>NC_134583.1:54786830-55149330 GCF_037038515.1 Microtus pennsylvanicus
AGAAGGTGACAGTGGTGATTGAAAAAGAGATGCAGGGTTCCCAAGACTCTTTGAATGTGGAGGAACCTTGACTCTGGCAGCCTGGAGACTGTGAGAGCTGGCAATGCCCAGCTTTGTGGAGAGCGGGTCTCAGAGCACAGGGAAGGGCTATACAAGCAGGGGGGCGATTTCTCATATGACCAGCACCTAGGCCTGCACCCACCTGAGGTCTCTAAGACACCTTACTCCATCCTCACGCTCCACCGCCTTCCTGTTCAGTAGGTCTCTATGCTCCCCAGATATCTTTTCTACAATCCTCAGCTGCCTGTCTCCAATTGGGACACAGGACGAACTTACTTGCATCTGGGGTCCTGCCAGGGTGCTTCACCATACAACCCTGGTGCCTTGTTGGAGCACTTGATGGGTCAACGGGGCTCCCAGCTGCTGCCTCCCGGTTCCCCCAGAGAGGAAATGTTTGGAAGCACTGGGAGAAAGTTTGGGGCAGTGTCAGCTGTACCAGTACCAGCGACCACACTTCCCAGAAAGCTGCTTCTCTTTCCTGGGGAGGGTGGACCTGTTTTTCTCCACTCCAAGCTACCCAGTCATGTTCTGGGCTCCTTGCATGCACTAGTGTCCTCAGTCTTTGGCCAGGATCTGCCTCATTCCTGGGGGAGTCCACAAGATACTTCTTTTTCCCAGAAAGAAAGATGTTGGGTAAAACCCACAGCACCCAGCCTGGGAGGGAGCACGCAGCTTGGTGGAAGGAGTCTTGGACCTGGATGTACAAAACAACCGGGTACTCTGCAAACCTGGGAAGATTGGCCAAAAGCAAAGAAACCTCATTGACCTTTTGAGCCCACTAAACACAAGTCTGAGTTAACGGGGGAAACAGCAGGGAGAGGAATGAAAGGGATTTGGGGCTGGTAGCTCTGTGACTTTGTGAAAGCTATTCAATTCCCCTGGGCCTGATTCCTAGCTGGGGTGGGGTGGGGGCATTTACTCAAACAAAGGTGAATGTGTATGAGAGACAGTAGGTCCCCCAAAATTCATTAGTTCGGGTAGGGTGGGAGACGTTTCTTTATTGGCTTAAAAATGGAGGGATTTTTGTCTAGTCTCATTGTTGCCTGTGTGTGCACTACTCTGGTTTAAAAGTTTGTCAACACTCCTCCAGTCCAGCTACCAGTGAGCAAACAAATGATTGCCCTTTTCTGGTTCCTCGTGAATTAATTTAATGATTGAGTAAATGTTATTTCTCTATACTAGGGGCCTTATCTATGGTTAGTCCCTAATTTAAACCCAAGAAAGGAGTGTGTGTGTGTGTGTGTGTGTGTGTGAGAGAGAGAGAGAGAGAGAGAGAGAGAGAGAGAGAGAGAGAAGAGAGAGAAGGGAAGGAGAGAGGAAAGAGAGACACACATACACACACACACACAGAGAGGGAGAGAGAGAGAGAGAGAGAGAGAGAGAGAGAGAGAGAGAGAGAGAGAGAGAGAGAGAATGAGAATTTTGGCTAAGCAAGGGCATCCTGGAGTCCCTTCTCATACTAGTCCTTCTGTCTGGCTGAGCGCTCGTGGCAGCACTGGGAGGGGGCACATGCAGTAATCACATGTCCAGAGTCATTCCAGAACTTTTAGGTAAAAGCCAAGGCCTAGCAGGGATGACTTGAGACCAAGTCAGGGGTGGGCCCTGGACCCTTCCCCCTTCCCCCTTAGACCTTGGAATATGGTGGTACCTGCTCCGGCTGCAGGTGGGAATACAACCTTTTCTCCCTTCCATGGCCAGGGTATCCTGAAAGAAAGACCTTGGGAGAGCCATGCTAAGGTCTCCTGGGTGAGTGTTCTGTGATTAACACATCAGATACAGAGCTGCGAAAATGCACTGGCTTAGTCCATGACATTTTCCATCAGCTTGTATTTCCTTACAGTATCACATTAAAAGTAAATTTAGTGTGTTCTACTAGGTGACTTGACTCAGGTTTACAGACCTTACCATGCCCCTGGTTTCTATTTGCTTTTTAATTTTTTTTTCCAATTTAACATTCATCATCATTCTTGGAATCGGTGACTCCTTCTCCTGCCTCCAATCTTTGCCCTTTATTTCAGTTTATCACCCAATAGCATTTGTGTTCTGCCCCCCCCCCCATCTGAGGATAGCCTTTGGCTATTCTAGTCTTGAATAAAAGGGTCCCTATTTTAACAAACTGAGCCATGGGGCTTCTTCCCCACAGGCTGGGTGCAGTTGGGACAGTTATTCAGCCTTTTCCAACTTGCTAGTGCTGTACTGACTTCCTTTTCTCCCCCACCCCTGCTCTCTACCCTCCCTCTCTCCTTCCCCCGCTTTCTTGGGCCGCCCCCCACCCCACTGCCATAATTGTGCTTTAGAAAACCCTGAAAGACCCACTCTGTTTCTGGCCGGAGCCTCCTTTGAAAGGCGATTACAGTGATTAAAAATAACAACTTGAGGATACTCCAGGGGCTTCTCTTCCAGGGCGACAATTTGCAGGGCCAGCTTTTCCCAGATCACAATTTCAAGCCAAATAGCAGGAAATCAGCTGCAATGTGCACGAAGTGACGGAAAGTAAGAGAGGCTCTTTTGTCTGAGCGGAGGTCTGTTTATTGGGAAAATAAAGTCAGACCCCAGCTAATGAGAGTGTCTTTTCCTAGATGCTGCTTAAAGGGAAATTTCAAGGAACTTGATGGGAAAGGAATGTTCAAGAGATTTCAAAAGCTGGTCCAACTGCAGGCATAATTGGGGGATTTATTTAAAGCCAGAGGTTTGGAGACCTCCAAAGCAGCTTGGCTCTTTCGTCTTTGTCCCAGTTTGGGACACACACTGCTAGCGTGAGAGGCAACTCAGCCTCCTAGACAGAGCATGGGGTTTCATGACACATGAGTTCATTTTGGATTTCTGTTTGGCTTCATAGTCACTGTGCCATGGCAGGCAATCCACTACATGTCTCTGAACCGCAGCTTCCCTTTCTGCAAAGTGAGAGCATTTGAGGGGAGGGCATCCCCAAAGCATCAAGAGAACTGAAAATAGGAGTCAACAGAAGTGGGTGCCACATGTATGTTTGTGTGTGTGAGCACACACAATATACATAAATACATGTTATGAGAGAGTTCATTTGGAAGTTTAAAAAAATGCTTATCATGACACCAGAAAAGACATTGTGTTAAATTCTTCCCACTCAGCTCCCTTATTCCTCACGGTCCTATAAGACAGTTTATTCTATTTCCATTTTATAGATGAGACTTAGTGTCAGAGAGGCTGGTTCCTCACAATCATAGGGCTACAAGTCAAGATCCAGTCTCGGGTCTATGCGACCCTTCAGTGTGCACCCTTGCTAGTCCTCTATGCCAACCCATAACTGATTTGGGAGTAGAAACACTTCATCATACTAGCCTCAGCCTTCTGGGTAGTGAGATTTCCTTGAAGGGGAACAGGGTCAATAAATTAAGAAAATCACATCTCAGGGCACAGAGTAACGAGGCTGTGAAGACTTCCTGCATTGGCTTCTTATAGACTTCAACATTGCATTTCCCCATAAACAGAGGTTCAGTCTAGAATAGCAAGGGCCTTGTCGGTCTTTGAGAGATTCCCTTCGTGGGAAGGCAGGAATAAACCGGACGAAGGAGGCAAAACCTAACTTGATGAACTGTTTCACCCATATGCAGTTGTTTTATAGCAAGTCTGTAAATGCTTATCTTTGAGCATAGCTAGGCGGGAGCTGAGAAACTGAAGCCGGGAAAGACCTTTTAAATAAAGTTTCTTTTGTTCTGACTTGCTTTTTCAAACCAAACACTCTCCATCTTTCCTCTGCTCTTGTACTACTCTTTTCCTTTTATTATATGGTTTTAAATTTTAAATTCTTGCCCTGTTTAATATTTAGTTTAAATTGATATTAAAGATCCAAAGATGCCAAAGTTGGTTGTATGCATGCTACCATCCTAGGAATCAGAAAGCTGAGGCAGGAGGTTCACAAGTTTGAGACTAACTTTGACATACATAGTGAGATCCCTGGAAAACTCAAAAGGAAAACAAAATACAAAAGCTGCATCAAGTCTGATGCTCAGTGGTTGTGGAGGTTGCTTTTGCTTTCTAGTGTCAGGCAATGGGGGAAGCATCAGAACATATAAAGTAAGGCACAGCTAATTTAAGGTTTTCAAAGTCGGCTACTTGAGTGCTTTCTCCTGCCCAGGTAAGTTGTTCCTTTGCAGCTGACTCTTAACTGGAACTATAGGTTGGAATGATAGGTCCACACACCGGAGCGAAGCTAAGATCAAGAGATTTTTGCTACCATAATCCCCTTTTATATTCTTTACAGAATACAAGATATAGGTCAAGATCAATTTCTATGGGGAACAAAATTCTTATTTAGTCAAGATATAGGCTAAGCTCATTACAAAGGGACCCTAGATGATTTATTACACGTGAGATAAATAGGAGGCCAGACATGATGGATCTCTTGGCTTCATGAAATCAGCCAGGAGCCCAGGTTCCTTCAGCCTTGTTGCTCTCCCTCTTCTCGGACTCTGCTACCCACCAGGCAGCTGCTAGCGAAGCCAGACCATCACATACTTCAAGTGTGGCTAGTCTGAAATGAGGTGTGCTCTAATGTATTGAAGAATTCAGGTGAAAAAGGAGCATAGCTCTTACTGGTAATTTTCAAATAAATTACATTTTGCAAAGGACATATATATTGGGTTAAATAGCATGTTGCTAAAATTAGTTTCAATAATCTTACATTTGTTTCTTTATTTAAATATTGGCCAACACAGTCAAGTTTGTGGGATATTTTATTGGATAGCATTCTCCAGGGATCATGGTAACCAACTTGTTCTCATAGCCAAACTCCATCTGGTACGTAGTGCTGAGGAGAGGGATAGAAATAGTGGACAGCTTTAGTTGAATGATGTGTCTTGGAGATTGTGCCTAGCCCTTCTAGACATGCTCTCTAGGTGAAGGTTTAGTCATGTGATCACATTCAGTTGTAAGGGAGTCTGGGAAATATAGTTTTGAGTTTTGGGGACATACATCTTGCTAATACTTGAGAGTTTTTTTTTAATGAAGGAGAAATAGATTTGGTGGAGCAATTAGAGATTGTTCCATTTTTTAGAAATTGCTTTAAAAAACTTTTGTGTGAGTTTTGCCTATATATATGTCTGCACACCATGTGCATGCAATGCCTGACAGGACCAGAAGAGGGCGTTTGGTCCTCTGGAACTGTAGTTAGAGCAGTTGTGGGCTGCCATATGGATGCTGGAAGCCAAGCCCAGGTCATTTGAAAGAGCAGCCACTGCTCTTAACAGCTAGGGCATCTCTCAGCCCTGCCCCAGGTTTTTAGTGACTGTCATATCCCCTAGTTCAGTGAAGGGTCTTCTAGGTGGGACTTGTGAAAGTGTGAGCTGATATTCCTGCTAAATCCATTGACAGAGAGAGGAATGTTGACTGTGTGTATGTATGTAAGTACGTGTGTGTGATTTGTGAGTTTGTGTATATTAAAACGTTGACTTTATGTAAGTGTATGTAGGCAGCCTATTCTATCTTACTTTTCCCTCAACAAAGGAGGAATCAGCAAGGAAAGAGGAAGGAAGAAGTGAAAAGAGCAAGAAAGCAATGGGCATGTGTGGGAAGAGAAAGAAAAAAGCCACCAGGGTAGGCATTCAGAACGAAAAGGAACAAAATAATCTGAGTGCAACAAATACCTATCCTAGCCGAGGCTGAGATTCAGGGGCAGATGGAAAGTCTAAATCATATAAGTCAAAATTATCCCTTCAAGATCCCTTGAATACAACACGGAGAGAAGCTCCAATCTGGTCTGATTTATGCGCCCCTCCAGGGATTTCCATTAGCAGGGATAGCAGCGAGTTGGCATTTCTCAAGTCCAGTGCTATCCTCCCTCCAGCGTTGGAAGAGAGCTGTGCTTCTTCTGTCGGGCAGCAGAGAAAACTGTTGATTTCTCCTCCTTAGACACTGGCAGGCAAGTAGGAATCCCCGGCCACGTGACTGTAGGGAAACTGAGGCAACATGGCTTGCTTGTAAGCATGGCAGTGAGTGGAGCGGGAAGCGCCTAGAATCACTTGATTCACACACACACACACACACACACACACACGCACGCACGCACGCACGCACGCACGCACGCACGTGCGCGCGCACACACACATACACACACACACACCAATCTCTTCCTTTAATTCATCTGCTTTGAAATACCTACGGGTGAGGTCTCACAAAAACTCTTTGAGATGCTAGTAAGTTTTGTTGGCGTAAAATGCCGCATTTTCACAACTGGTTTTAGTCGAGGCTCAGATCTGAGGAGGCAGGGAGTGGAGCACCCACCCCAGAAGCCTTTTGCGAGCAAAACTCCATGTACATGAGATTCTTAAACTACAGAGTTTAGAGACAATTCTCGTGCCTGAACCCTTGCTTGAGGCCTGGAGGCGGGGGGGGGGGGGCACTGTGGGTTAGGGATTTACAGATCTGTTTTCAAGGATTGTGTGAGAGAGATGGGGGAGATTTTCAAGAACCAATCATCCTGTGCAGTTTGGGAAAGTGGGTGGAGTCAGAAGCGGACCCAGTGGAAAATATTACCCCACCTCCTGCTTCTTCTCTTCCTGTCTCGGAGGTTTTCCTAATTAATCTCCGCAATCCAATGGGAAGCCTCTAGGGGCGTAGTTTGCTCCCAGACCTCCGTATGACTGATTCCTCCTCTCTAAGTCCTTGTATATTAAGTCGCATCTCTAAGGAGGCTTCTCTGGCCACCACTTTATATTTCCCGTTGGGTTTCCCCCCTCTGATTTATTTCTTTCTCATCCCTTAAGCTCTCGCTGAAATTATCTTGTTTATCATCTGCCTCCTCTATCTAGAATACAAGCTTTATGAGAGCAAAGCCTATGTCTTTCTTATTTTATCTCCAGTCCCCAGAATCCTGTATGGACGGCAGGCACTAAATCATTATTGGTTGGGGGGGGGGAGTGCTATTTAAACTCAAAGGTCCCGCGGTAAGATCTGCCAGCACCTCCCATTCTTATTGGCTGTTCTCTAGGGAATCCTGTCTCTCTCAACCAGAAAGGTGAGCGTCCCTGGATGGCACTGGAAGAAGACAAGGCCGTCCAGATGGTGGCAGCAGAGAGAAAGGACAGCCAATGCCCTGGGACAGAGGCTGGCGATGGGTGGTAGGCAGATGGGCTCCCTGCAAGGTGAGGGTGAGCGGGTATAAAAAGGCAGGTGGATGCAGAAGTGGGCAGCTGCGGCAGGCAAAGGACAGAGGGAAGGCTTCCAGCCCACCCGCGGGCTCGCAGGGCAGACACTCAAGCCCAGACAGATTGGCAAGGTGAATTTTCCTGGAACCAGCTATAGCGATTGGCAAGCCCAGTAACGAACTGGATCCCAAGACCGTATCCGTTCTTTTAAGGGAAGTGACCCCTTTCCTCTGCTTCCCCAACAGCGCCCGTCGCAGTAACATGACCTGACTACTGCACCTCTGAAGTGCCCTCAGGTCTGGCCCAATTTTGCCATTCTTTTGCCTTGGCAGTGTGGAAAGGGTGCAGAGGGCAACCGTGAGCCCCTTCAGCAGCAACACTCACAGACTGGTGAAGCCAGACCCACACGGAACCGGTACTTCTTCTCTGCTGCCTCTTAGGGAACTTCCACACATTCCGAGTTTCTAGTCTTCAGAATCACACAAAATAAGGTGTTTCCTCGGCCATATGTCAGCCTTGAGGTGCACATGGGTAAACAGCTCTCTAGCCTGGCTCCTCTTCTGACTAAAATGCCACGTCCTATGTCTTTAACCGTCCCTATAGGCGACGTTTCGTCTTCCTGGGCTTTGTACTCCAGATGCGCTTTGATAGGGACAGAATGATTTTCTTCCTGTCCTGGACACTGTGCACGTGTCAGCTTGCCAGGGCTTGTATTTGCTTTCTTGGCAGCCCTGATGTGCTCTGGAATCACCCTCGGGGTGCAGCCAACTCAGATGTTTGCTATTTTCTGGGAAGGTCGCTGCCTTTCCTAACTGCTATGGTTTGTGCACACATGGCTAATATCCCCTGGAGGTCCATTCCAGGCTTGTTCTCTGGGATGCTGGTGTGGGAAGGTGCTGTGGCCGCTTAGGAGGTGGGGTCTCAAGGACGACTGTGTGTCGTGACTCCCTGGTCTTATTCTCTCCCTACTTCTTAGTTCAAGTTCTAAGTAGCTCTTCCCACCACATGACCTTTCTCTCAGAGCAGCCCCCAGACCATGGTTCTGTGAAATCCTGGACTATACCCCCCAGAACTATGGGCTAAAATAGCTGGTTTCTCTGCTAATTGCCTCTGCTACTATGCTATAGTGAGAGAAAACTGGTTGATAGATTAACCTATGTTGGTATAACTGGTCCACTTGGAGAGGGGATTGAGACAAGGCCTTGCTCTGTAAACCTAGGCTAGCCCCCAACTCAGGAACATCTTTACCTCAGGCCTCAGCCTCAGTACTAGAATTACAGATATGTGTCCTCCACCCCTACCCCCACCCTGAACATATTTGATGTGCTTTCCCATTGAATTTCCAGCATGATTTCTGGTCAATCATTCATGGAATCCTAGTTCTGTCACAGGGGACTTTATCTACATAATATTATTTTAGATTAGCCACGGTTCTTATAATCAAGCCCAATAAACCTTTATCTAAACAGTTCATGGAATCTCGAGCAGGCTAGAGCTTCGGGCTGAGCTCCAGCCACTTTTAAAGAGCTTTCCTCAAAGCTACACCTAGTTCACCATTTAGAAGTAAACGTCCCGTTGTCACCACACTGATATTTATTAACTGATTACCATCCCCTGGTCGTTCACCTGATTTTACTTATGAATAAATTTACTTCCTAAATCTTATGGCATTACTCTAAAATGCCCTGGAAGTTTTATGCATTTAGGACCTTGACTGACAACTCATGGGCTTTGAGGAAGTAACTGGACCGTGAAAACTCGGACCTAATTAGTGATGGATCCAATGATGGACTCATGACTTAATGACATCACAGAGTCCTATATTCTAGTTGAATTTTTTTTTGTTGCTATGATAAAATACCCTGGACCCCCAAAAACTTAGGGGAGAAAGTTTATTTGGATTACAAGCCTACGTTCTATTTCATCATTGTGAGAAGCCAGATAGTCACATGACATTCAAGAGCATGTTAGGGCTCAGCTAGCTCTCATTAGTCTTAAAGTTGTCTACTTTGTGGTTGGGTCTGCACACACATTGACTAAAGGCAACCCCCACAGACATGCTCACTGGCCAACCTGATCAAAGACAATTCTTTCCTGGGACTCCCTTCTCAGGAGGCTCTAGGTTCTGTCAGGGTTATCTCACAGATAAAGTAGGCCGTCGGATGCTTTTGAAGAGTCTCTCTTGTCTACATCTCCTTTCTCTCCCCTTTCTCCTCCTTCCCTTCCCGGTTTCCTGGCGGCTGTGGGGTAACCAGCTTCTTCTACTGTGACTTCTTCCCATGATGCTTTTCCCCTGCCTGTGCCTAAAAGCAATGGGGCCAATGAATGCAGGTGGACGGAATCCCCCGAAGCCACCAACCTAAACAAAATCTTTGCTCCTTGAATTGGTTTCACTCGGGTAGTTTGTCTTAGTGACAGGGACTAATAGACGGCTGAGGATTGTTACAGTCCGTGCAGAGCTGTTGGTTCCTTTGCTTTAAGATTGGCCAGTAGTTTTTTCATTGGCACCAATAGGAACAAGATCAAACTAGCTGGAGCAAAGAATGGAGCACAGTGGTCCCCACATTTGGGAAGCCCAGAGCTGGATCTTGCTTCAGGCATAAATGGAGCGGGAAGCTCAAACAGACTCATCACCCACCCGCTTCCCCATCCATGTTTTCCTTCTCCTTTCCAGTTTAGCTTTGCTCCTTCCATTCTTTATCTCCTGGTTGCCCTTCTGTGTGGTGTCTTCATAATCTTCCTTATTATAAATCATTTTTCTCCAAATGACAGAGAGGATATCTATCATCAACCTCAGTGAAGAGTCCCTTGGCTAATTCTGTGACTAAAAGAAAGTCCCCTGCCCTAGAACTCTAAGCTGAAACATCGCGGGGAAATGAATCCTGATTAGTGCTGCGTGAGTCCTGTGCCCAGAGAACTAGGGCATGGAGGCAGACTGGATCTGGGTTCAGTCTCTCGTGATTGTGTTTAAGGATGAAGACAGGAGGTTGGCCACATGGCCAGCATGGAAGGAGCCATAGGAATCCCCTTCAGCTTCCTCCCTTCACCTGTATTGACTGATATATGGCCATTCTCTCAGGAGGACCTCCCCATTTGTGGAAGGCCGTCTTCTAGTGCAGTGCAATGCATATGAGGCAATCAGCTTTCTGGAAGAGATGTTGGCTAGCTTCAGTCCATGGTCAGGTGACTCTGCCTGGCTGGGCTCGTGGTGACACATGGTAGGAGAACATATCAGGTGAGGAGTCTCGTTTGCTTCCTAGCAATGAGAGGGAGGGAGGGAGGGAGGGAGGGAGAGAGGGAGGAAGAGAAAGAGTTTCCATATCATCTATAAGAGCATAATCCTAATAAATGAACTTCCTTCCACTGGGCCCAACCTCCTAAAAGTCCATCATACCCTGAATACATGGGCCCTTGGAAGACATTCAAGGTTCAAAGTCTAGCACCATCTTTCTCATTTGGTGAGCGTGTTGTCCAGCTCAGGACTTCCATCCGGCTCTAAGTTATACCGTGAGGGGTGACACTTGAGAAGGAGAACAAGCCCTCACTGTGACATCACATGTGATTTATGCTTATTACCTCCTCTAATGCTTGCAGCCAATCCACAAGCTGACAATTATGATCCTGATTTCATGGAGGACACTGATTTATTTTTTAATGTATCTTATTGATTTAGCAAACATTTTTATGGGTTTATGATTATGAAGTCATTAGCTAGCCTAAAGACAATACAAAGCACACAGTATTTCAGCTAGTTTACATATAAGGAAACCGAGACAAAGGAAAGGTTAGTGCCCTGCCCAAAGTTGTACAAAATCAAGAGGGGAGTTTGGAACCAGGCCTTTTTAGCTACCTCTGTTGTGTAAAGATGACCTTTGTAATTTTAAGGGTACACAATCTCATTTGCAACTCACTTAGAATGGGGGGCTGAATCTCTGCCTAGAAATACTGAGAATATTGGCTGGCAAAGGGAATTTAAAGAAATGGCACAACCCAACCCCACCAGCCACATTTTCTTGCTCTAGGTTGCTAGCCCCGTCTTCCTGTCCACCAGCCCTTCCCTAGCAACTCTGCCCTAATGGGGTGGGTAGAGAATGGTGTCAAATTTCTTAATGAAGCATGTGACTTCACTTCCTGGGACTCTTCAATGGAAGATGGGGAGTGCCTCATCCCTTGGCTTACTTACTTCCTCAGTGATCTTTATGAGCCCATGGTATAAGCTGGGAGAGATGCTGAGGTCCATTGTGGTTGAGTCTGTGACATGAAGTCTCAGGCAACTCAGTAACACACAGGATGAGAATGACCAGGGCCTGGTTATATGGTCATGTTGGGATCTGATTCTGGGTGGAGCCAGGGAACTGGGAATCTGGGGTTCTGGTTCTGGAACTCCAGAGAGCAGGCAGGAGAGTGATAGAAATCCACAGGACCTGAAAGGGTAGCAGACACAGAGCTCTTGTCAGACTGTTGGAGCTTATATATTTGAAGGACCCAGAAAATTCTTGGGGATTAGGTGCTCTTGAGAGAGTTCACGAGGTGGGTATACCAAAGGATGGAGACTCTGGTCTGGGTGGGGGTTTGATGCCAGACTTCCATGTGGGATAGCCTTCATGCAAACAAGGCCAGAGAACCTCTTCTCACTGAGGTAGCTTTTAGCAGAAAAGTATAACCCGGTATTTATACAACCCCCAGCCTTCCTAAACTATAAATCTGTAGGGACTGCCCATCGCAGACCCATAGTGCTTCTCAACATCTCCAGATGATATCCACACTTCCTAGAAAAGCCTCTGCGGCTAGTACCTACAACTTAGAAGATCCAGAATTAGCTCTGGTTTTTATGTGGCTAAACAAGAGAACCAGACCACCAGAGCCTCGCTCAGACTCAAAGGCAAAGCCTTATTCAGAATAAAAACCAGGCTCTCCCCAAGAAAAGGGATTGCAGCCCTGCTCGAAAAGGAGTTTTGTAGTTTGGGGTTGTTTAGGGTGCTTCAGTTGGGCAGGAGAGCATCACAGAAAAAGGAGCTGTCACAGGCAAAAGAGACTGCAGTAAGCAAAATATACAGGGTGGTGGAAGGTTCTGGCGTTAGGATAATAGGAGGCTGTGGTCATGCTGTTTAGCAGAGACAAGGGGTCAGCAGGCTTCTGAGAAGTGTAGAACGCTCAGTTTCCATTTCCCTAACTGGGACCCACACAGACCATCCATCTTGGTATCACAGGTGAGTCCATTTTGGGCCAAAGATCTGGGTCAGTCCAGTGGTTCCTAGAGCCAAGGCTAGCCCATGTGCCTTCCTTACTTCCAAGATGGCATTCCTTTTCTCCGCTGGACAAACCCAAACCCCTGTTCCTCGTTGACCATGCGACTCAGAAGCCTCATCCACTTCAAAACCTCCTTCACTTCACGTGAGGTAGACTCTGATGTTTCTTTCTCTGATATCCCAGAGACCATTCTTCATATCCCCCATACCAGTTACATTTAATCAAGAATATCTGCCTATACATTTTTTTTCTCCCAGCCATTAGATTATGTGTTGCTAGGAAGCCGAGGCCAAGGCTCCTTTTTCTCTCTAGAAATGTGGAAATGGCTATTACAAAGGATGCTACTATGAACATAGTTGAGCACATGACCTTGTAGTATAATTGAGCATTTTTGGGGTATATACTTAGCAGCGGTATCGCTGGATCTTGAGGTAGGTTGTTTCTGAATTTTCTGAGAAATCGCCATACTGATTTCCAAAGAAGTTATACAAGTTTGCACTCCCACCAGCAATGGAGGAGTGCCCCCCTTACCCCACATCCTCTCCAGCATAATCTGTCATCATTGTTTTTGATTTTGGTTATTCTGACAGGTGTGAGATGGAATCTCAGAGTTGTTCTGATTTGCATTTCTCTGATAGCTAAGGATGTTAAGCATTTCCTTAAGTGTCTTTTAGCCCTTTGAGATTCTTCTGTTAAGAGCTCTCTGTTTAGGTCTGTACCCCCATTTTGTATTGGATTATTTGTTCTTTTGATTTCAAGTTTCTCAAGTTATTTGTATATTTTAAAAGTCAGTTCTCTTGTCCTATGTGGGGTTGGTGAAGATCTTTTCCCAATCTGCAGGCTGTTGTTTTGTCTTGTTGACAGTGTCCTTTGATAGCTAGAACCTGGAAACAACCTAGGTGCCCCTCAACTGGAGAATGGATACAGAAGATGTGGTACATTTACACAACAAGTACTACCCAATGGTAAAAATAATGACATCTTGAAATTTGCAGGCAAATGGATGGATCTAGAAAAAAACAAATTGAGTAAGGTAATCCAGACCAGAAATACAAACATAGCATGTACTCACTCATAAGTGGCTTTTAGATGTAAAACAGAAAAACCAGCCCACAGGCCACAACCCCAGAGAAACTAGACAACAAAAAGGACCCTAAGAGAGACATACATGGATCTACATAGAAAGGTAAAAAAGACAAGATCTCCTGAGTAAGTTGAGAGTGTGGGGGTCACGGGAGAGGGGCGAAGGGACAGAGGTGGAGAAAATGTATAGCTCATTAAAAACAGAAATATGGAAATGGGATGGTACAGAGCAGGTACTCAGTAAATGAAGGGTGAGGCTGGGGGAGAGACAGCTACCAACCATCCCTATCCAGTCGGGGTTTGATGTCCAGCACTGAAAAGTAGCAACAACAGAAAGGCAGATGGATGAGGGAGGCTGGTGTTACACCATGAGCCCTAAGAACTCTGGACCAGAGCAGAAAGGAGCACAGTACACACAGAAGACAGCTGAGCCTTCCCCCACCACTCACTCTCCAGCTCACTCCCCACTCACTCGCTCGCTCACTATAGAAGTACTTACTATGCGGTAAGAACTATCCAGAAGGTGGGCTGTGGTGGTGCACTCCTTTAATCCCAGCACTCCGGAGGCAGAGGCAGTCGGATCTCCATAAGTTAGAGGCCAGCCTGCTTTACAGAATGAGTTCCAGTACAGGCAGGGCTGCACAGAGAAACCCTGTTTCAAAAAACCAAAAATGAAATGAAATAAAAATAAAAAGACTATGCAGTTGTTAAAGACACAGCTTAAGGCAGGGCTGATCTGTATTTCCAAGGTTCTGGATTGTTAGGGAAGGTATGTGTTTATCAAATGTTATCACAAAAATATTTAATTAAGATTGAGTTAGATGTATTCAAGAAGCACAAGAAGTGTTATATTATGTAAAAATAGAAGGAGCAAGAAGGCCCCCCCCTACACACGTGACTATGGTGGACCACAAACTGATTCAGTGTATTGTAAGGATAGAGCCAAATCATCCTCTAACTCGGCACTGTGAAGAGTACTCCCAGAGATTGTTGCCCGGTTGTGGTCCCTCCCAGGGGTCTTTGGATGGTGCTCACTGAGGACCAACTCACTGTTGGCTAGTCAGCTGCCACACATCGTGGTCCTCATTACTAAGGCCTTAGCATTCCGGTCATCACTGTCATCACCATCTCCCCCATCCAGGAGTCATCACCACCCCCTCATCCCGCCCCCAACCATCCTTGACCACCCTCGTCTGGCTACAGATGCTGTCGTTGTAATCAACAGGAACTTCATTCACTTTTACACTCCTGTGAGAAAAGAGTGTCACTCAACCCTCCCCTTTTTAAATGAGGGAAGAGGACAGTTAGGTACAGCCCGTCATTAGCCAATAAGAACTCTGGAGTTCTAATCCTGAATCTCTGCCCTTTACCGGTTCCTGTGTGTGCCCATAGGTTGACTCCAAGTAGCCTTTCTCTCTTTTTTATTTTGTATTTTTAATGCTTTGTAAGCATTTTCCTCAACGTTTTAGATCTCTTCACAGCCTCCCCTGGGTGGAGTCATTAGAGAAAAGAGTCTACTATTTATTGCTCAGCAGTCATCTGTGGTTGCTCCGGAGATGCTGTATCTTTGTGTCTTTCTTTTGGGAGAAGTGTAATGAAGCCCACCAGATGGGTAGAGCTTCCTGACTTCTTTCAAATCAAACTGCAGAATACCATCATTTCCAGGGGCAATTATGGACTGAAACCCCATGCCGAGTTCAGCTCAGCCTCCAGAGCCTCCATCTTGTGTGATATATTTAATAGGTGGGAAAGGGTACTACCTTAGTTTTCTAGAACCTGCAGGGATGTAGCCATCTGGGAAACTGTGCTTATAGCTAGTTTGTCAAGTGTACTGAATAAATGTATAGGAGATGGCTATTTGGGGCCAGGAAAAATTAATAATTTAATCACACCATATGACTTAATGATTATCACATGGTGAAGAAATCTATGAAGCCCACATTTGCAGCAAAACAGGGACATGACCAGGGCTGTAGTAACACCTGTGTGCCCTCCACGTCACTCTCCCCGCTCCTCCACATCCGAATCTAGCACCAGAGAGTGGCCAATTTTGAACTTTTACATCAACACTTGCCAATGCAACCATGCCATTTGTATTCTTTCTCTCTCCCCCTCCTTCCTCTCCCTGCCCTTCTCTACCATCCCCTCTCTACGCATGTTTACATGTGGTACATGCATGTGTTCACGTGGTGTGTGCACCTGTGTACTAAGGCCCGAAAATGATATCACATATCTTCCTCTTTTCCTTACCATCTTATTTTTTGAGACAAAACTCCTAACTGAACCTGAGCTCATTGATTCAGATTGTCTAGCCAGTGAGTTCCAGGGATCCACTTGTTTCTACATCCCAGATGTGTGCTGCTGTGCTCAGCTTTTATGTGGGTGGTTGGAGATCCAAATCCAGGTCCTCATGCTTGCACGGCAAGCATTCCACTGACACCACCGTCTCCCAGCCCTGCTGTTTGCATCCCTTTGTGTCATCGTGTACAGCACAACTTGCTCATCTTCATCAGACACTTGCTTCCATGAGTAGGTCACTCTTTGTGTATTCCAATGCAGTGACGTCTCCAGTCAGATGCTACTTCAGGTGACATTGCTCCAAGCATTCCTCTAAGTGTCGCTGGTGCACACAAGCATTTCAGAGTTGTGTGGTTGGGTCACGGGGTATGTGTATATTCAGCTCCAACAAAGTGCTGAAGAATTTCCCAGCAAATGTGCTAATTTTCACTTTCATCAACAATGTGTGAAAGTTCCAGTTAACAACATTTGGTATTAATTCTTCACATTTAGTCAATCTGGTGGTTATGCAGTAGTATTTTATTGTGGATTTAATTTGTATGTTCCTGTTGGCTGATGAGGTTCAGAATTTTTCACGGGTTTTTGGTGGCGGGGCACCTTCACCAAGTGTTCATGCATCTGCCTATTGTCTTTTCTGTTGGGTCGTCTTTTTTCTTGATTAGCAAGATTTTTCATCTTTCGGATGACAGTTAGATACCGCCAGTAGGATTACAAACATCTTTTCCACCGTGACTTGCCTTTCCCCCTTTCATAGTGTCATTTGAGAAGAGAAGTATGGGAGCATCTCATACACATCTTAGATTTTACGACCCATGCTTTATTATTGGCCTCTTCAAATGCTTTCTGCTCCGAGGTCATTTGCATGTCATCTTATACCACCTCCTCAAAGCGTTATCATTTGCTTTCACATGTAACATGACAACCTGTGTAGATGTGTTTTGTGTATGAAGTAGTGAGGACCACAGTGGTTGTCCTTGAACCACTGATTTTCTATGCTGCCATGGATTCTTTATCACCACAGTTCCCACAGCTTCCCGGAACTCTTCTGAGCCCTCCACGGTTTAATTGGCTCACTTTTCTTTCCTTGTTGTAGTGTACCAGCTTCATTTCCATAGCTCTGTAAGTCCTCATATCTGGCAACAGCAAGCCCTACAACTTTGGATTTCTTTCTCAAGGTTGTCTTGAATATTCTTAGCACTTTGCATTTCCATATGACTTTTAGAAGCAGGTTGTCAATATCACACGAAACACACGGAGACGTTCATTTGCACTGCACGAAATCTATACAACAGTTTGCAGAGTATTGACATTCCTGGTGATGCTGGGCCTAGCAGACTATGAGCACCGTTCTATAGGCTTTGCTGTCTATCACCTTGTGCTGATCACCGTACTGAGCCAAATGTAGTTCCAGCCCTTGAAGGGCTGACAAGCCTGGAGACAAACACAAACACAAAGCACATTGCACTGTGATAATCTTATCACGGAATACAGTAACTACTACTATATTTTAAAAAGAACTCTTTGTTTTAAAATTGTTTATTTTAGCATTATTATTGGTGTGTGTGTGTTGTGTGAGATATGTATATATAGACATGTGCTTGTCATGACACGCATGTAGAGGTCAGAGGACAACTTTGTGGAGTCAGTTCTTCTACCTTTATGTGGGTTCTCTGGATCAAACTCAGGTCATCAGGCTTGCGCAGTCAGCACCCCACTGAGCCATCTCCCCACCCCTAAGTATTATGCCAAGTTATGTAAAGATATCGCATGTACTCATGCGTTTCCATTGCATACTGATGCCTGGAAGTAAGCGTAGATAGTATGCTAATTACGTAGGTATTTTCATGTAAAACATGCTTATTATAACCCTTTAGAGCTTTAGTATGGTGCAATTTCTATAGGCTTTTTTTTCCAAAGAGAAAATAGATTCCAGATTGTCTTCATCATCTTAGAGATTTTTTCTTTTTTTGAGATTCATGAGAACTAGTGGGTCTCATGATTCCTTTTCTTCCCTTTTTAAAGTTTTATTTATTTCATTTTATGCGTGTGCATACACCTGCATGTATGTTTGTGTACTTCATGCAGAAGGGGGTGTCACATCCCCCAGATGGGGACTCTGGGAACTGAACTTGGGTCTTCTAGAAGACCAGACTTCTAGAAGCATCGTGCAGATATTGTTATCATGGTTTTCAGTCATGAGAAATGCTCTTGACTAGGGGCAAAGCACCTGGATTCCAGGTGACACCCTGACTGGTGTGAACTTGAATAAATCTCTCTGCTCTGGATATCAGAAGACTAGTCACGAAGTTGAAGGGGTTAAATGAGGTCATCATCCTATAAATCCAGGGATCAGTGCAACGACTTCAGGTTACTTGGGTCAGTGAATTTAGAACTTGTGTTAAGTATATAAAATGACATTTATTACGCATTTTAAACTTTTTGAGTACTAGTCTCTCTCTATGTGTGTGTTTTGCATATGTGAATATATATATTATGTACGTTCAAATATATATATTTTTATTTACTAGCCTCTTTATGATTGGCAATAAAATGTTTCCTGAAGGATGTGTACTAGTTAACTTTAATTGTTAACACAGCCTAGATCAATGGTTCCCAATCTTCCTAATGCTGCGACCCTTTAAACAGTTCTTCATATTGTAATGACCGCTGACCAAAAAATTATTTTTTTAAGATTTATTTATTACATATACAGTATTCTTTATGTGTGTATGCCTGCAGGCCTGAAGAGGGCACCAGACCTCATTACAGATGGTTGTGAGCCACCATGTGGTTGCTGGGAATTGAACTCAGGACCTTTGATAAAGCAGGCAATGCTCTTAAACGCTGAGCCATCTCTCACAGAATTATTTTTACTGCTACTTCATAACTGTAATTTTAAGACGGGCAGTGGTGGTACACACCTTTAATCCCAGCACTTGGGAGGCAGAGGCAGGCAGATCTCTGTGAGTTCAAGACCAGCCTGGTCTACAAGAGCTCGTTCTAGGATAAGCACCAAAAACTACAGAGAAACCCTGTCTTGAAAATCCCCCCCCCCAAAAAACCCTGTAATTTTGGTATTGTAATTGTACATTACATTGTAATGTAAATACTTTTGGAGATAGAAGTTTACCAAACGGGTCGTGAGCCACAGGTTGAGAACAGTTGGTCTAGAGTCGTTTGAGACGAAAGCCTCCTCTGAGGAATTGCCTCGACCAGAAAGTCTGTGAGCATGTCTGGGGGAGCAGTTCTTAGTTTATTAACTAACTCAGAAAGTCCCAGCCCATTGAGGGCAGCACCATCCCTAGGCAGGAGGTCCAGGGGCATATAAGAAAGCGACTTGAGAATGAACCTGTAAGCCAGCTAGTAAGCAGCATTCCTCCATGGTTCCTGTTGTGTTTCCTTGGCTATGAATGAGTTCCCCAGTCAGAGGCAATTCTGCTTGAAATAGCAGGCAGGCCTGCCTTCTGCCTCCTGCCTTGAGTTACCTCAATGGTGGACGTGGAAGTGTAAATCAAATCCTTTCCTCCTTAAGTTGCTTTTGGTCACATGTTTCTCACAGACACAGATTAAAATTAATTATAGAAAGTAATTTTCATCTCTTATTTTTGTTTTGTGTTTTATTTACTGGCTTCATTTAGAAAAAAATCCACTGTCTCTGTTTATAGCCCAAGGTTTCGTCCCTTTCTCTGGAGATTTACCACCTTAGCCAAGGCTACCTTACTCTTGTAGGGCCTACGACTGGGAGAGACATCAGCAGAGTTGAAAGCCAGTCCTTCCTAGCCAGGGGCTGCTGTAGCTCCATTCACAACTACACATTTGGGCCACATTTTCCTTGGAGCGGGGTCTGGCAAGCATGGCTCTGGTGATGCAAACCTGAGGACCAACGGTTCCAGGAGCAGGGAAGGAAGTGATCTTCTGGATCCTTCTCTGGACTTTACTCTTGTTGGGTTCAGCGATCTTCTTATGTCAGACGTTAGGAAGGGAAAAAACATACTAGAGGCCCAAGGTCCCGTGTCTGTGAGGACCTGCTTCAGCCAGATACCAGGGCCAGCATCCCTTCCAGAGGAAAACTGAGCATTTTGCCTCTTAAGAGAGCTCAGGTCTTTACGATGAGGTCAGAGGAAGGGTCATGCAAAGGGTGGGAATTTACCCATTTCTGAAGTTTTGAGGGAATGGAAGAAATTGAATGTCACAGGTCTATAGTAGCGTGAGAAAATGTCTGTAGGGTGGCCTTGCAGGGCTCTTCTGAAATTACCAGTGGGTGAATCCAGGAGGTGGGCCATGGGGCTGTGATTGGCGGGGTTGCTGAGGCTCTTGGAGTTTGCGCTCATCCTGGGGGCAGTGGCTGTGAAGCAACAGTCATTGGTCTATGGTCAGCTGGATGCCTTTGAAGCCCACTGTAGTCGCATGCCAGGGCCCTGGTAACTAGCTTATTATCTCCTAGTTCTGATATTTAAGGGCCTGACATCAGGGGTCAGCAGAGGTGCTTCTTCTGACAGTTCTGAGGAAGTCAGCTTTCTCCAGCCTCTGACTGCCAGCCATTCATGTTATTCCTTGTCCCAAGGTGATTCATGTTCACCTCTACCTTGTAGTCATATGCAGTATGTCCCTTGCATGATTTATATGTCTTCTAATAAGAACACTAGCCATACTGGATGTGATGACCCTCCTTCTCACCCCACCGTCTATTATGACCTCTTCCACAAAGACTCCAATTCAAATAAGATCATACTCCAGGAGCCCAAGGCCACAGTTTCAACGTAACTTTTTATAGGACATAATTTAATCTGTAACCTATAGCTTCCAACGAAGATTTAGATGCAGGTGACTTGTGAAGGAAATGTCCCCAGGGGAGACCAGGAAGGGTCTATGAAAGGAAGAACACAGACAAGTCTGTGATCCCAGACA
This sequence comes from Microtus pennsylvanicus, assembly GCF_037038515.1. NCBI lineage: Eukaryota > Metazoa > Chordata > Mammalia > Rodentia > Cricetidae > Microtus > Microtus pennsylvanicus. The sequence continues at coordinate 54,807,551 of NC_134583.1, forward strand.
AAGTCCTCGAGAGCGCTTCTAGTCTGATTTTGTGGTCAGCTTGGAATGTGTTAGTTATGGCTTCAGTTGCTGTGAAGAGACACCATGACCACAGCAGCTCTTATAAAGAAAGCATTTCATTGGGACTGGCTTACAGTTTCAGAGGTTTCTCTTATTATCATCATGGTACATGGCATACCGGCAGATATGGTGCTGGAGAAGGAGCTCAGAGTTCTGCATCTTGCTTCTCAGGCAGCAGAGGAGGCTGCATAGCACAGCGGCCAGACTTGACCTTTCAAGACGCAAAGCCCACCTCCATGGTGACACACTTCCTCCAACAAGGCCACATCTCCTAATAGTGCCACTCTGTATGAGCCAAGCATTCAAACACATGAGTCTGTGTGACCATTCCCATTCAAACTACCACAGAATGCAAAGAACCCCTCAGAGGTGACTATCCTCAGTGGAAGAGAGCTGGGGCTTCTGTAAGAGGCTCTGGTGATGTGAGAACAGTCCTCTGAAACAGAGTCACAGGTGCTTGGTAAATGGAGGTCAAGATCCATCAGTCCCAGGGGCACACTAAAATGATGCTAATGCATTTGAGGACATCGTGGTGGGACGTCCTTGCTTCCAGCAGCTCTGTCCCCCCCTGTCCTCCTTCCATCCCAGGGTCTTCAGAGCTCTGATCCTTTCTCACAGAGCTATTGACTTCTGAGCCCCATGCTTTTATTACTCCCGTTTCTCCATCATTCTTTCTTCCCAGCTTTCTATTGGATTTTTTAAATAGATGGATATAGCTGGGCAGGATGCACCTTTACTTTGTGAGATGAACTGACCAGTAACAGTATGATATTTGGAATTTTTAATTTAATTTTTATTTGTTTATGTGTGTATGTTGCCTGTGTATATGTGCATGCACCCTATATGCCTGGTGTCTGCAGAAGCCAGAAGAGGGCATCAGATTCCCTGGAACTGCGGTTGCAGGTTATTGTGAGCTAACTGGGAATGGAACCTGGGTCCTCTGGAAGAGCAGCCAGTGCTCTTAACAGCCGAGTCACCTCTCCAGCTCTTAAATTTGTACTGTACGTGCCTGTGAAGTTCCTCTGTGAGATATCTTCTGTCGGCGGCTCACGAGCGTCACTCTATTATCTGAGACCGTGGTTCTATTGTTTGCGATTTTAGAATGATTAGGTAGTGGTTTTAATGTTTGCATTACTGCATCTATTTTAGGGAGTTAGAAGACCACATGCCCCTCCCAGAAGGGAAATGGTGTAGCAGAATTATGTCAATGATGTAAGCCAAATGCATTGATTTTTAAACTTCAGACACATCCGTCAATACTTTTAAAGGAGCCATATCACGATGAATACATTCAGGGCATGAGTTCATGGGCGGAGTGTTAAGCTAGGGAGGAAACCCCTAATTCAGCAACCTTGAAAGTGTCTGTTCACCTCTCCATCTTGTATCCTTACCAGAGACATTGGAACCCTGGACTAGAGGATTCCTGAAGGTTCCAACAACCCTTCAGCCCAGATCTAAAGCCCAGAGTCTAGAACACAGGATAGAGATACATCCTGTGTATTCATCTGAAGAAACTCGAGCCTGTCGTAGGTCCCGGTGCTGGGTTGCGTGGATACAGGGGAATGAACTCGGACTTCTGCTGGGCCCCTTGATTTGGCAGGCAGAGAAAGGAGAGGGAGAGAGGAAGGCTGTGGGTAAGGCCTGTGGGAGGCAAACTTGGAAACAGGTATATGTTGAGTGTCCATGACACCAGGGGCAGAACTTAGGCAAGCACCTGGGGGTAGGGGATTGGAGGGGTGGTATAGTTGGGGTTACAGAAGATAAGGGCAAGGCCAGGGAACAATATGTGTCACCCAAGACATCCGAAAGGAATCTGGACTCCTCTTGGGTCACCCTAATAGAACTATAGCAGGATGAGATACTTGTCAAGATGGGAGTTTCTGACCAGGGTGATCTTTATCAAATTGAGATTATTAAGACAGAGCTCACCTTACCTCTGTCTGAGCAGTGCAGGAAAATTTGAGGATGCTTAGGAGGTCCTGGCAAGATGACAGTGTTGATTTGAGACCAGTTTGGACTACACAACGAGGTTCTGTCTCAAAAAACAAATACACAAATAAGTAAAGAAATAAATATGAAAAGGATTTTCAGATCAGACTTCAGATCTGGCATTTAACAAGCTCTTATATAGAAGAGAGAGCTGAGCCTTTCTCATCCTCCCCGTCACCCGGCCCCTGTACTCCACAGGGATGGGATGTTGACAGAGTGCTCAGGTCTGGTCCTATAAGTCAAACAGAATGCAGTTGATTGCTGTGCTAACAGTGGCTTTCTTGCCTCTCACAGTGACACTCTCAGCTGCTCCTCCCTCCTACTTCAGAGGCTTCACACTGATAGCCCTCAAAGAGAACAGAGAAGGCGACAAAGAAGAAGACCATGCTGGCACCTTCCAGGTAAGACACCAATCATTGCCACAGGCTTTTCCAGTGGCTTTGCCTGCCTGGCAGGTAGAAACCAAGTAAACTTGGGCTATGGGGAGGAGTCTATGAAAAAGAAGAGGTTAAGGCCTCTTTTGCAGTTTTTCACATGCTTCCTTGATGGTAGAGGTAGCCAAGTGGGCCGCCGCCACTAGAAAGACCCCTCGATTGGTAGCAAAGGCTGCAGGTCTGCTTGAGCGGGCTTGGTCACCCAGCAGGGCATGTTTCACTCTGGCAGAACCCACTGCTGGGCGGCTTTGGGCTCTCTGTGCCCTTGGCAACAGGCAGTGTGCAATGTGGAGCGAGTGCTTAGAACCTGGCTCCGACCTGCTGTTTCCCCTGAAATAGGCATCTTGTGATTGACCGGAACAAGAGCTGGGACGGTCAGGTTGGAGGGGGTTCAAAGCCCAGGGAAAGGATGGTAAGGGAGTGTGGAGGCCGATTTGTGAGGGAAGGATTAAAAGAATTACACATGCTTTGCTTGGCTAAATGAGCAGACAAGTTTAGGAGGCAGTGTTCTATGACAGGGAGTGAGGGGTGTGGGAGGGGCATCTCTGCCCGCCACTGTGCCGAAGGCCACAGCAAAACGAAAGTGGGTCAGGAGAAGAAAGGGAAGCTCAGAGGCAAGGCCCTGACAATAAGTCATATTTCACTGTGGAATATTCTTCCAAGGGAGGGTGGCAGGAACATTGATCCCTCTCCAGCTAGATGTCAGAACGCATCCCAAAAGGCCTGCGGGGATTCTAGCGGGAGTTCTGGCCGAATCTATCCTGATCATTTCTGGTCTCCATTTTCCGTTGTTCTGGCATTCATTTTTGTCTGGCATTTGCAAACTCAGAAGAGAAAACGAGACGCCAGGAGAATGCTTACACTCAGAGCTGGCTGCTGGGGACTCTGGTGTGATGTGTGAGCTTCTCGGGAGACTCTGCCCCAAATAGCTTGTCCATTAGTGTCTTTTAATCACCTGGGGCCAGTTTGTAATCTCAGGTTGAATCTTCTACCTTAAAATTTTTATATTTTAAAGACATCTATTCATTCGCGTGTGCACGCATACATGTGTGTGCCGTGGCATGCAGTGGAGGTCAGAGGACAACCGTCAGGAGCTGGTTCTCACCTTTCTCCACGTGGGTTCTGGGAATTGAATGCAAGGCTTCAGGCTTAGTAGCAAGTGTCCTTGTCCTATGATCCATCTTGCTGTCTCTTTCATTTGTTTGTTCATTGAGGAAGAAGAACATGGTCTTGCCGTGTAGTCCTAGATTCCCTGGTGCTAACTACGTAGCCCAGGCTGCTGTCAAAGTCACGGAAATCCTCTTGCTTCAACCCTCTGAGAGTTACAGTGGTCCCCATCATGCTCAACTAAGTCTCTTTTCTATGCACAGGAGTCCAGGCTTCTGGTGAAATTGTTAGCTCTATGCCCAGTTTGACAACCTTTCATGGGAAGAAACTCTCGGTAGGCATGCAAAAGAGTGGTCCCATAATGCCACCAACAACTCAGTGTGCTTGCTGCCTGCCAGGCTCTGCGCCAAGGGCTGTCTCTTATTTTAGCATGCCTTACCTGAGCTTGGATCTCTTTTGAGCTTCCTGATTTTTCCTCACTTTTCCCTTGGGGCTTCTGGCACCCTTTTTTGTTACCTGGCCGCGGTGGTGTTACCAGAAGCATCCGCGGCACGTGGGAACTTGTAAATGCAGGATCTCAGCCCACGGAGACCAGATGAGTCAGGCCTCAGAGCAGGGTCTGCCCCTGTATTTTAGCAAGCCTTCTGGGGAACGTGAGGCCCTGTGGATTGAGAACCTCGGGTGTCATGAGACATTGAGGAACCCGTGCCTCCTCCACCAGTCATAACAGGGGCACATCCTTCTACTGCTATTTGTCTTCTGATTGTCTCCACCAGCCCTGGGGAGTAGAGTGGGTAATGAGAACACCGATTTTCATAGTTACAGCTACCGGGCCATTGTGCTCGGGAGTCAGGAACTTCCTGGTTTCCATTGACCTGATCCTCAGAGCAGCCCAATGAGGTGAGCACCGTTGCTCTCTCTACACAGTGGATGCATTTGGGGTCTCGAAGAAAGTAAGCAACTTCCCTAAAGCCACCAAGCTCTGTATGATAAAGCTGGGCTTCAAATCCAGCCCAGGCTCTAGGTTCCTGTTTATAACCATGGTGTGGCAATTGGCGTGTGCTTGTTCAGGGCCAAAAGGAGGCCGTGTGTGTTTGTGTGTGTGTGACAGCAGTATGTATACAGGGTTCCTGATGGAATCTAATTCTATTTCCTTCTTATAGCAACCTTCTGAAGTCAGGGTTGGCATTCCAATTTCTCCCAGAATAAAACTGAACCTTCATGGCCCTAAGTCAGAACAGGCGGACACCACCAAGCTCCGCAGGCTGGACTAATATGCTTCTCTCATAACGAATGTCTTGATTCTTACCTTACCTTTGAACCATTAAATGCACACTCCACTGGTTCTCCTGGTTCCAGGGATTAGTGGAGCTGGGGGGGTCATAGAGCAGATTCCCAGCTTACCTCTCCTGCACCTTCCCGCTGTAGCATGAACACATTTGAGAGCTGTCACCTTTCCTTGACTGATTGACTCGTTCATTTATTCAACATCACTTACTGGGTGCTTCCTGTGCCTTGCGCTGACTGAGTTCAGCACTGGGGACCATGGTAAGACAGAGTTGTCCCGACCTGGTGAAGTTTACTGCGCCCTCCTTGCCGTCATCCAGTTAAGTCAACCTCTATAGCTGATAGGTGGAAGTCAAGCCACCCACTCGAATAGAAATAGAAGAATTATAATCACTACTGCCATCTTTGAAAATGACATTTAAAAAATAGCTAGATACACATTTTCATCTGATGCCTTCCCTCCCTGAAAACCCTGAGGACTTCATAACAGCGAAATTTGCACAACCTGGGGCTGGAGAGATGGCCCAGCAGTTACGAGCACTTGATGCTCTTGCAGAGGACCCTGGTTTGTTCACAGCACCCACGTGACGGCTCACAACGGTCTGTAGCCCCAGCCCCAGGAGATCCAATGCTTTTTGTGAGCATCAGGCACACATGTGGTGCAGACAAGACACTCATACACATTAAAGAAAATATATATATATTTTAATTATGTGTAACTCTAGATAAAAGATCACATATTTCTTTTAAACATTTTAAAAATATTTACTCATGTGTGTGTGTGGAGGGGATGGAGTGGCAGAAAACTTGCAGGAGTTACTTCTCTCTTTCCACAGTTGGGCTGGGCATCGAACTCCGGTCATCAGGCTTGGCAGCAGGCACCATTATTCCCTGCTGAGCTGTCTTGCTGCCCTCATCTTCCCGGTTCGCAGGGTGTGTCAGTTAGCTGGTTATGCTTCTCAATGCCTGGGGACTTAGCAGAAAACCCAGACTCACCCACCACATGTAAAAGCAACAGAAGCATGAAGCTGCCTCGGGCTCAGTGGAGAGGAAAGGGTTACTGCTCTGCTGGCTGCTGCAGATGTCCCCGAGAAGAGCTGGGGTCCCCTCCTCTGCTCCAGGCATGGGTTCCAGGGTGGCAGCGTTGGCACATGAGGGTGTCTGGCTGCCAGAGTGGGAGAGACACTGGCGCTCTTTATGAGCTAGCTGGGTGTACTCACGGCTAATTGCGACTGACAAGGAGTTCAGAGACCGTACTGTCTGTACAAAAGTGAACTCGCCAATCTTAACAATTCAGCTCACTAAAAACACACTGCTCCCTGGTCCCAGGCCCAGAACTGTCTCGCTCACTCTCTTGCCTCCAGCAGGTCTCAGCCCCAGATGTCCTCTTCCAAAGGAACTCGGTCTTGATTCCCCTCCCCCATTTAAAACCACACTGCCCCCACCACTCTGACCCTGAGCTGGATTCTTTGTTCTTTGTGTTTATTATCTATGACACACTACCTAATCTGTTTCTGTTGCAGATCTGTGTTTTCGTTCCTTCGCCAAGCCTTCCGGGAGGTGGGGTTGTATTTATCTCCTTTGTGGCTGTATTCTTCACCCTCAGCGAATCTGCTCAGCACAGGGTTGGGCACACATATTTCCTGACAACATTTTCAGCACACCATTTGCACTGAAGTTGAAGGTGCTAACCTATTACACCACAGCTTTATGCTTGATTCAGGACCTGTGAGTGTAAACTAGTGAGAGATAGTCTAATGAACATTCGCCCAAGATGAGCCCAAAGTCTTGCAAACAAAAGCCTTTAATTCTTCTGTATTCCTAAAATATGTTTCCATGACCTCATCACCAACAATAAAAGTTTATTAGCGTCTAATGAGTTCAGAACCATTTTAGAACCTCAAAAGATGTTTTGACACACTTTTCTAAAGCTGAAATACTGTTGCACACTTATTCTCAGAAATTGTATCTGTAAGAGATTTTCCTCTCATTACATTAATGTCCCCTGATGTGAAGGGCGGTGTAAAATGCTGCCCCCTGGTCAGGACTGGCTGTTGCACTGTGGCTACCTGCACAAGACCTGTGCAAAATGGGGCCAGTCAATATACCATCATGGGTGGGGGAGGAGCTAAGGAGGTCATGTCCCTCCCCAAGGAGCCATTGACAGTTGATGGCTACCAGGAGAGAGGGAGGCACTTTCTTCAGTGCTGGCCACTGGTTAGTTCCCCATGCTCTAGTAAATGACCTCCCACCCATACTCACGCAAGCAACCATCATTAAACTCAGTGGGTCACACACACGCACACACGATGAGGGGGAGCTTTATTGGAAATAAGTGTTCAGTGGGAGAGGGTAATGGGGTGTAGGTAATCAAAATATATTATACACATGTATACAATTGTTAAATTTTAAAGGATGTTAAGGATGTTAGGATTTTTTTGAACTTATATTCACTCCTATAAAAGATGGAGTAAAACCACAGAACCGGTTTCCTTATTTGACCTTCACTAGGACAGATTCTCAGAACCACAGCTACAAGTGTGAATGAGTTGGGCGTTTCTGTGGTTTTGGTGCAAGCACACACTTTTCTCATTTCTGTGACTGAACATATGAAAAAGTTCAGGGAGAAAAGAGTTAATTTTGGCTCAGCGTCCGAGGATGTTCCCATCATGGCAGCAAAGGTTCGTGGCAGTAGGACCACCTCCTGGCCATCGTGGCAGGAAGCTGCTTCCTGGTAGGTCAGGAAGCAGAGAAAGGGGATGCTGGCACTCAGCTGGCCCCCTCCTTCTCTTGCTTTTTAAAAACATAATTTAGTCCTTTGACAGCTTCTTATGCATGCACACTCATGCACACACAGACACACACACACACACACTGCATTGTGGTTTTTCTCCCCTGCCACAGTCTCTTATTTCCCTCCTATCACGATTATTCCCACTTGATCCCTTTCATTCACCAAGATTCATGGTGTGTGCCTCAGTTAACTTTACAGGAGAAATTTGTGTAACTATTAGTTTAGGACTAATCTTTGGAACCTGATGGGCTCACTGGTGAGTACACAGCTGAAGACAATGCCTCCCCTTCTCCCTGGATCTATCAACAGCAGATAGTTAAGCAGAGAAGGGTGGACCCCTGAGCCTCTCCACTATCTATGGGCCCCTTTCCATGCAGACCAGAGCAGGCGTCCGCAGGTGATGAGTCTCTGCTTGCACTGGCCGTGTATTTGCCCAGAGAATAGCATTTCACCACTCTCCTCCATGTCTCCTGGCTTCTGCCTTTTCTTCTTCTGCAGTGTTCCCTGAACCTTTAGGGAATGGTATGAATGTCCAGGCAGACATTTATTGGTGTAAAAGGGAAAGAGGTGTCCCCGGTTAGCGCTATGAGTAGAGTTTGTCTGTGGGTATCAACATAAATGCATAGAAGACAGTGTATCTTATGCCAATTTAGCTAAGCAATAATGTTATCTTCTCCCTAGGTTTTATAATCTCCCTGGGAATGGATTTTTTTTTTAAATCAGGTTTACATTATGAGGCAGGGGTTAGGAATGTAAATACTGCTCTTGCAGAGGACTTGAGTTCAGTTCTCAGCACCATGTCAAAAGACTCACAACTGCTTGTAACTTCAGTTCCAGGGATTCTGGTGCTTTCTTCTGACCTCTGAGGGCACCCACCCAACATATGCATATGAGTGCATGCACGCGCGCGCACGCACACACACACACACAATGACTCACATACATATTCATAAAAATAAAATAAATCCTAAAAATGAAAACACTCATGTGCAGAAAATTCAAGGACAGAAAAAATTGTAGGGAGATGGGAAATTCTGAGCTGTCCCTTGAGGAGGACAAACTTTGTGGCTGAACAAGCAGGGAAATAGGAGGATGCCTGTGAAGACCTTCCCTGGCTCTGTCTGAAAACCCATGTCAATGCTCCCATGGATAGTTTTGACAGGTCACAGTAAAGATTTTTGTTAATAAATAAATGAGCTAGAGACTTGTGACATTGTTAGGCCCACCCCTTCCCTTCAGGAACTTAAATAGGGATAAATATTTCTGTTGGGCCATGACGCTAAGAGAATAGTCACAGGAGACACTGCCAAAGTGCAGAGATTATAGATGTGCATTGTAGCACAGATTATAAAAACCCAGAGGCAGATATTGGGGTTCAAGCTGAAGATCAGAAAAGCAAAGCAGCTGAACTACTAGAGAGTTCTTATGTCTATCCTCAACGTGATTGCAGACTGCAATGTTCTCCACTAAGCCTCAGACTGCACACTGAGCCCTGAGCTCCCGTCTCTTCCCATCTTATTCCCATCTTATATTCCTCTCTAGTGCTGGGATTAAAGGCATGCACCACCACTACCCGGCCTCTATGGCTAACTAATGTGGCTGCTGGGATTAAAGGTGTGTGCCACCACTACCTGGCCTGTATGGCTGACTAGTGTGGCTAGCTCTGCACTCTGATCTTCAGGCAAGCTTTATTTATTAAAGCACAAATAAAATATCACTATAGAGCACCACCACATCTGGCTTAATTACTGACTGTTACCAACATCCTCAGAGCTGTATCACTAGACATGGAAATCAAATTACCATTTGACAATAGTCTTCATAGCCACACTGTCTCTTTGTTCCCTACAGTACTTTAATTCTATTCCTCTCTGTGGGAAGTTGTGAGAAGAGCAGCTGCTTTCTTTCAGAACAACGTGTTTGGTGCTGAGTTCACGTCTTACACATCACCAGAGCTCAGCAAATATTTGTCACATAACATGAATTAATTTTCTCTCAGCTGTTTTCCCATGCAGTGGGCATTCTGGGCTAGTTAGTTTTTTGTCAACTTGGCACAAACTAGGGTCATCTGGGGGAAGGGAACCTCCATTAAGAAAATGTCTCTAGTCGCATGGTAATGGCACATGTCTTTAATCCCAGCACTCAGGAGGCAGAGGCAGGCTGATCTCTGAGTCTGAGGCCAGTGTGGTCTACAAGAGCTAGTTCCAGGACAAGCTCCAAAGCTATAGAAAACCTTGTCTCAAAAAACAAAAACAAAACAAAAAATGTCTCTATCAGATTGGCCCTGGTAGGCAGGTCTATGAGATGTTTTTTTTGTTTAGTGATTGATGTGGGGTATCCAGCCCACTGTGGAAAGTGTTACCCACGGGCAGGTAGTTTTGTGTTATGTAAGAAAGGTAGCTGGGGAGCAAGTTTGTAAGCCTCCAGATCCCTGCACTGACTTCCCTCTGTGACGAAATATAACCTGTAAGCTGGACAAACCCTTTCCTCCCTAAGCTGCTTTTGATCATGGTGCTTAAAACAGTATGGATTACCTTTCTATTGCTGTGAAGAGAAACCATGGCCAAGGTGACTTATATAAGAAATAGTTTACTGGGAACTTGCATTTTCAAAGGATGAGTCCATGACCGTCATGATGGGGAACATGGTAGCAAGCAAACATGGCACTGGAGCAGAGTCTGAGAGCTCACATGTTGGGACAACAACCACAAGGTGGAGAGAGAGCTAACTGGGGATGGTGTGGGCTTTTGAAACCTCAAAGCCTACTGACAATGACACACCTCCTCCAACAAGGCCACATCTCCTAAGCCCTCCCAAGTCGTCCCTCCAACTGGGGAGACTAAGCATGCAAACATGAGTCTACGGTAGCCATTTTCATCCAAACCACCACGCACAGCAATACAAGTCAACAAGGATACCGTCTTATCTCCATTTTCAGGCTAGGTAATACGGACAGAATTTGAAGTCTGATTCAGGCACAGAACCAGTAAATGGCAGTGAACAAGGATTCAGCTGCCCTAGGTCTGTGACATTTTCTCCATTTCTGCCCTCTCGCTCTGATAAGGGAGAGAAAGACAGATAGAGATCCATTGCTGGGCTCCCTAAGTCCTTGCTGGATTGTTCCAAAGACCACATCAGGTTTATGATGTCATATATCTGCCGTGCCACAGGTCTCGGTCCTTCGAAGTCGGATCTCTCCTGACACCCATCTCTCCTTTGATCCCACTGAGGGTCTCTGCTGGTGTCCCATCGCTGAGGTCTCCTGGGCTCAGTACAGCTCTGTTCTGGTTCTCTGCACACCGTGCTGTCCTGATGTATTAGCTCTTCATTCATTCATGGGATCATCACAAAGACAGAGCTGGGCCACGGCCGCCTCTCTGTTCCCATGGTCTCATCAAGCTCTGGCACGCCGGTTGGTTGATAAGGGCTTTCCAAGTTGATGGCTGGCTGCTGATGGAATGTCTGGCCCTGCCCACGTGCTGGCATGAGCTGGCCTCATACTTTCCTGCATGGGAAGCAGCATTGTTTCCACATCTCTTTCTAAAGGTCTGGAAATCACTTCCAAGTTCATGATAAAATTGTTTAGTAGCCTATGACTTTTATAGCCGCAGGACATTGTGTGCTTTATTAAGGAGGTTCTAGACATGCAGTGAGTTGGGCTGAGGGTCGAGCTCAGTGGCAGAGCATTGGCAGCTTGGGCAAGGTCCTGGGTGAACCCTGTATGACAAAACTGACACATCTCTCTTCCAGGTCTAGCATTTGGTGATGTAGGTCTAAATTTTGGTTTTGCAAGTGCTTAAAGCTGTGTTTGTTTTTTTTAAGAGTTAAATTTAGAATAAGTGGGTTATAATTCACCAGAAACAGTGGCCTACTCTAGGGTATTTTGGTTATGTTAAATATTATAATTATTTAACATTGTGCATCCTCATAAAGACAACCTTCTGTAGAAGGAGCAGCGGGCTGCGTTCCTGGTGCCCAGTCGCCTGGCTGGTTTTCATCCAAAATAATTACATAGAAACTGTATTCTTTTAAACACTGCTTGGCCCATTAGTTCTAGCCTCTTATTGGCTAATTCTCACATCTTGATTAACCCATTTCTAATAATCTGTGTAGCACCACAAGGTGGTTGCGTACCAGGAAAGATTCTAGCCTATATCCATCTCGGGTCAAAGAATCATGGTGACTGCCTCACTTCCCTTCTTCCCAGCATTCTGTTCTGTCTACTCTGCCCACCTAATTTTCTGCCCTATCAAAAGGCCAAGGCAGTCTCTTTATTAACCAATGAAGGTAACACATAGACAGATGACCCCCCTCCATCAGGTATCTTTTCTCCAAGGCAGCTGATCACTGGTTTGAAGAGCAACGGAGCTCTGTATCCTCAGGCACTGACGCCTGTCTCATAACTGGCTTCCTCTCCTCTCTATGTGGAATGTTCTTCTTAACACCCACAACCCTAGTCCCTCACTTCTACAGGCTTTCACTCCAGTGTCACCCCATCAAAGATCCACTTAAAAAACAATGCCCCAACAACTTGCTTTATTTTAGACAGGATCTCATGTATCCCATGTAGGTCTTAAATCTTCTATGTAGCAAGGGATGTTATTGAATTTCTGATCTTTTAAAGTTCTGAGAATACAGGCCTATGTTACTCTGTCTGGTTTATATGTAGTGCAGGAAATCAAACCCTGGGCCTCATGCAGGCTAGACAAGCACTCTACCAGTAAAGTCTTTGTCCACAAGCATGAGGACCTGAGTTCGGATCTCCTGCGCCCTTGTAAAGATCCAGGTGTGGTATGTGTCTATAACTGCAGCACTAGGAAGGCAGAGACAAGAGGGTCCCTAGAGTTTTCTGACAAGTTAACCTGAGCTCCAGGTTCAACCAGAAACACAGCCTCACACACACACACACACACACACACACCTACACACACAAGCATACACACATACACCTACACACAAGCATACACACACACAAGTATACACACACACATACACACATAAGCATACAATCACACATACAAGCAAATTCCTATGATTGCCATGGTAAATATCCGGTGGAAATAGTGGGCAGCATGCACGAACCCATGGGATGTAAGCAGAGAATTCAAATCTCTAAGAAACAGTCAAAAGGTAGGACTAGAAATCAGACGTGAATAAAACTTTTGACTGATTTACCAACCAGTCCCTGGCTAGGAAAGTACCACGAAGCTTGGGGGTTCATCCAAACTAAATTACAAAAGAATAAAGAATGGAAAAAGTCAGAATATCCAAGAACTGGAGAAACTATAGACGAATCACTATATGCATAATGGGAAAATAAAACAAAGAGAAAGAGAGAAGAAAGAGTGGAAAATTACACGAATAATAAAGTCAAAAAATGACAAAGTAAGTAACTGGCTCACAATGAGTCATCAACAAATGCTGCTATTGGCATCATCATCATCACCATCGTCATCGTCATCACCATCACCACTATCCATCAATAAGCCACAAGACTAGAGGAGGAAAGAAGGGCTTAGGGAAAGGCAATCCTTTAAAGAAAGCTTAGTCTTGACACTTCTTTCTTCTTTTTGCTTTTCTGTCTTCTCTTTCTTATCAGGTTCTCACTTTGCAGGCCAGGTTGGACCAAAGTCTAGATTATGATGCCTGCCTTAGCCTCCCTCATGTTAGAATTTTAGAAATGTTGTTATCAAATCTGACTTAACTTCTTTCTTGACATGGGTCCAAAACAGAGTGACCAAAACACATGCCAATTGAGGAGGATGAGGAGGAGCAGCAGGAGGAAGAGCAGAAGGAAGAGCAGTAGGAGCAGCAGGAGGAGGAACAGCAGAAGGAACAGGTGGAGGAGAAGCAGGATGAGGAACTGGAGGAGGAGTGGTAGGAGCAAGAGGAGCAGGAGGAGCAGGAGGAGCAGGAGGAAGAAGGAACAGGAGGGGAGAAGCTGGAGGAGAAGGAGCAGAAGGAGGAAGAAGGAACAGGAGGGGAGAAGCTGGAGGAGAAGGAGCAGAAGGAGGAAGAAGAGGGAGAAAGGAGGAGAAGGAAGAGAAAGGAGGGACAGAAGGAGGAAAAAGGAGGAAGAAGGAGAAAGAGGAAGAAGGAGAAGGAATGAGGGGCAGAAGGAGGAAGAGCAGGAAGAGGAGGAAGGAGGGTGGGAAGAATTCAGTGGGTATTTTACACATGATTCCAAGTTTTATAGTAATACCACCCTCACGAGATTATTCAGATTGCTCCTGTCCACCTAAAGGGACAGGAGTCAGGGCTGAGGACTCTGCATTTTCACAGCTCTTCTATGGGTATCTGGTTGATGTGCCTATCCGACTGCTCTTTAAATAAAATAAGCTATTGCCATGTCGGTCAGAGTTTGACCTGAAACTTGCTCAACAAATGATTCTCAAGGAGGCAGTAGCCAGATGACCTGCACATGGGAGGGGACAGGGCTGAGAACAGAGGAGACAGGCTAGGGACAAGAGCACAGAAGAATGGAATGGGGTCTGGGGGATGTGGACGCCCTGAAGGATTGCCTGAGAAATGCAGATACTCTGGAGGAGGGCTACCCTTCCCCTGGACCTGTGACTTTCCCCATCAGGTCTCAAGAACCTGATTTAGAAGCTGGTGGCGCTTTGCACCGAGCTGCCTTGGATGGGATTCATCTCTCAGAAGTACTGTGCTATACACTTGACCCCACTGTGGTACTGTTGAGGTTATAGGACTTGGGCAAGGTAGAGCCTACTGTGAATAATTAATTAGACCACGAGGCAGCCCCTCAGAGGGGACCAGCGCTGACTTTGTATGGTGAGATAGCTTTAATAAAAACAAGATAATGTAAGTGTATCTATCCCTTGCACGTGGTCCCTTATACAAGGCTCGAGCTCCTTCCATTTCCCATGTTGTGACGCAGCCCAGGGAACCCTCGCTGGAGATGGAACGGAAACTGAGAGGGATGACTGATCTCGGACTCAGCCTTCAAGCCTCTTAGAGAAGCAACCCTCTTTTATATATGTAGTGACCAGTCACAGAGATTTTATTATAGCAACGGAGAACAGATTAATACATCCAGCAAATCCAGCCGAGGTGAAAGAGAAGCAGGGCATTATTCAGAAAGATAATCAGGGGTCATAGTGACATGGAAGTCAGAGCTTAAAATCCGTATCGTTTGGAAGAAGTCCTAGGACCCCATTCTTCCAGTCACTGCCTCCTTGTCTATCCCTCTGCAGATCCGCGTCCTCCAGAGGGGTATGCCTACATGTTTCCCTAGGCCTTGACTGTCCATCCATTTTCTGCTTTCCATCGGTCTTGATTTAACCCTAGTGTTGGATGATATTGGCTGAAAATTTGGCAGGTTCTAGAATCACCTAGGAGACAAACCTCTAGGCTTGTGCATGAGGGGACTTCTAGGCTGGGTTAACCAGGTGGGAAGACTCACCCTAAATGTGGCCAACACCATCCCCTGGGCTGGCATCTGCATTTATCTCCCTCTCTCTGGCTCATGGCACTGAACACAATGGGACCTGCTACTTCAAGCTCCTGTTGCCATTGTTGATGGTATTGCCATGCCATGATGGACTGTACCCATCACCTGCGAGCCAAAATAATTCCTTCCTTCCTCCACTAGCTCTTGTTAGGAGCTTTGATAGACCAGTGAGAAAAGGAATGAATGCAGTCTCATTATCCTCCCCGAGTCCTCCCTGATGTCGGTAGGTACATCCTTGTCCCCTGAGAGGGGACATCCAAATGTCCTCGCAGAGTCACAGAGAACTGGTCACTTCCTACATCCTCACTCATTCTCCTCTCAAGTCTCCCAGGGTTTTTATCTTTAATTCCTCTCGCTCTTTGCTTATGTGCCTCTCCCTTCTCCTTGCCCACCAGATCTCTGCCGTCTAAACAGGGTTCTATTGATGTGTGTGAAGTCATATAATTCTGTTGGTGGTGGCTGTACCGTCCATTGCAGAATACATGGCGGCACCCTTTCTTCAAACACCCACACTTCAGCAACCACGATAGTCAAAATGTTCCCAGTTATTGTCAGTCGCTCCCTGGGAACCAATTTGTCCTCACGGAGACCTACTGCTCTGAATGCTGTGTTCCTCCAAGTTCGTTCCCGTGAGTCGCTGCTCTACCCTGCTCCGGGTTTGGGAACACAAACCCTGACTATGACTAATGCGGTAATAATTAGTCATTACAGACCCACACTCTGGTGAGAAGGCAAATTAATCTAATTGGGCTCTTTTGGGGGGAATGAGAGAGAGAATGAGGGACTTTTTGACAATTGTTCCCTCAAATTCTCTGACTCACTGATGGATTTGCAATCGCTCTTGCCAGAAGTTCCATTAACTTGTTGCCTGGATATCGGTTGGGTCTTCCTGGGGTGGATTCAGCTCACGCACCACTCGGCTCAGACTACAGTACTATTCTGAAACACACTTGTAGGTGCCCAGTTCACTCAACTTGAGAATCCTGTGGACTGTATAACTTCTGTCTTCTAGAGCTGGAGAGCAGCTCTGGATTGTAGGCATGCTAGGCAAATGCTTTGCCGCCGAGGGCCGTCCCCGGCCCAGGACAGCCTTCTCCGGCATCTCACCACGCTCCGTCTCGGGAAACAGTTCTAGTGGCCCCGGACCTGCACCGTCTGCCAGTAACTTCTCTTCAACTTTCACCAGGCTCAGCTGGGGAATGGAAATTGTGCTGTGACCCCTTAGTAGCAACTGGGCTTCTTAAGTGTGGAAAGCCATGCATACGAACCAGAAGGAGGGTTTGAGGAGCAGGGAGAGACACGGCAGTGTGCTAAAGACACAAAATAACCCATTTCCATTGAAGCATATCAGAGGTCAGAATGAGCCTCCATGATATGCACGTGACACATAGGATGCCTGGCCCAGCAGGAGTTACTCTATCAGCAGTCTGTCTAATATTCAGTGGCAGCTTAAAGTCCAGAACCATGGCCTCTTGGGTCTTACATGCCAGTCTGCTCAGTTGATGGAGACTATCTAGCCACTGGGGAAAGACTAGAGCAGTGTGGTGCCCTTCTGTGTGGAGTCTGGGTGGCAGGTGTGTCCTCTTCATGTTGTGTCTTCGGGAGCACACGGAGGAACATCCACCATGTGTCCAGTGACCTGAGGAACACAGCACACAGAGAGCCCCTGACCTGCTTCTTACACAGAGTTGTGACTTTAAGATAGGTTTTCTAATGTATTCGTCTGCTTATTTTAGGGATTTATTAGTATATATTAATTACACATAAGAATGGTTTTAGTATGACATTTTCATACATGCACATAATGTATTTAGATCGCATTCACCCCTTACCCTGTCGTTTCTCCATCCCGGTCTCACAGGACCCTTTTCTTCCCCCCAACTAGCTTCTCCTTTCACGTCTCTCTTTTCTGTGTCTTTTGCTACCCAGGAAGTTTCCTTAGGGTTTTTTCTGGGAGCTTGAGGAAAGGCTTATGTGCAGGGGTGTGGTTGCTTTACATGGGGCTGCACCATTGGTAGAGTCTTTCTCTCCCCCACTAGCCAGTAACTTATAGATCTTCAGGGGGAGGTGGTTCCTGTGAGCTCCTCCTTCCCTGATAGAGCACTGACGAGACAGAGAGTGTGCAGTCCTCATAGCTGTTGTGAGCTCCAGGGTGCAACAGCCATGTTACACCCAGAAGCTCCCATCTCATGCTGTGTCCCTCTCCATTAGTCTAGCTATCAAACACTAAGTTTACATTATAGAATGATATGGACATTTATGAAAATTATAATTGTCATTCTAGAGATGCTACTATTAATGATCATACAGACTTTTGTTTTGTTTGGATTTTATCTAATACCGTGCAAGGCAGGCACTCTGTCAACTGAGCTCCGTCCCAGTCCCTTTAATTTTTTTTTAGTTGCATTTGTCACTATACATAGTGATGAATTCACAAAGACCTTCCATTGGAGCATAACTCAAGCACTTTGACTGAATTTACCTTCCCATGCTCCTCCTTTAGCCCTCCCCATTCCTGCTAGTCTGTCTTTCAAGAAGCAGAATTCTGGATAGACATTGTTTTTGTGGGCACAAAATAGTTCACTAAGCCTTCCCACAGTGAGGAGTGGCTACAGATTATTTCCTGTTTTTCACTGGAATATACACTACTATGAATTTTACTAGTCTCAGTCCATTCCCGCTGGTATAACGAAATATCGTTATATGTCCTGAGAAATACACCACTGGGCAGCTTCGTCATCAGGGGGACATCACCGTGCACCTGAAGCTTCACTAGATGACGTAATCTTATGGGATCACTGTGCTACATGAGGTCTGCTGTTGACTGAACTGGAGAGATGCAGTGTGTGGCTGTGTCACAGACTGGGTAATTTATCCACAATAACAATTTTAGTTTCCCGTGTTTAGAGACGGGAAAGCGTGAGATTAGGTGCTGATGAGTTCAGCATCTGTTGAGGGCTGCATACTGTATGAGACGGTGCCTTACTGCTGTGTCTTCCGGAGACACTGTGTGCTCACACGAGCAGAGGGCAGAAAGGGTGAACTGATGCCTCTGGAGTTGTTTTCGAGGAGTGTCAGTCCCAGCTGTGGGGCTTTCAACTCTGTGACTCCACCTTCTAAAGGGCCCACCTCCTCATGCTATCCCACTGAGGTTTACTTAGCAAGCTGCTTCTGAGGTGCGCTCCAACATGGCAACCAGAAATGCTTTCTTACAGATTAGAGCCTTTACTAAGCTATTTAACCAGAAGTGAAATTGCTATATGAAGGGTTAGAAACATGCTTAAGATTTTTGATAATTTGTAAATTGACATTTCAAACACTTGGTTGATGGACAACTGGATAAAAATATGCTCAGTAATAAAGGCCTTGTGTTTTTTTCTGTCGTAGAATGAAAGACAGTCTAAAATCTCCTAGCGTCTGTCTGTGCTTGTCTACCTCCTTATTAGGATCAGTCACACCACCTATGTGACCTGTGACAGGGCCTGGAGTCTTAGGGACACCTCTCAGACACTATCCAGGTTCTCGGCCCCCTTGGTTTTAACTGACTTCACTGACCCTTTTACAGCAGGCAGAGGAAGGAGCCATGTTGCCAGGACTCTACAAGAGATCCTGAAACACCAACACATACTACCTCAGTTCCCCAGAGTTCAAGTGCTGGCACACACAGAGAGCTGTGCGCCCGAGGACTTACTCCCAAGGTCAAGTTCATCAGCCTAGGGAATGAGTCTTTTTGTTTGCTGTTCGAAGGAAGAGAAAGGATGGAGGCTCCAGGGGCTCTGTCTGTGCATGGGCACTGCTGGTGCCTCGGGAACTTTGTTCATACCAGGATCTCATCTCCATGGGAACACCACCAACACTAGGCGCTCTCACACCTGTCTCATTTATACAATCCATTTCAACCAAACACCGAGAATCCAAGCAGGGCAATTATCCAGCCTCTGCCTTTTCTCTTGTACAGGCCGTGAGGGGACTAAACTGGTGAAGGCATTCAGTGTCTCAGATGTGTGAGCCACACGTCAGTAAAAAGGCAGAAGCATGTGTACTGAGGTGGACATTTATTTCGGAGCATCCATCAGCTTGGAAGAAGTCTCCAGTAACCGTAGCCCCAGCTTTGCTTTCTCTGAATTTGACTCGCAGTCAGCTGCATGCAGTACTCATTTATTGCTAATGAGTGCATCGAGGCAAGTTGGCAGTAGGTCTTTCACTTTCCTGATACATTTTTATATTCCCATCAATAAAGAAACATATACTCAACCTTGTTCAAAAAGAATTTAAGATAACTCATACCTGGTTTAATCTAAAATTGATACTCAGAAAATAGAACTTTAACATGGTCATTCTAGAGAGGTTCCAGGGTCTTAAATTAAAGAAATCAGAAAGTTGGGGAAGTTATAGTTAGTAAAGAAAATATTACAAATCATATTTCAAGCCCAAACTGAACAAAAGAACTGGTATAACTAGTTGAGGGCCCCCCAAACGATGTCATTAAAAAGTCACTTTTTAAAAAAAATTAAAGCCATTGAGGTCCCCCACAATTATTGAAAATCTAAGAACTCCTCAGCCCTTTAGTTATTAGAGAGAACTATATCATTTTAGCCGGTCAATTTATGCTTTTCTTTTTTAGTATTTAAAACAATTTAAATATATTTTGATCATATTTTCCTCTTCCCTAAGTCCTTCCAGATCCTCTCCTCCACCCATCCAACTTTGTTTTTTTTTCAAAATAAAAAAAGCAACCCAATATAACAAAACTTAGAAAGCAAAATACCACCCCCCGAAAAATAATCACCAAACTGTAACCAAATAAAAGCACACACAGACAAACCGTGGAGTCCATTATATGTTGGTCAACTACTCCTGAACATGACGCCTACTCTGGAGTGGTTGATATACCCAGTACCACCCCATTGGAGAAGACTGATTTCTATATATGTGTCCAGCAAGTATAAAAGACCATTCAGTTGTTAACCTTTGCCCTAGTAGGCATCCATCCATCCATCCATCCATCCATCCATCCATCCATCCAATTGTTTTAAAAATAACAAAATAAAATATAATGTGATAAAACAGAAACTATCACATCAAAGTTGGCTAGAACAAACCAACAGAAGAAAAAGAGCCCAAGAGAAGCACAATAATCAGAGACCCACTTGTCCACACACTCAAAATTCCATAAAAACATTAAACTGGAAACCATAATATATATGCAGAGGACCTGGTGCAGACGTGTGCAGGGTTTGTAGCTGCTGCTTCAGTCTGTGAGTTCGTACAGATAAGCTTTGCTCCTGTTGATGTAGAGGACATCTTTGTGTCTTTGTTTTCTTTGGATCCTCCATCCCCTCTGCTTCTTACACTCTTTCCACCTCCTCTTCTGAAGGGCTCCTTAAGCTCTGAGGGGGAGGAATTTAATGGAGACTTCCCATTTAGGGCTAAGTGCTCCAAGGTCTCTCACTGTCTGCATAATAACTGACTGTGGGTTCCTATATTTGTTCCCATCGGCTGTGGGAGGAAGCTTCTCTGATGATGGCTGAGCAAGGCACTGATCTGTGAGTATAGCAGAATGGCATAAGGAGTAATTTTATCACTGCTTTTGCCTGTTTTGTTTGTTTTTCTGTCTTTTTTTTAGACCAGTATAGGTTTTGCCCTAAGTCCCTGGGCTATCTAGTCTCTGGTTCTTGGCCACTCAAGCAGTGCCGGGCACAGGTTCTATTTTATGAAGTGAGCCTTAAGTCAAACTTATTGGTTGGTTACTCCCACAAGGTTGGTGCCACCATTGCCTTAGTATATCTTGCAGGTAGGATACCAGTGTATAGATAAGGGATTTGTGGCTGACTTGGTATTTACATTTTTCTTTTGATAGCATGCAGAGTATCTTCTTGTACCAAAGACACCAGAACATAGGGGTGGAGGTTCTGTGTAGGCACCAGCTTGACATCTCCATGTTCAATGAGTTGTGTGGGTGTTGTCTTCAGCAAGGGGATCTTACTGTCAGTTTTTGGAGAGCAACCTATGGTCTTGGGAACAGCTTAGATTGTTTGGGGATTCCCATGGGCCACCTGACATTGGAAACTTCATTTGGTGACAAGAGATGGCCAATTGTGTCTCTCTTTGTCTCCCCATTATTGCAATTTCATTTAGATCCCAATACACACACACACATGCATGCATATATATGGAAGTTTCTATTGTATTAGGTTTCCATACTACCCCTCAAATGTCCCTTAATTTTAGCTGTCTCTCTTCATATTCCCTCCCACAACCCTCTCTATCCTCCTCTTCACTTGCTCCTGCCATTCTAGTCTACCCCATCCATTTATAATTATCTATTCTATTTCCCATTCCAAGATCTATCTATTCCCCTGAGTCCCTTATTCTATACATACCCTCTGTGGTTCTATGGATTATAATTTGGTTACTATTGACTTAATAGCTAATAGCCACAAATATTATACACACACACAAATATATATATACACACACACCATATTTGTCTTCCTGGATCTGGTATACCTCACTCAGGTTGTTTTTTTCTACTTCCATCCATTTGCCTGCAAATTTCATGATGCCATATTTTTAACGGCTGAGTAAATACTCCATTGTGCAAATGCACCGCATTTCCTCAACTATTCTTCTGTTGAGGGACAGCTAGGTTGTTTCCAATTTCTGGCTATTAAGAATAAGGCAGCAATGAATATGATTGCATAAGTACCTCTGTGGTAGGAAGAAGAGTCCTTTGGGTATATGACCCAAAATGGTGCAGCTGGATCTCGAGGTAGATCGATTCCCATCTCTCTGGGGAGCTGCCACATTGATTTCCCGAGTGACTGTAAGAGTTTGCAGCCCCACCAGCCATGTATGAGTGAGAACCATACCTTATCTTTTAAATTAAGATCATTGATTCTCAACTGAGCATTAACTAAAAGATTTTTCAATTAGCTTAACAATATTTTTGTTTAGTAACCTGTGAGTAAAGCTTCTTTTCTCTTTGGGCTCCCTTCAAGGTGGACTGAGCTCTTATCAGAAAATTCCTCCTCATGCTTCTAGAGGGTGTCATGATCCTGCAGTCATGTATGGATTTCTCATGTTCTGGAGGGTGCCATGATCCTGCAGTCATGTATAGATTTCTCATGTTCTGGAGGGTATCATGATCTTGCAGTCATGTATGGATTTCTCATGTTCTGGAGGGTGCCATGATCCTGCAGTCATGTATAGATTTCTCATGTTCTGGAGGGTGCCATGATCCTGCAGTCATGTATAGATTTCTCATGTTCTGGAGGGTGCCATGATCCTGCAGTCATGTATGGATTTCTCATGTTCTGGAGGGTGTCATGATCCTGCAGTCATGTATAGATTTCTCATGTTCTGGAGGGTGTCATGATCCTGCAGTCATGTATAGATTTCTCATGTTCTGGAGGGTGTCATGATCCTGCAGTCATGTATAGAGTTCTCATGTTCTGGAGGGTGTCATGATCCTGCAGTCATGTATGGATTTCTCATGTTCTGGAGGGTGCCATGATCCTGCAGTCATGTATAGATTTCTCATGTTCTGGAGGGTGTCATGATCCTGCAGTCATGTATAGAGTTCTCATGTTCTGGAGGGTGCCATGATCCTGCAGTCATGTATAGATTTCTCATGTTCTGGAGGGTATCATGATCTTGCAGTCATGTATAGATTTCTCATGTTCTGGAGGGTGCCATGATCCTGCAGTCATGTATGGATTTCTCATGTTCTGGAGGGTGTCATGATCCTGCAGTCATGTATGGATTTCTCATGTTCTGGAGGGTGCCATGATCCTGCAGTCATGTATGGATTTCTCATGTTCTGGAGGGTGTCATGATCCTGCAGTCATGTATAGAGTTCTCATGTTCTGGAGGGTGTCATGATCCTGCAGTCATGTATAGAGTTCTCATGTTCTGGAGGGTGCCATGATCCTGCAGTCATGTATAGACTTCTCATGTTCTGGAGGGTGTCATGATCCTGCAGTCATGTATGGATTTCTCATGTTCTGGAGGGTGCCATGATCCTGTAGTCATGTATAGATTTCTCATGTTCTGGAGGGTATCATGATCCTGCAGTCATGTATGGATTTCTCATGTTCTGGAGGGTGTCATGATCCTGCAGTCATGTATAGAGTTCTCATGTTCTGGAGGGTGTCATGATCCTGCAGTCATGTATAGATTTCTCATGTTCTGGAGGGTGTCATGATCCTGCAGTCATGTATGGATTTCTCATGTTCTGGAGGGTGCCATGATCCTGCAGTCATGTATAGACTTCTCATGTTCTGGAGGGTGCCATGATCCTGTAGTCATGTATAGATTTCTCATGTTCTGGAGGGTGCCATGATCCTGTAGTCATGTATAGATTTCTCATGTTCTGGAGGGTGTCATGATCCTGCAGTCATGTATGGATTTCTCATGTTCTGGAGGGTGTCATGATCCTGCAGTCATGTATGGATTTCTCATGTTCTGGAGGGTGTCATGATCCTGCAGTCATGTATAGATTTCTCATGTTTTGGAGGGTGTCATGATCCTGCAGTCATGTATAGACTTCTCATGTTCTGGAGGGTGCCATGATCCTGCAGTCATGTATGGATTTCTCATGTTCTGGAGGGTGCCATGATCCTGCAGTCATGTATGGATTTCTCATGTTCTGGAGGGTGTCATGATCCTGCAGTCATGTATGGATTTCTCATGTTCTGGAGGATGTCATGATCCTGCAGTCATGTATAGATTTCTCATGTTCTGGAGGGTGTCATGATCCTGCAGTCATGTATAGATTTCTCATGTTCGGGAGGGTGTCATGATCCTGCAGTCATGTATAGAGTTCTCATGTTCTGGAGGGTGTCATGATCCTGCAGTCATGTATGGATTTCTCATGTTCTGGAGGGTGTCATGATCCTGCAGTCATGTATAGAGTTCTCATGTTCTGGAGGGTGTCATGATCCTGCAGTCATGTATGGATTTCTCATGTTCTGGAGGGTGTCATGATCCTGCAGTCATGTATAGATTTCTCATGTTCTGGAGGGTGTCATGATCCTGCAGTCATGTATGGATTTCTCATGTTCTGGAGGGTGTCATGATCCTGCAGTCATGTATAGATTTCTCATGTTCTGGAGGGTGCCATGATCCTGCAGTCATGTATGGATTTCTCATGTTCTGGAGGGTGTCATGATCCTGCAGTCATGTATAGAGTTCTCATGTTCTGGAGGGTGTCATGATCCTGCAGTCATGTATAGAGTTCTCATGTTCTGGAGGGTGTCATGATCCTGCAGTCATGTATGGATTTCTCATGTTCTGGAGGGTGTCATGATCCTGCAGTCATGTATAGATTTCTCATGTTCTGGAGGGTGCCATGATCCTGCAGTCATGTATGGATTTCTCATGTTCTGGAGGGTGCCATGATCCTGCAGTCATGTATGGATTTCTCATGTTCTGGAGGGTGTCATGATCCTGCAGTCATGTATAGATTTCTCATGTTCTGGAGGGTGTCATGATCCTGCAGTCATGTATAGATTTCTCATGTTCTGGAGGGTGCCATGATCCTGCAGTCATGTATGGATTTCTCATGTTCTGGAGGGTGTCATGATCCTGCAGTCATGTATAGATTTCTCATGTTCTGGAGGGTGTCATGATCCTGCAGTCATGTATAGATTTCTCATGTTCTGGAGGGTGTCATGATCCTGCAGTCATGTATAGAGTTCTCATGTTCTGGAGGGTGCCATGATCCTGCAGTCATGTATAGACTTCTCATGTTCTGGAGGGTGTCATGATCCTGCAGTCATGTATGGATTTCTGCTCTCACATGAGCCTTACCCCAACAGCACTTTGGTTGAGGCAGGGCTAGGTCCTGATTTAGATTTTCTCAAAGCCCAGGGCTTAGGATGTGTGTAGAGCAATAAAGCCCCGGTGTTTACAAGGCCCTGGGCTCAGTCCTCGGTGGTAAACACACTAACAAACTGCTGCTAAACTTCCTTCCCTGGGGAAGATGGAAATAGGACCCCAGTGGGAGAGCAAGGCTTACACTGGGGAGCCAATGAGAGTACTAAGTTTACTATGGAATGTGAACGAGGAGTTACAGGCAAGAGCACGGGTGGACTCTGAGCAGCCACACCATACACTCTCAGGACTACACGCAGCATGGGTGGTGACTCCTTTGGGCCTCATAGATGGAGCCCTGTCCCTTGATCTTCCTTGCCTTTATACTCTCCCCTGAGACCACATGCAGTTGAGGCAGAATTATATGCAGCTGATTTGGAGGAATGGTGGGATACTCATAGGCCCCTCCCCACCCTTTCTTCTATAAGAGGACATCAATGGTTGATAAGCCCATCTGTGATGATCTTTTGCAAGTAGTACTGGCTAATCTGATAAAGATGGTGGCAGTTTGGCTCAGAGGACAGTCCGGTACAACATCCACAACTGTTGAGTGACTTGCCTAGTCACCCAATCAGAAAGTAACAGGGCCACAGAACCCCTAGTTCAGACATATTTCAAGAGGCTATTCTTCCCTCAAAATTATTTGCAAAACTGGCCACATGAATGGAAGACCTTCACCCAAACTGTGTGTGTTTCAGCTAGTACAAAAATTAATTGTTATATGTCGCCAGGTAGCTGAGGGTGTTGAAGAACACACATATCCTGAGGATGGGTACACTATATCAAGGAAGTATTTTTAGACTGCCTGTGTTTTCATTCTTGGTAGATCTTTGTCATGTATTGAACAGGTCAGTGAGCTGGAAACTGTTTGTAATGAGCAGCTCGCTCTTATCGAATGCTCTGTTTGCTATAGTTTATTGATCACTTGTCTAATTGATCAACTTATGCTCCACTTGGTTCTAAGAAGATATTTGTCAGTGCTACCAAATGGATCTTTAATTTTTTTCAAGGCAGGGTAAGTTTCTAATGACACTAGTTAGGGCTTATTGCTAACACATAGGTCATAATGGTGAGGTGTTAGGTCATGCACGGAGGTCAAGTATATATGGTGGAGATCATCTGTCGGAAGGCGAGCCACCTTCCGAACAACCATTTCCACCTCTTAGCTCTGTAGAAAGCCATTCCAGGTCTCAAACAAAAATGAGCACTTCTCGACAGGGTAATAGAGATACTAAATTCCATCTATTTCTTTTGTGTGTCTGTGGAGAGGTGGGCGGGGATGTAGAGCCCAGAAGACGACCTTGGGCATCATTCTCCACACTCAGTCCTTCTCCTCCTCTACCTTCTTTGACATGGGGCCTCCCATTGACCTGGAAGACTAGCGAGTCCCAGGAATCTCTATGTCTCTGTCTCCCCAGCACTGGAATTAAAAACACACATCACTGCACACATTAAAAATGGATCCCAAAGGATTGAACTCAGGTCGTCATGCTTGCAAGACAGTCGCTTTGCCAACTCAGCTCTCTCTCCAAGCCAGTTTACAGTCCTCTCTCTCTGTCTCTCTCTCTCTGTCTCTGTCTCTCTGTCTCTCTGTCTCTCTCTCTCTCTCTCTCTGTGTGTGTGTGTGTGTGTGTACATGTGTGTTTAGAACATCTCCTAGCAGGATTGATAACCTATACATAGTTATTATCAATAATTATGAGGTTCAAAGAGGGACCTATATTAGTGTAGTCAAGGGGAACATTAGGATAAGACCTCTATGACCCCATGTTGAATTACAGGAAACAATATCTAGTCAAGATCCTTATCCAAGTTTTTGGTTAGCTAGTTTAGAGAGCAATGACGTTGGTGTTCTTCCTGCAGCTCCTGTGATGGCAGGTTTCTGAGTTTATGGCTGTGACTTCCTCTCCTGTTCTATATGGTGCTGTCTTGGCTGCTCCTATCTCGCTCCCACCACGGTGCTCCAGTTAGGAGGAATTAGCATAGAAGAGGCTAAAAGGCAGTGCTCTCCCACCAGCCCTTCTTATCAAACAGGAAAATTCTATTCCCTTAGCAAAATTACTCCTATATCTCAGTGGCCAGAACTGGGTCACATGTTCACCTGGAGCTCCAGCCAGGAGGACAGGATAGTCAATGATCTTTGGGTCCTAGTTAGCCTCACTAGATGCTTTAAACCCTGAATAAAACTGAGGTCCTTCTGAAGCCTGAGAGAGACATAGAAAGCTAAGAGGCCATGCAGTGGGAAGAGATTCTTTATTCCAAGATGTGGAGCAATCCCATTGGCTAGTAGTTCTAGCTTCAGCATAGACATTGCCTGCAAAGTCAATCTCCTTTTCCTGAAGACATCTCGAACATAGGTGTTGAAACAGGTCGTATCAAGATGACTGCTGTGAGGCAGTTTCTTCTGGACAGGACAAGGCTGCTGGGATGCCTCCATGGACTCTCAATAATATGGCCACCTGCATATGATCTGCAAAACCCACACCAGGCTACATGCCAGAAGGATGGCTGGAAATCCCCCAAAGCTCTACCCTTTGCTCAAGAGCCAATGGCTGCCAAGGGAAGGAGAACTGGTTTTCTTCAGGGACTAACCTCCAGTCCTGAGTGGTCAGCCTTAAACATATACATACAGGAAACACAAATTGAACTCAGTACGGTGTATATATAGAAGCAATAATCATAGAGGGAGTGGTTATGTGTTCAAGAGAAGGCAGTGGAGGAGATATGAGAAGAATCGGAGTGGGGAGGGGGAGAGGTTTAAATGAGGCAAATTCAGCTTTCATGCATGAAACTCTCAAGAACCATAAATCCAAACCAGAAGCAAAGGAACCGTGCTTCCTTAGGGCCTGCCTGTAGAACCTTTGAGTTCAGCCACGTCTGCTGCCATTGCTCACTCTCAAACCTAAACAATGCACTGTCCGAAACCACTGACAGTACCACTTACAAAGAGGAAATTCTTTAAGAGAAATAAGTAAAGCAGTTCATCTATTTTCACTTAGTTTGTAGACTTTGCTTAATCTTTGAACTTGGTGCCCAAGCATATCCTTCAAGCAATATATCTTCAAAATCCACAAAGTCATATATGGAGCTATTTTAAGGAATTAAGGGGCAGCTCGCTCATTAAGAAGCCCATGATCGTGTCTTAGGTGTAGTACGGGGCCTGTCTTCCTCTCTTAATGCCCCTGGCTCCTCTTTGTCTTGTCCTAAAATTCATTTCTGTTGTCTTGAGGACTCAGCCTTACCCGAGTAAAGATCCTTATGGGAGGGATTTCCTTGTGCTAAAGGTATCAATGGGCTGTCATTCTGCTGGCACTGACCCTTGTGTCAAGGCAAAAAGAGGGAAGGCCTGTTAGACCAGAAACTAAGAAAGCTGGCACATTCGGGAAGGTGGGAGGGTGGCATTTAAAGCAAGAGGAGAATGAGGCGAGACCCAGGACCCTGCGGCATCTATAGCTCACACAAGAGAAAGGGTCGTGAAAAAGATTTCAGATGCCAAGGAAACAGGAAAAGTAGGCACAGAAGAGTGCTCAGGGGAACCCCGGGGAGAGGTTCTGGGAAAACATGTCTACAGGAATCCATATGCCAGAGCTTTGGGCAGGGTGAGGTTGTAAAGAGCTGCCGGATTTGGCAGTGAGGAGTGAACATTGCTCGAGCCAATTCAGTGAGGCCCAGGGCTAAGAAGGGAGCACTGACCCCTGTTCCGTGCACTTGGAAGGGCTGTAAATTAATCCAGAAATTCTTTCAGTTTGGCACTGTGTGTCAAAATTTGAATGTTCATACCCTTGAATTCTGAAATTTCACAACCAGGAATTAATCCAATCCGCAGAGTTGGACAAGTGGAGGCTGATGTAGCTACAAGGCTGCTGATTGCAGCCTTGTTTATTACCGCGAAAAACGAGGAGGCCATTCATTTAAAAGTCCATCATCCAAGATTAATTAAAACAAACCACAGCTTTGCCCATGGAATGCCAGGCACAGTAGGTAAGAGCTCAGTTCCTACAGTCAGAGTTTGAGTTCTAACCGGTCCTTTACCAGCTGTTATCTCAGCTCTGAGGAACTTTCTGAGACTCGGTTTCCTTGACTGTAAAAGGAACCGTTTTGATCATGATGGAGCTTCAACGAAGTCTAAGACAGTTGACGGAAGTAAATAGACTGAGTATACCCAGCCCATGTTATTAGGCCATAATTCAGAAAGATTCGTTAGCTGTGTGTGTATGGAAAGAGGGAGCTATTTGTAAGCTATTAAGAAGAGTAAATAAAGTCACAGAAGGACAGTGTGATAGGATTCCGTTTCACACCAGCTTTCTCTGGAAGGTGAAATCCTGGGTACAGTCCACTAAGGATACTTAATATCTGATTTACGGGGCCCATGCCAAGACCCAGGAGGAGAGGCAACAAAAGAGGAAAGGCAACACTTTTGTTTTGTTTAACTCTACATCATCACACCTGATACATTGCAGACAGACAATGGTTGCAGAATGAATGGATAGCAAACAGGAAGTTGTGTTTAGAAGGAAATTTCAGAGTTGGCAAGTTCAAAGCTGCAGTAGCTGTGTACTGGTGAAGCCTGGAGCAGACCTTAAGGGCAAGTTGTCAAAGCTGTCATCAGAGAGGATGCTGTAGCTTCCTGAGGTGTGGGCAGCATGAGAGGAAGAGGAAGCGGACACAAAGCCCTGGGATCCAGTCTCTGACTGCTCAAGATGCTCCAGACAAGCAGAATATGAGGACAAAACCTTAATGTGTTAGTAGTGAGGGTTTTGGGGTGCTATTGAGTCATTTGCACATCAGAGAACAATGTAGTTCTCATCTCAAAGGAAATAAGCTAGACATTGTTCTTGGAGCTAAATATGAGTGACCAGGGGCCAGGAGCATGGATGAAAAGTGCCAGTGTGAAAATGATATCATGAAGTTTATATAGTTACAGAACAAAAGGAAGTTATGAAAATAATGATATTTTCTTTCTTATTTCTTTTTCTTTTTGGCTTGTTCGAGACAGGGTTACTATGTGGTTACTATGTAGCTTTGAGCCTGTCCTGGAACTCACTAGGTAGACCAGGCTGGCATCCAACTCACAGAGATTCACCTAAGTCTGCCTCCGAAATGCTGGGATTAAAGGCATGCACCACCACTGCCCAGCATGATAAATGATGATATTTTCTAAATATCTTGGTGGGATCAGCAGGCAGTCAGGTGGCTTAGTTACCTTTCCATTGCTGTGATAAAACACCATGAGCAAAGCAATTCATTTAATTTAGCTTATTGTTTCAGAGGATTAGAGGCCATGATGGTGGAACAGAGGATCAGCTGAGAGCTCACATCTTGATCCACAACTGCAAGGCAGAGAGAGAGTCCTGGGAGCTGTAATAGTCTTTTGAAACCTATCAATGAACTGAACACCAAGTGACACCCTGCCTCTAACAAGGGCACACCTCCTAATCCTTCCCAAACAGTTCTATTAACTGGAGACCAAGATTCAAACATTTGAGCCTATGGTAGCCATTCTCACTCAAACCGCCACAGCTGGTTTGCTTACTGTCTATCTCCTTTTACTCAGTTTGAATCGAGCATCACCGGGAAGCCTTTGCTGTAGGTTTTAGATACTATCTGGTGACATTCTTAGCTTTGGGGTTGGTGGAAGCTAAGTTAATATATTCCAAAAGGTTTCACTTGGCACACAAGTGGCTAATCAGTGGCTGTTAAGGGGTGGGTAGTCCTTGACTGTTTTGGCTCTCAATTTGTAATATTCTAACGTGTAGAATCTGTGTGGCTTGTTTTCATAGGAACTTTAGTTCCCCAAACTAAGGCCCAGAAAGGCCAAGTGAATTCTCAAGTCACCACTGGACTTGGAGTATACCATCCACACCTGGGCCAGATAACTCTTGCTGTAGGGCTTGCTCTGCACTCAGAGACAGTGGCTACTTCTAATATAGATGAAATTGTTTTGAGAGGACAGCCATTGGTTCCCTAAGAAACAGGGTTCCCTGAAGTACAACCCAACAGCTTGCATCTCTAAACTTCACTGACCTTCCATCACCTTTTCTTTGAAAAGAACAAAGGGATAAGGACCGTAATTAATTCACCCACAGCTCCCATTGTCCCCAAAGCTTAGAGTAGGCATTGACTGTGGTTTCTATTATTGAAGGCAGGATTGTTCTCTTGGCAACAAGCAGAGAGAAGGAGGTGGGGGGAGGGGGACTCGACAGGTGAGAGTGGGCTGGCTTGACCTTATGATTGGAAGAAGAGTAGCAAAGGCGGGCACACGCTAACCAAGCAGAGGGTCCTTTTGCGTTGGTTACTGGTCTACAGTGATGGAGCAGAATGCTTTTGGAAGGGGAAATAGCATTTGATTATTTTCAAGTACATTAGTAACTCGGAACCCTAGCCAGCTGAGCTCCCAAGCAGAGGTCCTTAGTGGATTCCACTTAATGACTGTTTAAAGGAACTTGTTGCTGGGATAGTACAATTAGCACTGGGGAGCAGAGGGCAGGGCTTCCTGGGAAAATCAGCCTTTTCTGACTTCCGTATCCAGATCATCACTTACCAATGTGTTCTTGTGTGCTCTGATGTGGAGGCTCTTCAGGACATCACTTGCTTAACTGAGCCCAGGTTTTCCCTTGCGTGACTGGGAATCAAACTCAGGTGTGGTGCCACGTTCCCATCATCCCAGCCAGTACTAGGAAGGCAAAGGCCGGAGAATCAAGGTCAAGGTCATCCTTAGATCCACAGTGAGTTAATGGACTGACTGCCCTGCTGCACCCACAGAGGGTTATTATGCTGATTAAACAAAATTATACTTAAAAGGCCCAACACACAGTTTAGCAGGCTCCTGGTCCCCGGGTCCCTCTCTTCATTGGCCATCTGAGAGTCCAACTTAGAAATGACTGACTAGGGAAGGGAAAGCACTGTGTGTGGTCCTCTATCCACGCTTCACACACAAATGCCACTCTATCTGCAGATGCCTGGAGCTGTCCCATACACCTGCACCCTAAGGTGCGGCAAGATGCCAGGCTAAGAGCAGGCACATGCTGCCCGTGCCTTGAGTGTCTCCAGTTGACTCCTCTTTCTTTTCCTCCCTCATCCTTCTACTTTGTAGGTGGGATCCCATAAAATGGAGACAGTCAAGGGACCCTCCAGGCTCTGGGGTAGAGTGAACTCTACATGTCTAAGAGACTGGACTTGGGGTAAGGCCAAGAGTGGTGGGAGGTGCTGCCTGAGAATTTGGCAGGGACCGGAACAGGCAGACAACTCCAAGATGACATTGCAAAGACTCTGTTGTGCATGCCATGGAAAACCTCTGAAGTCCCCCGAGGAAATGACATGCTTTGGTTTATTATTATCTAAAATATGCACACTAGGTTCCCAGGGAAAGTGAAATTGCAGGTTTGTGTATGGATGCAGGCGACAACTTCAAAGGTTGCCGCATTGCTTCGTGGCGTTTAGGTGTTCCTTGGGCGAGAAGAACTGTGAGGACAAACTCGGGAGGCACGCAGGGATGAGGCTTACCCGAGATCGTGGGAAGGAGGCAGTGGGAATGTAGTGGACAGTTAACAAACACAAGAGCCCTCTCGCCTCATGCAGCAGTACGCATGCTCCATCAGAACTGGGTTTAGGGAGTGGGTGAGCAAACCATTGCATCTTCTCAGACGTGGATTTGTTCTTAGGAGAAAGGCTCAAGGAGCTGGAGCTCAGCTCCTGGACTGCAGGCTGCCTAGAAGGAGCGCTGGTTAAAGGAGGGAGAATGCAGAGAGACAAGGATTGAAGGAGGAAGGGGAAAAAGATGTAAAGGAACCAGCCAGCGATGTCCTGACATAATTGGGGGCATTGCTGTGTGTGGAAGGTCCTGGCTTAGAAACTAGATTTGTATGTTTAAGACTGACAGTATGCAGGGGGGGAGGGGGTTGCTAGGGACATACCTCAGTCAGCAGAGTGCTTGTTTGTGAACACAGGGGCCTCATTTGGATCCCTAGAGCCCCTGTTTAAGAGAAAAGTGGAGTGGTGGCCCAGACTTATGTTTCCAGCACTGGGAAGGTGGTGATAGACAGACCCTGGGGCTCGCTAGCCAGTCAGCTCAACCTACTTCGCAAGTCCCAGCTGCCTCAGCA
This sequence comes from Microtus pennsylvanicus, assembly GCF_037038515.1. NCBI lineage: Eukaryota > Metazoa > Chordata > Mammalia > Rodentia > Cricetidae > Microtus > Microtus pennsylvanicus. Next base: position 54,840,671 of record NC_134583.1, read on the forward strand.
AAACAGAAAGAAAGTGTATGGTGCATGAGAAATGACATCCAGAGACATGTAATGGTTTTTTTTCTGGCCTCTTCTCTCTCTCTCTCTCTCTCTCTCTCTCTCTCTCTCTCTCTCTCTCTCTCTCACACACACACACACACACACACACACACACACGCACACACAGTAGCATCATAGGTATGTCAGGCAGTCTGCTCTGGCTAAGACTTTTCTGGAGGTTGTGCTACATAGCTCCTCATCTTAGGAAACTGAGTTGAGGGCAGAGAAGCGACTTGGATAAGCCTCGCGGAGGGCTGTGGGGCTCACGGAAAGTCACAGTGCGAAGCGGTCCATTTTCAAAGGAGAAAGGCCTGACCCGAGCTCCTGTTCTGTGTTAGATCTGCATCTGGGCACTGGGAACACTGGAACAAGATAGACAGGGCCTTCTCCCCTTGCACTTACACCCTGATTTCCTCCTCATAAAGCCGTTTGGCCAGTATGTGCTCACAGTGGGTTCCATGGCCGACTTACTCTTTACAAAGGATGCCCATACACCTCTGGTTACAGAGAGTCCATCTGTTTGTCCCACAAGTACTGGTAAAGCAGAGACTATGTATGAGGCCCAGTGTGAGGTGCTGGTGAGCCAGGGGTAAGCAAGGTAAGCCCAGCCTCTGTCTTCGGATAAAATGAGCTAGATTCAAGATGTTAGCATATCAAATAGTCTTCCAAATCAGCTGGAACCTTCAGGAAAAGTATCGGCCTTGGACCTGTGCCTGGAGCCTCGCAATGAAGGAGTGAGAAAGCCAATCATGTACACAGGGAGACATGCACTAACCAGAGTCCCATAGAAGGGTTCCCAAAGGCTGAAGGAGTCGCAGATGTGAACCCTGACCACTGTCTTTGGATCCTCAGCACTCAGACCACTGTCTGCCACGTTTCCCTTTCCCTTGTTCTTCTAACCCCGCTGTGTCTTGTAGAAGTTCACCATGCCCTGTGCTGACAAGACAGTTGCTTGTCCAGCTTCTGATAATTACTCGAAAGGCTCTCTCCCGTCATCCACCCCGTATTCGCAGCCCCTAACAAGGCAGGAGTGCACCCCCACACTTCTCAGCCACAGCCTACTGCTCATTTACTTCACACAGATCTGGGGAAACTCGCCATTCTCCTCATTATTGGCTCTGCGCATTTCCCCTCCAAGGCCACCACCCTCGGGCACCACTGCAAAAAAAAAAAAAAAAAACACCTTCTCTTATGAGTGTTTGATCAGCTTTGTAAATTATCAGTGCCCACTGGTGGATAACCACACTGGGTGTGTTTAACCAATACCCACTGAATATTCCTATAAACCTATTGGTTCAAGTGCAATGCTTCGTGCTGAGACAGAATTAGATCAGAGCTTGGCATTGTTCCAGGGAGTGGAGACGTTCTGAGATGCAGGACATATTGAGTAAGATACGCATCTGCGTGTGATGTCTGCCCTTACCACTCCAGAAGCAGAGAGAAATCCAACATGCTTTTATGTCCTATGGAATGAAGACAGACAATGAGACAGCCCTTGGTAGACACTTAACTCCTTCTCAAGGCAAAGGCTGGGAGGGAGGGGACGGGTCTGACACCTCTGACCCTGTGCCCATTTCTGCTGACTTAGGAAGGGACAAGCAAGTGTCGGGGTTTGGAGGGGGGACCGGAGGGTGGAGAAGGAGATCAGTAAGCCTGCTGGGAATGACACTGCCTTCTGCTGGGGTGAAGGCAGAGGGAGTCACCCCCTTGTATTTATGATCCTCCGAACGAATAGTAAAAAATAAAAATAAAGAAAACGATTACTTTTCCTGTCTGTGTAGTCAGCCCACTGTCTCTCCTCCCCTCCCACTTTTGACATGTGAGTGAGACCAGAAACACCAGGAGCCTTCTCATCCAGGCAGCCATCTGTCCACACATGCCTGGAAGCCGAATCTGCCAACTCCCACTCTGGGGACTCTTGGGAAAGGCAAGATAAGTTGTGCTCTGATAAAGTCTGCAGCCTCAGCTGACGTGGTGGATCTGGGAGGCCGGGTCCATGGAAAACTGTCCCTTCAGGAGGCAGATCTAGCTCCCTCTCTGTCTGGAGGTGTTGACATCATAAAAAAATTAATAGAATAGTGTGGGAAAAGAGAAACATGGACACCCCAAAGGCTTTAAGGGGACACAGCTGCAATCCAATCTGATTGGGATCCGTTTTCCTCTGCATATGCCCTCCCTTGTCTTCTCTGCGGAATTCCAGATCCTGTCTCCATGCCCAGGGGCCTTGTGGTGCTGGGGAGGTGGTGGTAAGGTTATTGATTTGGAGCTAAACTTCTTGCTGGGAGTTCACGATGAATTTGGTGAATCTGGTCATTTTGTCTTGTGAGATGGAGACAGAGTTTCCTTCCAGGGTGGCTGCAGACTTTTAAAGAAGTAGATGGAATTTATGCATATAGCCCCCTCCCCAGTGACAGAGAGACTCGGCAAGCTCCGTTTTCACTCTTACCGTTTTCTTTGCTGAAGGAAGTCTTACCTCTGCAAACTCTACTTGTGCACAAGAGATATTCATTTGACCACAGGCTCACAGGCTCCACAAAGGTGTCTGAGCTACTCGGGCAGAGCAGGATGGCGACACACACATTGTGCTGAGCTGATCGTAAATCTGAATGAAATAATTATGTAAAGTATTCAAGAGCAATTCTGCAGGAAGATGCCTCATCTGCCTTGATGGCCTTCTCAATTACTCATTTTTAGTATTGCATTATACAGTTCTCTGGCAATAATTATTAAACATTTCGACTGCACTGTGATATAAAACTTAAAAGGCTGATTTATTTCCTAGGCATTAGGCCACCTAGTATAAAATTTCCCGTTTATATGACTCTATTTGTTTAAAGCTATTTATCAGCACCGAGTAGAAACTACTACAAGCCCCCTCTACAAGTGAAAGACAGAGGGTGAGTGAGGTGGGTTCAGCTACCTGGTCCTGTGGGGTGTGACCCCAGGTTCCCCGCTTGCTAGTCCCCACTTCTGACTCTGTAGAGAGGGAGTTATTCCCACTTCACATGGTCAGTGAGGCAATTATGTGAAATACATGTGAAGTGTTGAGAGCGATGTAAGGTATGGCCCAGTAAACACTAGATTCTTTTGCTAGGATCCCTTGGCTCTCACACTCAGCAAATGAGAATCTTCCCAGAACGTGAATAGCAATCCCTTGCCAGGCTTCAGACACTGAGGGTGCTGTCGGAGCTTAGTCATGGGAGGTAACTGGGTACTCCAGACACCCAGGCAGGCAAACACAGCCAGTCAGGACACCAGATCGGCCAGATCAGAGATATAGAGAGGTAGGATTTGCTGAAGAAGGCGGAGGCAGGAGGATCATCAGAGGTGGGTAACTTTATCAAGGTCTGTCAGTTACCAAAACAAAAGTCTGATCCAGGTTTGCACATCTCCAACTTCTGAATTCTCCCTCCACCACCCCAGGCTTCCTCTGAGGATGCCAAGAGGCATTTTTCACCTGGTTGGAAGGAGAGTTCTGCTCTCTCTTCCAGATTTTTCTAGAGAGTGATCTTTTATTACCACCTTGAGGATTTCCCACCCCTGCTAATTAGCTTCATCTCTACTCAGCATCTTCCAGTCTTCATGCATATTCTCTTCTCTCTGAGGCCACACTGAGTGATCTGGAAGGGGCTGGAGATACACATCCATGGTTGCTCTTCCAGAGGACCTGGGTTCGAGTCCCAGCGCAGACATGAGTGCTTACAACCATCTATAGCTCACTCAACACCTTGTATGGCCTCATGGGCAACACACACACACACACCACTCATACACATAAAATTAGAGCATAAATAAATAAAATTAAAATGAAAAGAAATACCAGGAGGTAACCACTATGTTTCTACCTATGTGCACACACCTGTTCACACACACCTGTCTTAGGTCCAAAGGAGCTGCCCAATGTGCTCAAGTCTCCCCAACTGCACTGGATTTCAGGGTAGGCCAGCATGGGAGGTGCCCTGGATACCAGGCTACAAGGAGCAGAACGTGTCTGGAAATGTACTGAGATGGGAAAATGATCTTTCCACAATTGTTGACAGCTAACATGACAGGAGAACGATAATGATAGTATTTATGATAATAATACATGGTGATTCTAACACACACGGTGAGAGCTTTGTGCCAGGGACCGCTTAGTGATTTGTTGATTGTTTCATTAAAACCCTTCCAGCCCGCAGAAGGGGATACTGTCATTACCACCCATTCTACAGAAAAGAGACTCGCTCAGTCCAGAAAGTTATGCTGACAGTGAAAAGGGCTGCTGGACTTGGTCAGATCCTACACCTACACCCCTGCCTGCTGGCAGAAGCAGCAACCCCCACCCCCCACCTCCTCTCCACATCCCTCAGAGCTCGCCAATGTCAAGAACTGGTGCAGGTGCTGTCTCCAGGCCTCTGAGGTGTAGTGAATGGGTCGGAGCCAGGCTTCTGCTTGGGGGCATAAGGAGAAGCACTGCAGAGCCTACAGTCTTTCCAGACTCCTTCTCCCACGCAGCACTCAGCCTCTTCCTCCAAGAGAATGTTGGGCAAATATTTAGAGAACATCACTGAAAAGGAGGCCAAGTTCCTAGTCTGCCCAGTGCACCCACATGTCCAGCCCTGCTCCCCAGTCGGGCCTGTGGTGTTGGCTTCCTTGTGTACAGCAACCCACACAGCATGGAGGACTGGTTTCATCCATCTTTAATGCAAACAAAAGGGCTCTGGGAATGAGGCCTTGGTGGATTCGGGGAGCTGTGTGTCCAGGCAGGGGTTCCAGAGGGGCCACAGACAGTGCTTGTTGGTGAATCACCTCCTGCTAAATTCCAGAGTGTTTCTGTGTGGAAGCAAGATAACCCCTCTGGGGATAATACAATACAGCAGGGAGGTGAGGCTCGGGATCTTGAATTTGAGGTCCCTTTGGGCTACATAGTCTGTTTGAGAGCAGCATGGGCTACATGCAGAGACCCTTTCTTAGGAAAAAAAATAGGGCTGTCTATCCAAAGCCAACAGCACAAACCTTCAGATTGTGTTTCTGATGGGTTTGGACGAGCCTGTGAAAGTGTTGAGGTTCCTAGCACACACACAAAACAAACACAGCTTGTTACAAATTTCCGAGCACAGATGGAGAAAAGGCTACAAGGAAACAAACCAAACTTTTGAAACAGTGGGGGTTATGTCTCCTTTACTTTTCTGTCTCTGTAAACTTTTCCATAAAGATCTTACTTGTTGGAGTAATACAAGCACAATCTTTAATTTTAAGAAATTGGCTTTGAAAGCTCCTTAATAAAAGACAGAAGTATCTGTCTTTCCATCCATGGTTTTCAAACAAAAACAACAAAACAAGCAAGCAACAATAAATCTCAGGTGCTGAGGGCTGGAACAATGGCTCAGCAGTTAAGAGCCCTGGCTGCTCTTGCAGAGAGGACTTGGGTTCCATTCCCAGAAACCACGTGGTGCTGTCATACCAGGAGACCTAGCACCCCCTTCTGATCTCTGAGGGAACTGCACATGTCTGGTGTACAGACATACATTCAGGCAAAACACTCACCTAGATTAAATAAAACAAACCTTAGAAAGGCTCCCACAATAAACTAGAAATAGGCAATTTGGTGAATATGATTAGTTTCTTTGGATTCTCTCAGATTTGATCCTAGACAGACTCAACATTAATAACTTATATTAGTTTCACATGCAGAAGACCTAAAGATATAAAATGTAACCATTAAGGAAGATCACAGCAGTCTCAAATTATGAGCAACATATGCTCAACATTTTGACATTTGTTATTTAAATAAAGTGGACTATGTTTCAACCATGAGCCGTTTAATCAAGATTATATATTGAATGGAAAAGAAAGATGACTATGATATATTGTAGATTGAAAAAGTGGGTTACAAGGTAATTGAAAGGCAGTTTATGAGTATAACTCTGCATTCTAGAAATGTGTGTGTGTGTTTGTATGTATATAGTATGGTGTGCGTGTGTGTATGTGAGATGTGTTCTGTTAAGATGTAGACAAAAATGTCAATAACTGTTGTGAGGTGATATGATCACAAGTAATATCATTTACCCCTCTTCTCTGTTTTCTGATTTTCCTACAATGAACTGACGCTGTTAGTACAGTAATAATAAGGGCCATTCCTGCTTCTGTTTAGGGCGTCTCTCGGATTGGTCAGCTCCTGATGTTGAGGGACTTCCTGCTTTTGGAGAGGTGGAGCATGCCTTGTTAGGAGACAGGTGCTCACCATGAAGAGGGAGTTACAGTAGATTCAGGGCATATGTGCCGGATGCTCTAGGAAAACTGATTCAAGCCAAGCAAGATGGGTCATGATATTTGCATTTTACAGGAAAACTGAATGAGCATTTCGGGGGCTTAACCAAATCATCTGCCTAGAAAGTGGCAGAGGTTGACTCCAACCTCACCTGACTCACAAAACACTGACTCGTGTAGTTTCTGCTCTGCTCACCCCTGCTTTCTCCACAGAGGAAATGCTGGAGGTGGGTGCCATGCCACTTCTCGCCTCATTTCTGATCCCTGTCTGTAGCAGTCCGTGCTCCAAATACTCCCAGACTTAGCAATTCACATTTAGGAATTCTAATGCCTTGTCCTTGTGCCTCAGTTCCCTCACAACTCAGATCAATCAAGTCTTCAGGAACGTCTGCTTAAGCGGCCACTGTCACCATTTGGAGACACTGTCCCGGGCAGACACCTATCATCGTGACACCCCAGCATTGATTACTTGGTTCCTGTGTTGTCCTCGTAATCACACCTCATGCTCCCTGCAGATGAAACCAGTGTTGCTCACAGAGTCAACGTTTCTAACCTTCTTGCCAACTACGCCCCAAGTTCATGTTCTTAGGGCCAGTTTCCTGCTCAATTAATCGATGCTTCTCCAGTTACCCTGGGGGAATGACTGTTCTGTTTAATCTCTGTGCTGGAGGCTCTGCTTCCCTGACACAAGTGTTCATTATGTCACCAAGATGGACATTTGAATGACAGTCGCCTAAGCGTGCTGTCGCACACCCTACTCACCTGTCTGAACACGTGTGACTTCCTCTGGGCCCTTGTACCAAGCACCTCTCAAGGCTGTGCTTGCTGGACTAGGAATGTGGCGTGAGACATCAGGACAAAGAATGCAGATCAGAGCTGAGGAACCAGACCAGGGATAGACTTAGGAGACAAACATTGAAATGTCAATCAAGGAGCTTGATTGACATTTCAGAAGGACATGGCGAGGGCTGTATGTGACCAGCAGAAAGTCCTGGAAGCCCAGAAAGTCACGATGTTAAGGTGGCTTCAAATACCCTGGGATGGAGATGTGACCTAGAGACGCAATACCCAAGTTCAATAACGATCATTGAAGAGAAAAAGACTGAATGTCCCCAATACTTGAAAGAGCCTATTCAGGACAGACACTCAGCCAGTTCTTTGGCAATAGGTCTACAAGTGATCTGAAAGTCAAACCTTGTGTGTACATAGAGACCCTGGTGGGTGTCTGCCTCACCTGGCTGGCTGGAGACTGGTCCCAGAGTGAGATCTCTGTGCCTCTGATAGGGAGCCAGCCAAGCAGTCACCTTACCAGCAAACCCTCTCAGAATGACTTTAAACTTGTAAATAATATGAAAAGCTTTGATTTGACCTATGTATAAAAAAGAAATGCAAACCTTAGGATGTTTTAGTGATATCCTTTAAAACAAACTTCACTTAACATAATACATTATCATTATAGAAGATACAGAAACTATAAAACATATAAAAGGAAATAAAAAATAACCACAGTTGGACTGGAGAGAGGGTTCAGTGAATAAGAGCATCGGCTGCTCTTCCAGAGGTCCTGGGTTCAATTCTCAGCACCACATGGCAGCCCACACCTGTCTGTAACTCCAGTTCCAGGGGATCTGACACCTTCATACAGATATACATACATGAGAAACACCAACGTACATAAAATAAATTAGGGAAAAAATAACCATCATATTGAAGTGCCTGAAAAGTTTCTGCAACTTAATAAGACTCTCCGCTGATGCAATAATCCAAATCAGACCAAATCAAACCAAATTAGCAAAGGCCCAGGTTTAATGGACACCAACGCTCCCCAGAGAGGAGCCAGGGAAGGAAGACCAGAAAACCACGTTTGTTCTCTGAGATACAATTTAAATACCCCATGGGAGTGGCCATGAGCATCTCTGGGGAGGGGTCATCATTTGGTGGGCTTTCTCATAGGTAAAGTCTAAACTGAGGGAACTCCCAGGGCAGGGGACTTGGGATGGAACTTCTGCTCAAACATTCCAGACTCTTTGTATATTTGGATACCAAGGGCTGTAGTGTGGCCTTAACCCAAACATTCCAGACTCTGGGTATGTGGATGCCAGGGACTGGAGTGACACATCCAATCAAACATTCCAGAATCTTCCGGTATAGGCACACCAGCTCAAGTCTGGCTACTTCCTGCAGGCATGGCATGATGTGGGGGAGGGAAGAGTTGGGAGTTGGTGGGTTCACGTTCAGTGGGAGGTGTGGCTGGAGAAGCATCAGGTTTACTGCCATCCTGGAGACCTCAGGCATCTGTTCCTTGAGAGAGAGCTGAGAAGGCAGGTTGCTAGGAGAAAAAAAATAGATTGTTATTATCAGCCGTATAAATGGGGTTAGCCATGGGAAGAGCAATTAACTGTCAGAAAGAATGGGATGGAGAAGTGCCCTGGTTGTACAGGAGAGGCAAGGATGAATGAGCGAGACATAGAGCAGATATGCCTTTTCAAACAGATTTTAGTTGCTGGGTAGCTGCCCATTTGAGCCTGGAGAGGTGGCACCAATGGTGAAGTCCCAGGAGCTGGTGAGTTGGTGTAGGTGCTAGTGTTATCTGGAGAACACTCTGCAGGTGGTCTTGGCCCAGACAGGAGTAACCTGTAAAATATGCTCAAAACTGGGTGGGGTCAAAACAGGCTCTGGAAACTGTTAGTTTTCACCAGACCAGATTTCTTGATAAAGCAGCAGAACTTCTCCCAGGAACCTGCAAGTATCTGTAAGACAGCGGAAACAGATTTACATCTTGGTGTCATAGCAAAAGGCTATGGCTTTAGGTTAAAAGGCATGAACGTTTTAGAAGACAAAGGGAAGTGAAAACTCTGAACCTCCAAAGATACAACTAAAATCTGTTAATTCTGGACTATGAAGCCTGTGAAAGAGGCACACTTGTCTGTATTTTTAGCAGGAAACTTAACAAATGAAGTAATGAGCTACCAGCACCTTAAGTCATCAAATGCCATCAGACAAATATAAGAGGAATAAGTACATGAGCAGAAGTGATACGGCTTTTTTCAGTTATCCAGGCAATCCCAAGGCTCTCTGTAGTCTTTGGCAAACACCAGTCTCAGAAGTAGTACTTGCCTTTAGCTGACAAGCCCAGGCGGCCTGATGGATTTTCCTGTGGTGGTGGGGCTTGGTCTGCCTGTCTTGGTAGGATGAGACGATCGATCTCTCAGTGTAATGCCCAGGAAGCTGATGAGGTGGAAGGCATTTTGCGCTATGAGTGGCTTTGCCATATCCAAAGGCAAGCCTCTAGGTGGAAGATCTTTTGTAACCATGCATCTTCTTGGAGGAGCTATAGAATGCTGCAGGAGCTGGCATGTCTCTGGAATAAGAAGCTCTTTTGTTAAATGCCATGCCCTCAGATCTGTAAGGGCACTTGAGAATCAAGGTACCATTACCTGTCACCTATATCTAAATTAGACATATAAGTTAAATTTAGACATATAGTTTACCTAGTCAGTTATAGCTTACCAATATCAGTAAAGGCAAGAAGATTAGAAGGAATATTTTAGTAAGCCAAAGTATATTGGAGACAGAACATCTCTTTGGTAGGTCCAGCACACATGGGTACTCTTACCAAAGATGGCACTGAGATTTTCACTTTGAACTCAACCAAAAAATGGCCACTATCCACATGTTTGCATTTTTCCAGAGCTGTTGTAATCTGGAGTCACAAGTTTTACAATTTTAAAACAAGCACACATACGCACACAGACATAGAATAAGCACACTGTGCCCACATTTTTACATATATACTAACAGACAGATACACAAAACTTTTTCCAGGAAACTGTCAGCTGACCAACTTCAAAATCCTGGGGTAGGCTGCAGGAGCCAGGCAAGCACACAGGCGGTCCCATTGCGGGCCAGATCAGCAGACGCTGTAAGAGAACAGAAGCATAAGGACGGAACACCTTTGCAGCTTAGAGTGGAAGGACAGAGGAATGGATCCATTACAGAGAGAGTCCCACCATGACCAGATCACATGCCAGGAATGCAGACAAACAGCAAACAGTGAGAGAAGGGGGGAAGGGAGTGGGGAGGGAGAGTGGGAGCACAGCATCCAGAAAACACGGGGGGTTCGTTTCATTGTTTCCACACTGGCAAAAAGTTTTAGGCATCAAGGATGTACGGTGTCAGATAGCCCCAATTTAAAAAGATTTTTTAAAAGTCAGTCCAAGAGCATTTGGAGATTCGGTTTCGAATTGTAGGTATCCATTTCACAAGTCTGTGCCAGGACCCATCGCCTAGGGCAATGCGTCCACTGTGGTAAAATTTGGGTCAAAACAAACCAGAGGGGTGTGAGAAATACTTTAAAGAGGACATCTCCTGAAAAGGGGGCTCCACAGAGCAAGGCAGATCCTTGTCCCAGCAAGAGGTCAGGCACCTGGTGTGGCCACATCTTCCACAGGACAGACCAAAAATCACGTGAGGCCCTGGGCCTCTAAGGCAATGACTTGGAACTCAGAACTTACCCACATGAAGCCGATCTTAGCCTGGTAGAGAACAGGTGTGAGGGAGAAGGGTGTTTTCCCACCACGTGGCCCTGGGCCAGTGGGAGAACAAAATACCCCCTTGGTGGGGCCTCCAGATAAAAAGTTTCTGCACCCTGATAAGACTCTCCACTGATGCAATAATCCAAATCAGAACAAATCAAACCAAATTAGCAAAAGCCCAGCTTTAATGGACACCAATGTTCCCAGATGGCTTTCCAGCCCCCAAGAGAGGAGACAGGGAAGGAAGACTGGAAAACCATGTGTTTGTTGTCTGGGGTACAATTTACACACCCTGTTGGAGTGGTCTTGAGCATCTCTGGGGAAGGGGGTCACCAGGGATTTGGTGGGCTTTCTCAGAAGTGGAGTCTGGACTGAGGCAACTCCCAGGGGAGGGGGCCTGGGATGGAACTTTCCACATGAATATTCCAGACTCCTTGGGTATATGGATGCCAGGGACTGGGGTGATGCTACCAACAAACACTGTCCACTGTAATAGGTTTTAAACTAGACTGAATGACTGTCGTCTAGATGGTGACGAGCATGGTAGAGTTCCCAGGTCCGCTAGGGACAGTGCTGGAGCGTGAAGCCGGTTAGGGTTAGGGAGAGAAGAAAAGGTTCTTGCAGACCCAGCGCTGTTTGGGAAGAAGCTGGTATTTTCTGAGGAGCAGAGAGCTGTTGGGTATCTCTGAATCCAAGGAAACAGCCCCTTCTGTTCCATGTTTAATCACCATCTGGCTACCGAGATGGAGGATAAACAGCCAGATTTACCTGAGGTGGCTTCTGTAGCGTGGAAAACATTCTTTGTTGTTTCAGTTCTGGGCCAGGGGCCTTAATCTTCTCCCCAGCTAGAGTCTGTGTCAGGGTTCAGTTGGACCAAATAAATGAAGGCTTGGGTTTAGAGAACTTTGGGTCAGAATCCAGACCAGATCACACCAAGCTTTGCGTCAAGGGTACAATGATATGAGCGTGTTAGATACCCAGTGGATAGTAGATTCTTATTAAATATTTGATGTTTCTGACTTTCCCAGCATGTTCGACCAGATTCCTCCCACGGATTTTAAAGGCCTAAGGCTCAAGGGACCTTCAGAAGTTCTCTGTAACAGTGAGCACAGGGAGTCTCATTTGTGCAAACCCAAGAAACTCACATTGTTGAGAAATCCACAGCACTGCACAGGGGTGCCAAGTACCCTTTAGGAAAACATAAAGCAAAAGTGTTGTTTGTGTGAACTAAGCACTTGGTGTTTGGGGCAGGAGTGTTTTGCTGTCTAGGGTTTCTCTCATGTTTGTGGTTTCCTGGGACAAAGCTAGACTAGAAAGAAACTTCTTGTCTGGCATATGAGGGATAATGCCACAGGAGGAGGAAATGGGCATTCCAGTCAAGGAGGCCTGCACTGCAGTCCAGGCTCCTCCACCGTGGAGCGTGGAGCAGCTGACATCACCATCTACGTTGTAGTGGCCTCCCCAATATTGCTTCTTTTTCAGTGTCTGAGGGGAATGGGAATTATGCATGTACAGTCTCTTACCAGAAGGAAGCCCTAAAAACATGACTATTACTAGTGTCAAGGTCATTAACAGTATCTGGGAAAACAACTCACTAAGGCAGAAGCCCAGGGAATTGCCATGGACGGAGTTCAGGCGGAGACTGTAGCCAAGACGTAGACAGAGTAACCTTGAACAGAAAGGAGGAGGCAAGTTCAGTTGGTTCTCTATGTCTGCATCAACTGGAGTCAAAAAAAAAATACTTTATCTTTTAAATAAATTCTTAAAATATATGCGGACTTGTTACTGTTTTCTAAACAATAGACTGCATTGTTGATTTCCACGCTGTAGGTACTACCGGCAGGATATGCATGCGCTATATGTACGTGCTGTGCAGTTCTGCACATTGCTGGAACCGGTTCCCCACTGATCCAGAGGCTGGCTGCACACATCGTTCTTAAGGACACATCTGCTATGTGCCAGGCACCATGCTAAGTCCTGAGGAAATGTGGATTTTTAAAGAGGCCCGGGAAGTGGGAATTGACCAGGCTTTGGCAGGAGGAAGCACACAAGCAGAGAAGCCAAGAACAGAAACCCAGTAGAGAGATGGAGCAGAGCTGGGCTTTGGGGTGGGAGGGCAGAGCAGACTCTGTCAGAGCCCTTAGTCCCATTCTGGAGCCCGGAAAAGCTATGCAGCTGACTTTAGGAGGAAGACTGTAAAGCTTTTTGTGTGGTTTTCAAAGGTTCCTCTGGCTTTCGGGATGGAAAAAGGTCGGAGCGAGGCGAGAGAATGGTTTTAGATTTGCCCAGTTTAACCTGGACAATAGTGAGGATGGGGGCAGAAACACAAGTGCCCTCCGCCCTCCAGGAGGTAAAATACAATGTGGGTGCGGGGAAGGGGGGCGAGCAATGGCGAGCCAAGAAGGACACCTGTTGTTTCTGAGTTGCACAATCGGAGCAAGACCAGATTGGAGGGAAAGTGATTAGATCAGTTATTAGCAAGGTGGCTTTGAGCTGGTATTTTTTTTTTTCGGGGGATGGGGGGTTAAGTAAATCCCAAAGTAACCAGAACTAGAAGACAGAAGCTTGAACATGGAGCTCAGTAAGGCCGCCAAGACGGGAAATGTCAACTCCTGAATCCTTCCACGGAAGTAGTAATTAAAGTCAGGGGTTGAATGGGAACACCTGCAGAGACAGACTAAAGGAGGCTCTAAGAAGTGTTTAAGACTGAGCCTTGAGCCCATCGAAGGTCAGTAGAGGAAGGTGAGTAGGCAGAGAAAGGAGAAAAAGAGTGGATGGGGAAGGTGTAGGAGAGAGACCAAAATGAAGATAAGCAACAAGGCAGGGCTGGGGTAATGGTGTGGTAAGAACCAGGACAAAGGATCTGTTGAGTTAAGCATTCCAGGAGGTGTAGCTAGAGGCTCTTCAATGGTATGAACTAAAAATACACAGGACTGGGTTAAGAGTGAAGAGGAGGTGAAGGCAGTAGGTTCAGTCAAGTTGTTGGGTGATTTGATTACGACGGAGAGGAGAAAGGTAAAGTGTCTGGGGTATAGATGGCTAAGGGAGAGTCTTTGAACTTAGAAATGGAAGAGTGGGGTGCTTAAAAGGGTCACAGGAAGGACTTTGGTTGCAGCAAATGTTGAATCTGGAGAAAGGGGACAAGTGTTGGTGTCAGGAAACAAAGCAGACGTGAGGAAGAAGGAATGTGTCTCTGTCAACACAGAAGTGAGGGGAACGGGGTGGCAATGCCTGGGAAAGAGAGCGTTTTCCTGATAAGAGCTGGGTTGTTTCTGCAAAGCGAAAGGGAGAGAGAGAGAGAGAGAGAGAGAGAGAGAGAGAGAGAGAGAGAGAGAGAGAGAGAGAGAGAGAGAAGGTATTTTAAACCTCTGTTATGACTGGGAAGGAGGCTGCATTCACCATATGTGTGCGGCAGTGTGACAGGGCAGAGCTGGGGTTGGAGGCAATGAGACTGGACTCAACTGACCAGATCCCAAAGTTCTGTGAGACAACAGAAAGATTTCGATCACACTAGAAAGACAAAATGACCACAACATAAGGGGCTTGCATATACCCTTCGGGAATAGCAACACAAGTAGCTAGCATAGGCATGAGGTTGAGCAAGGAAGGGAGACCCACCATCACTTTCTAGATGTCAGAATATATTATAATACAGTGTGGGGATGGTCGCATGGGGAGCAGACTAGAAAGCCCAGAAACAAATGAGTTTTGGGGGACCTGGTACATGTTAAGATCACTCTCACTGACTGAGAAAGTTTGGTTTCGTTTGTTGTTTCAGAACCATTAATTGCAGCTCTGGGGATGGGGGAGTCTTGTTCATTGGTAGAATGCTTGCTGAACACGTGGAAGAGCCTGGATTTGATCCCCAGCTCTGCAAAGAGTACCCTAAAAAGAGTATCTAATTTGGATAATAAATTACAAGGTCACTCTGCATGAAAAGAAAAGCGGGGAAAAGCAGAAGTGCCATTAGGCGGAGGAGGCGTGGAGTGTCAGGAGCTGAAAGGTGCCGTTCAGAATGAACAGAAGAACCAACAAGTCTTTTGAGGACTTGCAGATAAAAGAGGTCACAGGGTGCCAGCGTCTGAGTGGTTGTGACCCCCGAAAGCACATATGCTCGCTCCTGTTCGCCAGCTTGTCTGTATTAGAAGATAGACATCAGTGTGATTGGATGAGGAGGGCGGGAGCCATCAGGAACTGATTCATGCCCCTTCACAAGAGGCTGGAGGGGGCTTATTTGTCCCCTCACTGTGTGAGGATGTGATGCAGTAGCACCCTCTGTGGCGAGCAGCACCTTAACCTTGGCTCCCAGCCAAGGTCAGTAAGATGTGTAGCGCTAGTCCTTACTAGCCCTGGCCTAGAGTATTTTACTATTACCACCTGAAAGGACCATGCAGAAGGGCTAATTGCTGCCCCTGATGTCAGAGAGGCAGACAAGCAAATCCACAGAATCACCACTTAACAAAGACCCTCATGGGAACCTTGGCTAGGGCAGGAAAACCTGCCCCATGACAGATGAGTTACTGGGGGCTTCCTGCACATCTTTCCAGGAGGTTTCTCTGCAAACATCAGGGATAGGCAAGCCTTAGAAAGTCCCAGCATCTTTGTGAGTTTAACACCAGAAGGTCTACCATGCTCTCACAATGGAAACTGGGGGAAAATGTCTCATGCTTCCAGTATTTTATAATAGTCAAGTATTCTTCTCATTACCATGCCTGTCGGTAGGCTAAGCTATGCCAGCTTTAGGCAAGAGAAATGCCCGTCTCTACACCTCTGTTCCAGCGAGAGAGGAAAACTGAGAAGCTCAGATGAAGTTCCTAGGCCAGGGTCACCGACTCACCGAAGGACAGAGGCCCAGCCACGGGACTGGAGACCACTTCCATCCCCCCCACCCCCGCAGCCCACAAAAGCCCTATGCTTAGCAGCTGCACGGACCCCATCTATCACATCTGACTTCCAACAGGAAAGGATAATGTCCATTAAAGGATAAAAACACAGTTCAAAGAGACTGAGCAGCATCAGGGCAGAGTCAGAAGTGGCAGGAAGTTTTGGAATTAGGGTAGGAATTTTAAACCAGGACAGTTAAAATGCCAAGAGGACAACGTGTGAGAACAGATGGGGAATGTAAGCAGGGAGCGGGACGGCCATGGAAATCTGGTCCCGAGAGTTTGCAAAGGCTCGCAATCAAAGACAGTGTCACAGAAACGAAGAATGCCTTCGGGGGACTTGCTAGAAGACAGCATGGTTGAGGAAGGAATCTCTGAGCTTGGAGATGCATCTTTGGGAACTCAGAAAAGAGAAAATAGAGAGAAAAATGGGGGCGCGGACATAGTACATCTTTGGGAACTCAGAAAAGAGAAAAGAGAGAGAAAAATGGGGGCGCGGACATAGTATCTAAGAATTTTGGAATGAGCACAAAAGGTACAAAATGTGTCTAATGAGAATATGAGCGGGAGGAACAAAGAGGAAAAGAGAAGAGAGTGATTTATAATTAAAGTTGGGCACCACATCCCAGACCTAGGAAACAGAAACAGGACATCTTAGGCCAGCCTGAGCCAAATAACTAGACCCTGCCTTAAAAAGAAACAAGCAAACAAAACCAAAATAACAACAAACCAAAGGAAAGTAGAAAATAAGGAAAGAATGAAGGGAGATAGCATGTTTTAAATGTTGAGAGAGAGGGAGGGAGAAAGGGAGAGAGAAAGACAGAGAGAGAGAGAACAGAACTCCAAACCTAGAATTCTGTACCCTACAAAATTATCCTTAAAGAGTGAAGAAATAAAGACTTTCTCAGATAAATAAAAATTGAGGGTGTTTGTTTCCAGTTAGAATTACATTTCTAAAAATGGTTTTAAAAGGTATTCAGAAAGAAGGCAGATAATATAGCTTAGAAGAACATCGGGGGGAAAAAAAACCTCCTTCCTTTGTCTTCATTGATCTAACAGGTGACAACTTGTTCAGAATAAAATAAGCAATGTACTAAAGATGTGTGTGTGTGTGTGTGTGTATGTGTGTGTGTGTGCGTGTGTGTGCGTGTGCCGCGCGTGCAGTTGCGCCAGGTGTTCATATGCAAGCTTGTGTTTAAGCGAAATTCTTGACAATAATGACATAGAGGATGGGGGAAGGAGTTGGGAACATTTTGTTAATACAGGGCACTTATAGCACTGTGAAGTAGTCTGCGGTAATTTGATTAACTCTGAATGTATGCTGCAAATAGAAGAATAGCTATTGAAAATGGCTTTTATTTTTATTTTTGGTATATGTGGTACATACACGTGCATGTGTACATATGTATGTGTGTTTGTGTGTGTGTGAAAGTGCCCATCCATGCACACATCGGGAGGTCAGTGGTAGACAGGTGTCTACTCTCCGCCTTATATTCCTGCCAATGTCTCTCATTTTCACTGAGAGCTCTCCATTGCAGATGGACGAGCTGACCAGCAAGCCCTGGAATCCATCTCTCTATTACTCCCCAGGCTAAGGTTACAGATATGTGTGCTTGGGATCTGAGCTCAGGTCCTAATCCTTTTAAAGAAGATGTTCTTACCCACTGATCTATCTCTCCAGCCTCTAATTTTTTTTAAAGAATTAAAAGTGTGCAGCTAAGAGGGGAGAGAAAATAGAATAAAATGTGTTCAGTGTTGACTGGGTATAGTCATAAAAACAAGAAAAAAGAGTGAAAGAGAAAAATGGGCAGGAAGCAAGGATAAAACATAGAAAGGAGTAATAAATACAATCAATCCACTAATCACATTGAATGCCAGTGGTCTAAACCCACCAGTTAAAAGACAGAGGTCATGAGAGAAAGATCCACCATGCCAGTGCCAATCAAAAGAGAGCAGAGAGCAGCTTGCTGTGGGACTTTTAGTCCGAGACAGCATCAGAGCAAGAACATCCATTGGCAAGTGGAGCATTACATAGGTTTTAAGAAGCTAATTCTTGAAGAAGATACAAAAATCTTTCTACATATTTGACCACACAGATTTGGAAGTGTTCAAGGAAAAAACATCAAGGAAAAGTCAAGCCCTTATCAGAGCTAAGACTTCAACACACCTCTAGCAGGTGAGGACAGATCCAGGAAGCTGGGGACGGAGTAGCAAGAACTTAACTGAATCACCTGCTCACTAGTATCATTGGCCACTTTACCTATTAACAGTACATCCCACATTCTTAGGCTTATGTGGTACATTTGCCAAGCTAAGAGCACCCCAGCCCTAAAACAAGCTTCACTAATTTAAAAGAACAGACATCACACAATGCCCATTCTTAGCCTACACAAGAATTAAGCTGGAAGCCAATAACAGAAAGCTTGAAATTCTAAAGCACTTGGAGTGTAAATCGCCCATTTCTAAGAAGAACTTCAAATAAATGAACAGGAAGACACAGCTTATCAAAATATGTGTGGTGTTATAAAAACGGTGCTTGGAGAGAAAGTTATAGCATTGAAAGAACTTTTTCAATAAAGATCTAAAACTCAGTAGTCTAAGGTTTTACCTTAAGAAACTAGAAATATTGTAGCAAATGAAATCCGGGACATTTTCCAATAAAAGGAAGTAATTTTTAAAGCAGTAGAAATCAATGAAATTGAAAATATGGGATCAGCAGAGAAAGATAACAAGGCCAAAATCCGATGGTTTCTTTTTAAAGATTAATTAGCTGACTAGCCTTCGTCAGCCTGAGAAAGAAAAGACACCGATTACTGAAGTAGGAACTAAAGAATAGACATCACTGTATATCCAAGGGTTACAAATATTTTAAGTAAACAATGTGAACAACTCTTATGACCACAAATTTTATAACCTAGATTAAAACCATTCAATTTCTTAAAAATCATAATTTTCCAAAAGTATTATCAGAATAAAAGACCTATGTCTATTAAAGAGATCAAATCAATAATAAATAATCCCTCAAAAGAGAAAACACCAAACCTAGACACAGTCACTGGTGAATACTTTCAAAAGGTTTAGTAAGAGATTACACCGAGTGTATAGGCTCTATTGGATGATAGAAGCAGAGGGACACTTCCTAACTCCATCTATGAAGACACTGTTACTTTATTAACAAAACCAAAGATATTACACAAAAGAAAACCACAGAGCAATAGCTCTTGGGGCCATAGATTTAAAACTCTCAACAGAAAAGTGATTAGTAATCATACTTGACTGAAAAGCCTACAAACTGGAACAGTTATCAGAATAGAAAAGTATACCTACAGGTACAATAGTGGCATCTTGGAGGTAACCACTGGCTGTCTTATTGGGCATTAGGCCCACTCAGTTGGGGGAAATTCTTGCCTGGAACCATCAAAGTAGCCAACCACCCATGGTTGGTAAAGTCATGGACCTACTATTCCCACTTTCCTAAAACAGTTATACTTCCTAACTGCATTCATTCTGAATACGTAACACCCACAGGTAAGTGTAACTCTCACCGTTCATCAAGGAAGCTTCTTTCTGCAGCCAATGGAGACCATTACAGAAGTTCACAACTGGTCAGAATGCAAGAACCACTGGCCATGAAGTGCTCAACTCCAGCTGATACGTCTACAACACAACCCCTATCCATAAGGCTCAGGGAATGTCATGGGAGAGGGGGCAGAAAGAGAGTAAGGACCAAGGATCAGGATGTCTGCAGAGAGATACTGACTCCTATACATAATAAAGCAGCTGCACCCATAAAATTTCAATAAATACCTAAAGAAGACCTGGGTAATGATGTGCCTACACCCATAGGGAAATTTCACAAGGCCCCACCCCAAAATGAAGAGCTAAAGGCAATTAGTGCTTGCTGGGAAAGGAGGACTCTCCAAAAACAAGTTCCCTGATGGTTTACCTAATCCCAAGTGATCAGCACTAAACACATATACATATAAACAACACCACATAGACTAGGTGATTGTGTTTATGTATACATATGTGCATATAAAAACAGTAATAATTAAAGAATAAGTTTGAGAAGAAGCTGGAAGTTGGTAGAAATGGGAGGAATTGAAGGAGGAATAAGAGAGGTGAAAATGATATAATTCTTATATATGAAATTCTCAAGAAACAATTTTAAAAAACTCAACAAAATATAAAATTTAACCCCCAAATTTTTTTAAGTATAATTGTTCCATATGACTTTTTTCAGGAGTTGTGCTGGTTTTATGTCAACTTGACACAAGTTAGAGTCATCTGAAAGGAGGGAACCTCAATTGAGAAAATGCCTCTGTAAGATCTGGCTGGCGGTAGGCAAGCCTGTAGGACATTTTCTTAATTAGTGATTGATGTGGGAGGACCCAGCCCATTGTGGGTGGGGCCATCTTTCGGCTGCTGGTTTGGGTTCTATAAGAAAGCAGGCTGAGAAAGCTCTGATCAGCAAGCCAGTAAGCAGCACACCTCCACGGTCTCTGTATCAGCTCCTACCTCCAGACTCCTGCCCTGCTTGGGTTCCTGTCCTGACTTCCTTCAGTGATTAACAGTGATACGGAAGTGTAAGCCTAATAAACCTTTTCCTTCTCAACTTGCTTTTGGCTATGGTGTTTCATCACAGCAATAGTAACTATAACCAAGACAGAAATCGGTACCAGGATTGTGGGGTATTTCTGTAACAGACCTGACCGTGTGTTTTGGGGTGGATTGTGGAAGGAATTTAGAACTTTGGACTGGAAAAGCCTGAGTGTTGAAAACTTGGTAAGATGTTCTGTGAGAGCTTGGAAGATGAGAATGTTGAAAGCTGACAGTGGTGGCGCACGCCTTTAATCCCAGCACTCAGGAGACAGAGGCAGGCGGATCTCTGAGTTCCAGGCTGGACTGATCTACAAAACGAGTTCCAGGACAGCCAGAGCTGTTACACTGCTTTTGTATCAAAAAAGAAAAAAACAAAACAAACAAAACAAAAAGAATGGCTATAGCATTGCAGATGATGGAGGCCTGGCTTGCAAATTTTCAGAGGAGTCTGAAAATCCTTTAATGACTCTATCAGTACAGTTAGCTATTCTGAGGTAAGAATCTGTGGTTCTCAGCAAAATTCTTCACAGACCTCAAAAGAACGGTACTCAACTTCATATGGAAAAGCAAAAAAACAACAAACAAACAAACAAAAAACAGGATAGCCAAAACAATCCTGTACAATAAAAGAACTTCTGGAGGCATCACAATCCCTGACTTCACGCTCTAATACAGAGCTGCAGTACTGAAAACAGCCTGGTATTGGCATAAGAACAGACAGGAGGACCAATGGAACCGAGGAGAAGACCTGGATATTAATCCACACCTGATTTTGGACAAAGAAGCAAAAAAATATCAAATGGAAAAAAGAAAGCATATTTAACAAGTGGTGCTGGCATAATTGGATATCAACATGTAGAAGAATGAAAATAGACCCATATCTATCACCATGCACAAAACTCAAGTCCAAATGGATCAAAGACCTTAACATAAAGCCAACCACACTGAACCTTATAGAAGAGAAAGTGGGAACTACACTTGTACGCATTGGCACAGTAGACTACTTCCTAAATGTAACCTCAGCAGCACAGACACTGAGATAAACAATAAATGGGATCTCCTGAAACTGAAAGCTTCTGTAAAGCAAAGGACATAGTCAACAAGAGAAAAGGAGAGCCTACAGAATAGGAAAAGATCTTCACTAGCCCCACATCAGACAGATATCTGATCTCCAAAATATACAAAGAACTCAAGAAATTGGTCACCAAAAGAACACATAATCCAGTAAAAAAAAAAAAGTGGAGCACAGACCTAAACAGAGAACTCTCAACAGAGGAATCTAAAATGGCTGAAAGACAATACTTAAGGAAATGTTCAACATCCTTAATCATCAGAGAAATACAAATCAAAACAACTCTGAGATTCCATCTTACACCTGTAAGAATGGCCAAGGTCACAAACACTGATGACAACTTATGCTGGAGAGGATGTGGGGAAAAGGGAACATTTCTTTATTGCTGGTGGGAATGCAAGCTGGTACAACCCCTTTGGATGTCAGTGTGGCAATTTCTCATAAAATTAAGAAACAGCCTTCCTCAAGACCCAGCAATACCACTTTTGGGTATATATCCAAAGGATGCTCAATTGTGCCACAAGGACATGTGCTCAACTATGTTCATAGCATCTTTGTTTGTCATAGCCAGAATCTGGAAACAACATAAATGCCCCTTGGCCGAAGAATGGATAAGGAAAATGTGGTATATTTACACAATGGAGTACTACACAGCAGAAAAAAATAATGACATCTTGAATTTTGCAGGAAAATGGATGGATCCAGAAAACATTATTTTGAGTGAGGTAACCCAGACACAGAAAGACAATTATCACATGTACTCACTCATAGGTGGTTTTTAAACATAAAGCAAAGAAAACCAGCCTACAAACCACAATCCCAGAGAACTTAGACAACAATGCGGACACTAAGAGAGATTTAAATAGATCTAATCTACATGGGAAGTAAAAAGTAGAAAAAGAAGAGATCTCCTGAGTAAATTGGGAGCACGGGGACCTTGGGGGAGGATTGAAGGGGGAAAGGGAGAGGCAGAGAAGAGAGCAGAGAAAAATGTAGAGCTCAATAAAAATCAATAAAAAAAATCCCTTAATGATAAAAAAAGAAGTGGTGGGGAAAAGAGATCCGGCGAAGGATACATAAAAAGGGCAGTTAGTGAAGTAAGAGGAAACCTAGGAGAGCATAATATTCTAAAGTCAAAATAATGAGCATGCTCTTAAAAACAGTATAGTCAGATGTTCATGGTGGATCAGATATATGTTAAGGACTGTGAAGTAACCTTGATCTCATAAAGTAGATATAATTGGGAGAATAATATTGCCAGATCATTTTGAGTAATAACCTAATTTATTCACTCAAATTATTTTTTCAGAATTCTTATGCTTTTACTATATGAAGAAGCAAGGATTAAATTAGTACAATGCAATGTGAGTTTTTGCTGCCTTATCAATAAAAATAAAAGTGTTAAAAAAAAGAATCTGTGGTTCTGATTATCTGGGATGGAACCAACTGTGGTTAGGAGATGGACACCATCAAGGTGAAGTCCTCTGGGAGGTGTCTCCTAAGGATCAACACACAATAACTGTGTTCTAGAGGCAGCCAAGTTTGTGCCTTCTGCTGGTAGCTAAACTCGCTAATGTCATAACCACCCAGGTGGCACTGGTTTTAAAGGCATAAAGGGCTCATGGAGAGCAGCTGGGGCTTGGCGATGTGTGGCAGGGTTGGAGTCCCTGAAGAGAACCAAGGAGAGGCTGTTGGTGAAAGTGCAACCCAGCTGCAGCAGAAGAAGCCAGCATGGTGGGGATGCTGGTACATGGGATGACTACCAAGGAGAGCAGGGCCAGTGGAGGAAAACAGCCTGAGCCTAGAAGATAAGCTGTGTGTGCCGCAGAGGGGCAGAGCCAGAGAAGTGGTCCAGTCCCTTTAGAGAAACGCAGAGGATAGTGGGTGGATCCCAGACATTGGACTGGTTGGATTATTTACACAGTTGGAGTTTGGTTGTACTTTGTTCAGATTACAACTGGGCTCTGGTTCTTAACTTTTTGAAGTAAGGAAGTATTTAATTTATTTTTGATTTTTACAAGAACCCACAGGTAAGAGACTTTAAACTTTTAAAGAGATTTTGGAGTTTAGAAAGACTTTGGATTTTAAATGAGAGTTTGGTTATTTTAAAGACACTTTGAACTTTCAATTTTTTGAATTTTTAAAGACTGGGACTTTTAAAAGTTGGACTATTTCATATTGCAATGTTAATATTAATGTGTTCTCTTTTGGATGGATAAGAAAGGGGGGCTGTGGCTTCACACTGATGTGTTTATGTGTCAAGCTGGCAAGGGATCTATTGTGCTGGCTAGATTTATGTCAGCTTGACATAAGTTACAGTCATTTGAGAAGAGAGTACTTTAATTGAGAAAATACCTCCCTGAAATCTGACTATAGGCAGGCCTATAGAGCATTTTCATAGTTTGTGACAAATGGGAGCCCATTATGGGTGGTACCACCCCTAGGCTGGGGGTGCTGGGTTCTGTTGAAATAGGAGCAGCGGGGCTGTGTCCCGCCACCCAGCCGTTCGCACGGCTAGCTTTATACCCAAAATAATTACATGAAAACTGTATTCTTTTAAACACTGCCTGGCCCATTAGTTCCAGCCTCTTATTGGCTAGCTCTTACATATCGATCTAACCCATTTCTAATATCCCTGTAACACCACGAGGTATCTTACCAGGGAAGATCTTAACCTGCGTCTGTGTCCGGTAGGAGAATCATGGCGACTCCTCGGCTCAGCTTCTTTTTCCCAGCATTCTGTTCTGTTTACTCCGCCTACCTAATTTTATGTCCTATTAAAGGGCCAAGGCAGTCTCTTTATTTAACCAATGAAATTAACACAAAACAGAAGACTCGCCCCCATCAGGGTTCTATAAGAAAACAGATTGAACAAGCTAGGAAGCAACACCTCTCCATGGCCTCTGCATCAGACTCCAGGTTTTTGCCCTGTTTGAGTTCCTGTCCTGACTTCCTTCAAAGATGGACTATTGTCTTAGTTTGGGCTTCTACTGCTGTGAAGAGACACCGTGATCACAGCAACTCTTATAAAAGAGAATATTTAATTGGGAATAACTTACAGTTTCAGAGGTTTGGTTCATTTTCATTATTGTGGGAAGCATGGTGGTGTGTAGCAGGCATGGTGCTAGAGAAGGAACTGAGGGTTCTACATCGTGACCCACAGTCAGCAGGAGCAGCTGTGTGTACCACACTGGACATGGCTTGAGTATAGGCAACCTCAAAGCCTGCCCTCTTCCCCCACAGTGACGCACTTCCTCCAACAAGGCCACACCTACTCCATCAAGACCACACCTCCTAATAGTGCCACTCCCTATGAGTTTATGGGGGCCAATTACATTCAAACTACCACAATTATGATGATATGGAAGTGTAAGCCAAATAAACCTTTTCCTCCCTGGCTTGCTTTTGGTCATGTTGTCTCATCATAGCAAGAGTAACTCTAACTAAGATAGCTGGTTGACCCCAGATAAGTTTCCCATGCTTTCAGTAAATAACTTCCCATACATGCTCATGGGAGCTGCTCTAACTAAAGCCAGAAGATACATAGCACACACCAGGAAAGCAAGAGAGGTACTTGCTAGAAAGAAGGATTTCTTTGGAGGAGGGGAGACAAGAAAGGGTAATGGGGGTTGAAAATAACTAAAAGTTATTATAGAAGCATATGAAACTGTCAAAGAATTAAAAATAAGAAATAAAGATAATAAGCACAATTGGATACAATGGCTTTCACTAAAGGCACTTGCTTTAATTCTTTGAGAGGGTTCTACATGCAGGCAGAAGAACTAACACAGTCTGGAGGAACAAGAATGGTTACTATTTGGTTATAGTGTCCTTCAACATTACTGGGATTATATTTGGAAAAATATGAAGACCAATTAAATAGAAGACATAAGTAGAAGTTACAAAGGTGGGTATTGTAGGAAACTAGGTGACTTCTGTGTTTTTTAACAATTCCTCCACGAGGGCGTTTTAACATTTTAGTTAAGTTCTAAAGCTGGAACTCAACAAGGTTTGGTTTGCTCCAGGAACACCCTCCTCCTCCACCTCTGAACAGGAGATGCGTAGGTGATTGAGGAGCCTTGTGCAGGATCATCACCTAGGGGCTGGTTCCTCCAAGTGCTGGCACAATGTCTGGGCCCAGAGAGCACAGATGTGCCAGATCTCTGTAATCACACTGTGCCAAGCACTGTTCTGGGGCCTGGGGATCAGAGGCTGCTAATGCAGAATGATGGGTCTAGAAATAAAATCGAGTCAAGTCAGAGTCCCCAGAGTTACTCTCTCCGCCCCCAGAAGGACACTGCGTTTTAATGTGTTTATTTGCCTCTGGTTTTCACAGATCATAGATGAAGAAGAGACCCAGTTTATGAGTAACTGCCCCGTGGCAGTCACTGAAAGCACCCCTCGGAGGAGGACACGGATCCAGGTGTTTTGGATAGCACCACCAGCAGGGACAGGCTGTGTGATTCTGAAGTAAGTGAGCATGGCCTCTTCACCCACCTTTCTGTGGTGATCAGAGATGTCCTGTGTGTCCGCAGGAAGAGGTGTGGCTTCTGGGGCATCAGGCAAACCCTTCCCTGAGTCTTCCATTTTCTCCATGCTAAATGCATAAGAAATCAAGTGTCCATCTTCATTCAGTATTATGAGTCCATTCTGTGCATCCATAGGTAATAACGCACGCACCGGTTAAGAAAAACATAACCAAGCAAATAATACAAGCCTGGTGTCTTCATTTGGAATTAATGGGTTTTTTTTTTTGTCTTGTGATTTGAAGCATCTTCATTAACTAGCATCCTTAAACTGTGCTCTGCCTGACCTAATGCCCAATTGCAACCTCCAGTTGCCCAGGTTCCTCTTTACAAACCTTTCTTCCACCTTGGTTGGCAAAGGCTTGCCGAATACGCACCAGGCGTCAGGTTGGACCTCCAGCCCTGCACACACCGTGAGCAGTGCACACCTGCAATCCCAGCACTCAAAGATAGAGGCAGAAGGAGCAGATGCTCAAGGTTATATTTGGCTACTGAGTAAGATTTGAAGCTAGCCTGAACTACACAGGACCAAGTCTCAAATAAAATTGCCCTCCGTCACCACTTCCCAGGCAGCTGCTGGGTAAGTGGCCACAGGGAGAGCTTTGACCAGCCAGAATCATTTCCTCTGAAAGACAGCATTGTCTCAATGCTGCATCTCCGGCTTATGAACCACAAGGTGATGTTCTTTGAGATATAAACAGAAGGGGAGGACAGTTATTTCTGCAGCCAGATACATTTAGATGTTGCATACTGGATCTCCATCTTACAGACCGATAGCGTACTAGCATGGTTGAAGGCTTTGCGAAGTCCTACCAAAAGCTAACAAACAAGCCAAACACTTTGTCATTTCAGTGGTGTGTCCCAAACTTACCTGATGGGAAAGCCCCTTTTAAATCTTTTATCTTATGGCACCAGTTCTTTGGAGTAGGTTTAAAGGCCCATTTCAATTGATGTCTGATGGAGGAAGGTCATTGGCTAATAAAGAAACTTCCTTGGCCCATTTTATAGGTTAGAACATAGGTGGGTGGAGTAAACAGAACAGAATGCTGGGAGGAAGAGGAAGTGAGCTCAGACTCGATAGCTCTCCTCTCTGGGGCAGATGCGATGAAGCTCCCACCCAGGATGGACGTAGGCTAGAATCTTCCTGGTAAGTGCACCTTGGGGTGCTACACAGATTATTAGAGATGGGTTAAAGCAAGATATGAGAGTTAGCCAGAATAGGCTAGATATAATGGGCCAGGCAGTGTTTAAATGAAGACAATTTGTGTGTTGTTATTTCGGGGCATAAGCTAGCCAGGCGGCTGGGAGCAGGGCGGCAGGAATGCAACCCGCAGCTCCCACTACAGATGTCAAGACTTTTAGGATTTCAGACATACAAGCGGTCATGAGCAGATGGCAGGACTCCATTTCAAGCACCCAAGGTGTCATTTACTGCTTGGTTCAGTATGTTGGCACCTGCTTGTAATCCCAGCACTTAGAAAGTAGAGCCAGGAAAATCAGAAGTTCAAGGTCAGCTTCATCTACATAGAGAGATCCAGGTCACCCTGGACCACATAAGACAAGAGACTCTTTTCTCAAAAAATATGTACGTGATCTTTTTCGTGGAGGTGGGGGATGGAACTTTCCCAGCCATGTTC
The DNA here is from genome assembly GCF_037038515.1 of Microtus pennsylvanicus. Taxonomy (NCBI): domain Eukaryota; kingdom Metazoa; phylum Chordata; class Mammalia; order Rodentia; family Cricetidae; genus Microtus; species Microtus pennsylvanicus. The sequence goes on from NC_134583.1 coordinate 54,868,214, forward strand.
TGTCCTGAATCCCCAAAGGCCTTTTCTGTGAATTTGCTTCAATTGATAAATGTAGACATGTAGACCCCCTACTGCGACTGATCCAGCCTACCCACCTCCAAGAGCAGCTGATAATAGGGTCTCCCATGACTTCAGCTACAGCTGGCCAATGGGAAAGAAACCCACAGAGACCTCTGGAAACACCTGCCTATTGCTAAACTTGGCCTCATCTTTCTGGCCTCCCTCCACTGACACATAATTTCCTCCTCCCTTAGTTGAACACGCGTTGAACATCTTTCCCCCGACTTCTTGACACGCTTACCTCTTAGCCCTTATGTACACTGATGGTCTAAAAACTCAAGCTGTATGATTTTTTAAAATGAAATCACATCTATAAATCACAATACTAAGCATGTGCTGGTTGAAATGTGGGCCTTGAGGTACTAAGCAAAGACCACTGAGAAGGGAGGCAGTGCACGCCGCAGCTGACTGTACCCCATGGGAGTCAGTTACCACCACAGGTTTTCAGCAGAGAGTGAAAGGCAGGAGGGGGCAGGCAAAGCCTCTGGGGTGGATGTGGAGGTGTGAGAGAGAGAGTGTGTGTGTGTGTGTGTGTGTGTGTGTGTGTGTGTGTGTGTGTAATGGCTTCAGGTCTACTCTGCTGAGAGGTTGTTGCCATGGGGAAGCTGGTGACAGACTGACTGGAAGGTAAACATCTTATATGGTTAGTGTGGAGGGTACATTTGGATTCCTAGTTGGTCCTCAATTGAGAATACGCAAGGTAATGGAAAGGGGAGACTTGGCAGTCAACAAGTAAGTCCCGAGGAGCTGGTGAGGATGTGGGGAAGCAGGTTCCCACAATTCCTGTCACATACAGTCTTTATGTATATCAGTCCCTCAGCTTGGAGGCTGGGTTCCAGGCTTGGCATTCTAGTACCCAGATCCCTAATCCATGGTAGCCTGGTCCGTCGACAGAGCCTGGGCTCTAAAGATGAAGCTTGGAAGCAGTCCGCTGGGTCACAAGTCCCTCTGTTCTCAAAGCCCTTGTTCATCTGGCCCCGCATTTTGGTTTTCTTTTCTTTCTTGTTTTTGCAAACTAGAGCCATTTGATCTTCTGGTGGAATCCAGAAAGGCATCCTTTGTTTACCCACTGCCAGTCAGCATATGCGAATGTACGTTTTTCTGTTTTAACAATGAACATATGTGGCCCGTTTTCGTTCACTCCTCTGACAAATGTAAGTGAGCTCTTATTTGCCTGCCCTTTTGGGCATTGGAGGGTTTCAGCCCTGCACCATCTCACAGGTCAAACGGGGAAGAGAAAACAACCAGGCAATGTTTTTTGCATGTCAGGAACTCAGCTGCACATCCAGTTACCTGGCAGGCTTGGGTTAATTGACCTGGATAGCTAACTCATACAGGAGGAGACAGGCTCCCTGGAGCAAGGCAACTTGAGAGTCTTTACTCTTCCTTTCTCCTGAGGGAATTATATCTTAGCCACAGCGCTGTGTTTAAAAACTTATAATTCTATAGGTGAGATGTAAACACAGACACATTGTAAACTTTTAAGCAACACAAAAAGAAGTGAGGTACAGAAAATATATATTAGAATACAGAAAAATTGAAAAACCCTCGACAGTCTCCTCAAATATTCCCAGTATTCCTCGTGAAGCCAGCAATCCATATCAGCTTTGTGGGTGTGCTTTAAAGTTGTGTGTGTTCACTTACATTCTGAAGGTACGTGGAGCATGCGTAATACCTTGAACTTGAATGGGTGCTCACTCGGGAGAACTTAGCAGAAACATGTCTGGATCAGAATATGCGTATTTATAGTTGATTTTTAAGCTACTGCATGTTATCTGCGGTATGAATGTGCGAATCACGCTCCAAGAAGTTCACATTTGGATTCTCTCATGGTCTCTTTTCTGTCCCTGCTACAATCAATGATCTATAACAGACAACCAAGTGCATGCCTTTTTGAGTAAATACTTACATTTTTATTCATAGCAGATGACAAATCACAGGGTCATAAGGAATGCATATTAATGATTTCTACAGACACTGCCATATTGTCCTCAAAATTAGTGACAGAGCCTATAACCTTACCTGCTTAGCAGTCCCTGACATTACCAATTTCAAGAACCTTCTGTGTGAGAATCAAAATAATATCTCAGGTTAATTTACTTGCTACTTTTGTACTATTAATGCAGACTGGAGTTTACATCTTCAGCACCCACGTAATTGCTGTGTGGGTATGACAGCTCCCCTCCCCCATTATTGCAGTTCTCTGTGTTGACCGAGTTTTCTGTCCCATCAGGTCCTACATCCATTTAGTCCCAAATAAACACACAGAGGCCTATATTAATTATAAACTGGTTGGCCTAGTAGCTCAGGCTTCTTATTAACTCTTATAACTTATAATTAGCCCCTAATTCTTGTCTGTGTTAACCACATGGCTTGGTACCTTTTTCAGTGAGGCAGTCACATCTTGCTTCCTCTGTGTCTGGGTGACAACTGCAGACTGAGTCTTTTCTCTTCCCAGAATTCTCATTGCCCTGCCTCTACTTCCTGCCTGGTCGGCCCACCTATACTTCCTGCCTGGCTACTGGCCAATCAGCATTTTATTAAAATACAACTGAAAGGGTACAGACCATTGTCCCACAGCACTTCTGAAGGAATAGGCAGAGGCTCTCTGGAGCAAGCTGGGTAGTGAGACCAATTGAATGGGCAAGATCATCACGAGACCCTGCCTCAATATGTAAGGTTCAAAGCAACCGTGTAAGACACTCAATGTCAACTTCTGGCTTTCACACGTATACTTACACATGGACTCATGCTTGCACATACATTCTGCCCCCACATATGTGAATACTCATCTCTGTCTCTCGGTCTCTCTCTACATACATACAAATGCCAAAAAAAGCTTGACATTTTGATTAAAAATATGCATCTGTGCTTTCCCTTAGGAATTTAAGTTTTACATCTTAATCAAAAAATAGATTTTCTATACTCAAGGTTATAAATACATTTCATATTTATATTCCTAAAGATTTTAAAATAGGCTTAGACCTTTTGTCTTCCTAGAATTTGAGTTTGTTAATTACATGGTATCAGTAGACCACAACAGAAAATTCATGGTCTGCTCAGCTCAAAATGAGGTACCAGAGGAAAGTTGGAAAGTTGTGAGAAACATCTCCATGGAAGAATGACAATGGAGGAAGACTGATATCACACAGGTCTGAAGGCACAAAGAGAGTTGGGGGAAGGTGGGAGAATGTTCACCACTAACAGGAGCTGAGGCCTTCATTTAGAGAGGCAGCTAGCCTGAGGGAACCCCACAGAAACTCCAGCCCTCTTGCATGGTTTCCCTCTGGGTTTCCCCTTTGGCCTGACCGATGGACAGAGGTCCTGGAGCCCATGTAAGTGGTTCATAAAGAGCATCTATCCAAGTGAAGCCCAGGGGTGGAGATCTGGAGGCGCAACCTGGAGACGGCAGCACACATGGGAATCGGAAAGCAGTCTTCCTGACAAAGTAGAGTTAGCAGTCCCCCGTCCATTTGTTGACTGGTACATTCTTTTCCCAATGGCGTGGACTGCTACTTCATGAAAAGCAAAATCTGTGCATATCTCTCCTCCGTTTGGCTGCTCTTTTCATCTTGTCTTCCCTTTATGAGTCCTGTGCTGTTTTTAGCATAATTCTGTTTTGGTTACAATTAATCTTCTCCGCATTCAAAGTATGTGTGGTTATTCAAGCAGACTCATATTCCAGGTGAATTATATAAGTGTGCTCTGTCCAATAAAACCTGATGTTGGAATTTTGAATGATGCTACACTAAATTAATAGTTTAATATGGGGAAAGCCACCTTCCCTGCTATGTGTTTTCCAGTCAAAACCAGGACATCTGCCTACTTAAGCAGGTCTCTTATCTTCCACAAAATCTTGTGGTTTTTTTTTTTTAAGTTAAACCATGCATTCTATGGAGGCTTTTTTTCCAAGGACAACTTTGAATTTTGTTGTTCTTCATAGCAGGCATTTATGGGTGGGGGGCTACCCACTAGCTCCCAAATCATGACACGGAGACTTATTAATCACGAATGCTCGGTCTTAGTTAATACTTCCCACTAGCTCTTATAACTTAACCTGTTTCTCTTCCTCTATGTTTTGCTTCAGGGCTTTTACCTTTCTTTCATTCTGTACGTCCTACTCCATGTCTGACTGGCTGGCTGGCTGGCAAGCAGTTGCCTGGCTAGCCCCAGGCATCTCCATTTCTTTCTCCTCCATTCTTCCATCCCTTTCCTTCTTTCCTACTTACTCTCTCTGCCCACCAGCCCCGCCTATTCCCTTTACTGCCTAGCTATTGGCCATTCAGCTTTTTATTAAACCTATCAGGTACCTTAGGCAGGCAGGTGAAACAGCCACACATCTTTGGAGTAAACAAATACAGCATACACAAATGCAGTGTGTCTTTACATAGTTACAGTAATATCCACCACAGCTTTCGTGAATCTGGTCTGTTACCTGGTTATTCTTTCTGATTACTCACTGTTCTTATTGACTAGAGTTTTTGACTTAGACAATACTACATTTTCTCAGTAGTTCTAAAGGTTTGTTCTTGCATTCTTTAGAGGTTGAGTATAATTGTTGATTTCTGAAAACTATAATAATGAATACTTATACCTTTTGTTCTTTTATGTTTTGATTTTAATGGGAATGCACCGTATTTTATTTTAAAATATTTTATGTGGTTAGAAAAAGTTTCAAGTTGATGTCATCAGTAAAGTACAGGAAGACTCTGGCTGGCTGGGCCAGTTTCCTTGCTTTTCATGTTGAAGGTAGCGTTTGCAAGACCAGCCAGCCAGTACACCTGCCAGATACCAAAACTGTATACCAGAAAACTGAGAAAAACTCAACTTAGAATGTAAATAATGATCCCAACTTGCAAAAACACTTTTAGCCTAGCTGTGGTATAAATAAAAACATGTATGCAAAAATTAGCAACCCCAAGACAAAAAGAGTGACAAGCTCAGCATGGTTAGAATTTAGAGAGAAGATGGGTGGGGGATGAAATCACGAGTGCTTCTTGGAAATATCAGCAGTTATGTCTCGGTGGCAATGATGAGTCGTCTGGGCAAATGTATGGGAAGAGGTTACTCCAGGCAGAAGAGCATCAGAGCCAGAATCTTAATGAGGACTTGGAGGTGAATGCTGCTCCGAGAGACAGTTAATAGACAGACATGTTGATCAGGAGATCTCCGGGGGCCAAAATCCATTAACATATCAGAGATGTCATCCAATGTCAGCATGAAGAGACTCAACCTGATTCAGGAGCATCAAGGGAACGATTAGAGGTTATTAAACCGCGAGGCTGTACAGTGGGAAGTTTTATTAAAGCTAACAAGGAGGTTTAAGATCTAGCCACAGAGTTCTGGACAGACAAAAAAGGAGAGGCAATGATAACAGTGAGTGATTCTGTTGGGGATGTGGCTCACTTGGAAGACTGTTTGCTCAACAGGCAGAAAGCCCTAGATTCTATCCCCAGCCCTGGATAAAACAGCTTTAGTTCAAGGTCATTCTCAGCTACAAAATGAGTTCTAGTCCAACTTGAATTAAGTGAGATCCTGTTGGGAATAGGGAGGGGAGAGGAAGCAAGGGAGGGAGAGAGCATATGAATGGAAAGGAAGGAAGGAAGAAAGGACGAAGAAAAGGAAGCTGCCAGCTGTATTGCAGAGCCCTGATTTGAAGAAGGAGCCTTTTTCATGCCATTCCAGACTAGTATCCCTCATAGGAAAAGCTGGAGTTTGCTCTGAAGCCACATGGTTGCTTGCGAAGGCCAGCAAGCAGCAATGGTGACTTCTCTCTTGGTAAACCTGATGCTGCTGTTTCCACTTCGCATTTGCATACAAATCTCTGAATCAGTGCTGGCTTCGAAGGCAGCGAAGGCAGCGCTCTCCAAAGCTCTCTCTTCAGGGGCCCTGGCATGCTCTAATGCTGCAAGGCTGCTGCGAAGCATTACAACTGAGTAGTGGATTAAAAGACAAAGGATAAAAAAAAAGTGCCTTAATGTAAGACAGATACTTCCAGACTACACAGAAGGATGTCCTGTCCTCTTCAGCCTGACCAAGTTTTGTGTCTTGAGGGGTCCTCTCTTTTCTGGGCATTCATTGTCTTCAGGTAGAATTCCAGCTCTTGCTCATTCCCACAGAAAGGATCTGAGAGTGGAAATTCTCCTGAGGGCAAGGCAGATCATTTGAGGAATTCAACTTTTATAAAGCAAAGGAGACGATAGCCAAGAGTCAAGCACTGTTCTGGGTTACAAATACTCCTTTCCTCTGTAAAGTAGCCTGGCGGTGTAGGTGTGAAGGAGAAAGCTGAGGCACAGGAAGGATAGGAAGGAGGCTAAGCAACTTCTCAAGGTCATAGAGTAGGCAACTTAGCTACAAGCATTGGAGCTCCACATTGCCCTTCAGCACCTCAGACAGGGGCTGTGGGTCAAGCTGAGATTCCACATCTCACCTTCAAACACTATTAGTAGGCAGGCCTTCAAGTGGTATGTGCTGCTCTTTTCTGTTGTTACTTTTATCCATTGCCCTATCCACAGACACTTTGTATCTTACTGTCAGGGGAATCTCTGACATGATCACATAAGCTCCTTACCCTCCAATCCCTCTTCCCCTTGATGTTCTGATGTTCTACCTGTCTAACAAACCCAACACAGCTTCCTATCACCCTAAGATACAGTTCAAGATCCTGACCCTGCCATGTAACTCTCCCCATTTGCTCGGGCAGGATGTCCCATCATTAGCCACTCAGTGAACCGGCTCTACAGCCTTTCTCCTCTGCTCATTGCTTTGGTCGCATTTATTGAGCACTTCTTGTATGCAGTCACTGAGGGCATGGGATGGTGCCTTTGACCCAAAGACAATCTATAAATAATACAAGCCAGGTGCATAGCCCTTCGTCTGCAGTCCTGAAATCCAAACACTGAGATTAAAAAGATTTTTCATTACTCATCTAAGGCCCAGACCTTCCCTGGACTGAGATGACTACCATCTTTAGTGTGAAATGAGGGTGATGACGAGACCCTGTGGGTGTGGAATATATACTGTATTATCTTTATGTAACCCCCAAATCAATTCTAAAGTATATCTGGCCTCAAGGGTGCATGTCCTTGTTCATGCAATTCAGAGTGGGACCCTGGAAGCTTTACCAGGGTGTTACAGAAGTGAGAGGGGATAATTGTGTGCTGGACCCCTAAAAGGGGACAATTCATCTTCCCTGAGTGAAATACCCTGATCCAGGCCGCAGTTGCTGTAAGCTCTCTGAGCTCATTTGATGTTCTGTGTGGCCAAAGAGTGAAGTCAAAATTCTCCAGCAGTGTTTGAGGCCCTTCACAGCTTGCTTTGGTCACTGTTCAGTGCTAGGGATGGAACTCAGAGCCTTGCACATACTAAGATGTGTTCTACCACTGAGTCACATCCAAGCCCTACTGCATCCATCTTTATATTGTTTACGCAGGACTATGGGGTTTACAAAGGCAGGCATCCCCTTTGCTTTTCTTTGTCACTTTAATGTGAAAGATGATAAGGCACAGCCCATGGGTCAAGTCCAACCCTCCTTCTCTCTCTCTCTCTCTCTCTCTCTCTCTCTCTCTCTCTCTCTCTCTCTCTCTTTCTCTCTCCTCCTCCTCCTCTTCCTCCTCCTCCTCCCTCCCTCCCTCCCTCCCTTCCTCCCTCCCTCTCTCTCTCTCTCTCTTCCTCCCACCCTCCCTCCCCAAACCCCCCCCCTCTCACACACACACACTTCTACTGGAGCACAACCATAGCCTTTTTATTTATCTACTATTTAGTGTGGCTTCCGTCATCTAGCAGTGGAACAAAAAGCTGCATCAGGCTGGGGAGATGCTCAGTAGTTAAGAACACTGACTGCCCTTGAAGAAGACTCAGGTTCAGGTCTCAGCACCCACAGGATGGTTCACAACCATCAGTAACTCCAGCTTCGGGAGGATCAGTGCCCTCCTCTGGTCTCCATGAGCACTGTTGGCATGTGCACTAGAACAGGGACCAGTCAGTTTCTTCTACACAGGGACAGAATGCGAGAGGTACAGCAGGCAGGAAAAATGTGCACCATCCAATTCCGGCAAGACGTATCTGGTTCCCGCAATGATGGTTGCAGTCACAGGTGGGCTGGGAGGTATAAAGAGATACACAGAAGTGACTCCTAGACTATGCTCTTCTCTCCTAAGGGCCCCGGTGTGATAACATTGGGAGAGACTACTGGATGATTGGAGCATGAGGTGGGGGCCACAGTGATGGGACCAGTACCCTTATGGAGGAGACAGGAGAGCTTTCTTCCTCTCTGTACACAACACTGTGCAAGGTTATGGAAGCCAGCCATCTGCATCAGCAAGAGGGCAATTGATGGCTACCCAATCTGCCAGCATCTTTGTCTTGGCCTTCCCAAACTCTACAAATACATTTCTGTTATTTGCTAGCTATATTAGTTGATAATATTTTATGATAGCAGCCCTAATGTATGCAGTGTGTGTATGCATGTACATGTGTCTGTCTGTCTGTCTGTCTATCTGTCTGCTGTCTATATGAGTGCAGGTGCTCATAAAGGCCAGAGAGGGTTGAATCCCCTGGTGCTCAGGCAGCTGTGAGCTGCCATGTGGATGAAGGGAGTGGAGCCCGAGTCCTCTACAAGAGCAGCAAGCGCTGTAGCGACTGATCTCATCTCTTCAGCTCCCAACACCTTATCTCTCAAAGCTCTGCAAAGACCTCACTAAACTGAGGCTCAGAGTCTCCATTCTGGGGAATAAAGCAGCCATATTGTGAAACTGGGACTTAAACCCGCTGCCACCAGACTCCTGGTCAGCCAGTAAGTGACAAGGGCGAGGTTGGCTTTCTCACGCCCTGTTCTTGATCTGTGAGATGAAGCAGAGTCCTTTCTGAACACAGAGGCTCAGAACCAAGCCTGTGAGAGCCGATGCTGTTCCCTCAATTCCATTCAGAAAACGGGGAAGAAACTGGCAAGAGACTAAGCATTAAAGCGGACTTAGCCGGTATTCAATACTTTATAACTCCTTATGGCTCACCAACGCTTTTCATCTGAGAGAAAATAGCATGGGAACTCTTCATGTGATGACTGTGTGATTTGGATGGCACAGCATGGCTGGGAGGAGGTGGTGTGACTGAGGTAAAGCTTCCTCCGTGATTTCTATGACACTGGGTAGAGAGAAGAATCACAAACTTGTTTGTCATAAGACAAGGTGACTTCACTACAACGCCAAGGAGTTAATGTGAGAGATGGGAAGAGCCAGCTCTGGCTACTCTGGCAGCTTATTGGGAGAGTGTTTGGGAACAGCAATGTCATGGCAACACACTTGGCTTGAGAAAGCCCTGGATCCCCGGGACCAACCAACCGTCCAACAGGTGGACTCCAGATGCCGGGAGTTCCTGGAAGGTCAGCTGTGGCATGGCTCCAGGGTGGGGAGAGTCCACTGGCAGCTTCGTTTCATTAGGCAGTTGGAAACCCAGGTGCAGGATCCAGCCCTCATGGGAGGAAGCTGGCAAGAACAAACCAGGAAATGCTGGCTACAGAGTGCCAAGCAGTGCAGTGAACTAAAACCCAGGTGGGAAATGAAAGCTGGGATCTCCAGAAAAAGCGAACACAGTACAGATCTGGCAGGCCACGGCCACAGCGCAGCCCGCAGAAGTACAGAGAAGCCCGCCTTACTCGTGTACCGGGACCCGGTTCTGAAGCAGAGGGATGGATCCAGCCCTCTTCAATGAATGGAGAAGAGTCACCACTGTATACTGTGGTCCCAATCATGTGGGATCCACCAAGGATGCGCTGAGCTGCGAACTTCCTTGTTGTTGGTAAATTTAGACTAGTTTAGGGCTGGAGAAGTGGCTTGGTGGGTAAGCATGAGGACCTGAGTTAAGATAGCAGCACACATGTGAAAAGCCAAGGTTGGCCCTGCACATCTGTAACTTCAGCATTGCTGGAGACAAAGGCAGAGGGGTTTCCACAATTTTCTGGCTGCCAGCCTGGCTCCAGTTTCAGTGAGAGACCTTGTCTCAGAGGAATATGGTGGAGGCAGATGGAACAGGACATCCAATTCTTTCTCTGGCCTCCAGGCACCTGCCCACAGGTATAAACATCTGACACATTTGTGCACATACATCAAATCCACACACACACACACACACACACACAAATAAGTAAATAATTTAAATTAACCATTTTAAAGTTATCAATTCGGTAGAATTTAGTACATGTTCAATGTTGGAATCTTTTATCAACGTTATCTATTTCTGTCATTCCAAAGTGAAATCCCTTTTCCCATGAAGCAGTTTCTCCCCATACTCCTCACCCCCAGCCTAGGGCTGTTGCCTGTCTGCATCCTGCCTCTGCGGGTGACTTCTCAATCCTTTATGTAATTGGAACCTTCTGGTATATGGCCTTTTCTGCCTGGCTTTTTTCACTTAGTGTAGTGTTCTGAGGGCTTGTCCATGCTGTTGTGTGTATCAGCACAGGCATGGCCTTTCTCCAGCATTCCTGGGACGTTGATTCCAGGACCCATCGTAGACACCGTAGCGTAAGGACACTCACATCCATTGTGTAAAATGCTACATCTAACCTACATACTTAAATCCTCTCCAGATTATATATAATGTCTAACACAGTGCAAATTCTGTGTAAGTAGCTGTTAATGCCGCATTGCCTAGGAGTGATGACCACAGGAGGTATCTGTACACATTCAGTATAGGTGGAACTGCTTTTAAATGCTTTTGATGCATGGTTGGTTGAGTGTGGCGGTGAGACCTTTGCAGCCAACTCTTCTTTTATATAGTTGAAGCACAATCCGTGGTATTCATGTCAATTGATTTTATTCCTGAACATTTGACCCAAGATTATCAAGGGATATAAACGGGAGCAGTAGGAAAGTACCAGGTGATGCCTTACCTGTAACTCCTTTTTTAAAAAAGCAGAAATACACATATACACAGTCAACATGTTTTCCCATGCCAGGGCCTCAGTCTAAAAGACAATCATGTCTCTTAGACAGGATTGAGAAAGGACAAATTGGTTGTTCACCTATGATCATATGTCATTCAGCACTGGGATGTGTTCCCAGCATCATGTGGTATACATGCACACACTCTGGGGGCTCCAGCATCCCTGTGTGATGGAATTTTCCAGGCCTACCCTCACCATATGTGTGCTCTTGTTAATGAGCCTTCATTATGAAGCATGTGGCCTCACTCTGTCTTTCATGGTGATGAAGTAAGTGTGAAGCCGCCCAGCACAGTTTCTATGTGACTAAAGATGTCCTGGTTAGATCGTTTACCCTCGTATGGGACCACCGTGTAACAACCACACATCCAGACATTGCTGGCTAGAACGAAGGTTGAAGCTCACTGAGTGCACCCTGATGCTTGAAAGGAACAAGGCAAGACCCTCAGAGAACCGCCTCCAGCAAGGCTCACCAGTAATTGTCAACTCCCAATCAAAAGTGGTTCCCGAGTCATTTGCCTCCCTCCAAGCCTGACGGCTACAGGGACTACCCCACTTGAAGCCAGCGAAGAAACAAAGGCAGCGCTGTAGGAATGCCTCACCCTGTGATTAATTGTTGCCAGCTGATCCCACCTCTACTTTTTCCACGGCCATTTCTCTAAGGGTTCACGTTTAACAGCAGTCAGGAAATCAGGAGGGCAAAGGCTCCTTTATGCCTTAGTTCTGTGCTACTCATAAATGAAAATCATTGTTAATTTAGAGTTTGACAGCTGTGGTGCACGGGTAAGTCCACGACAGCTGTCATCGGGACGCCAGCTTCTTTTCTAAACAGATGTTTAATTTGACTTTAGTGCGCCTGCCAGTTTTTTCGGCAAAAAGGAAAGGGGAAGCAAAAACAAAAGTCATCATTATGTTCATCATTTGGTTTCATTTCAGGACATAAATGGAATGATTAACAATGACAGAAGAATTACTCTAATTACAGTTTTGGGTTCAGGACCAGTTAGCTATCATCTCCTGCATGGTCCAGAGTCCAGCTTTCATTTTCTTTAATTTTATTTTTCTAAAGTGAGAGGCTGTTTTTGTGGTAATTACACCCAGGCTCTGAGCAATGTTCCCGGCTTCCCAGAAAAGCCTCCCAAAATGCAGGAAAAATCGGAGAGCGGTGAAGGAGGAGAGAGAACCCAAGATGACTGTGACAGGGCTGGACTTGTCTATGGCGCTGGAGTCAGGACGCTGTGGAGGATGGGCGGAGCTCGCAGCACAGCCGCCAGGCCCTCACCTGTGTTCATGTGGTCAGGCAGCTGATTCCGTGCACTTCTGCAAATTCAGCACGTCGGTGGCTCCAGGTAGAAACTCGATGTGTGAGAACCCACCTGATCAGCCTGCTGTTTCCGTCCGTATTGCTTGGAGGACTCCCACTCCGAGCCAGCTGTGTTCCTAGGTAACCCACGTCCCAGCTCTGCTTTCTTCACCCTTGCTTTTGTGTGTGGTTTCAGTAGTCTGCTCAGAGTTGGCTTTTATTGATCGGTGTTTGTAATGTCTCATCAATAGCCCATGGTACCTTGTGGGCAGTGCCTCTGTCATGGGGGCTTTAGTAACCCTGTAACAAAGGCAACAGCACATGGCCACATAGTTTCCTTGTTCCCATGCACCTTGAAGTGGAAGACTCCCGCTAGCTTCGTCAGTCTGTTAACTCATGTGCGTGGTACTGAAGACATTTCCATCGCACATGGTTCCCATTGACTGTCAACTTGACGACATCTAGAGTCACCCAGACAGCAAAGCTGAGTGTATTGGTGTGGGAGTGTCTGTTCTGGAAACACAGAGGACAGAAGACCTAACTTAAGTATAGGTGACAACACCCCGTGGGCTCGGCTCCCAGACTGGATAAAACGTAGAAGGCAAGCTGAGCTCCAGCATGCACCTCTCTCTGCTTCCTGACTGTAGACACAGTGGGGAGAGTTGTTTCAAGCTCCTGCCACCCCACCCCCACCAGGGTGGATGGCATCCTTGGACTGTGAGCTCAGACAAACCCTTCCTTCCTTACGCTGCTTTTGTTTCAACACAAGAGAAAAGTACTAACATCCCACCCCAGAGCAACCTTCAGCCTTCCGGCAGACATCTTGAAGCCCAGCTCTGAAACCAAAGTCTGACTGAGGGATGATGTACCGTGTCACTAGACCAACAGAGACAGCAAAGCCAAGAGCACAGCAAATCTGACCCTAGAACCTCTGGTTCTTCTGATTTTTAAATGCAAAGTGAAGGCTTTTCACTAGAGACTAAGTCTTCTGTGACCATAGAAAGACCAGATTTCTGCTAGGTTGACTTCCGAGGTATTCTGGAGGGACCAGTGAAAAGCCATAGCACAGAGTAAAAACCATGGGCTACTGCTATGTAGGCCAGCCACGCACCTGGGCGCTGCTTCCTCTGCCTCGGCTCCAGGTTTAAGCTTAACAGAACGCTATCCCTTAATAACTGAGGTCAAAAGTCAATGGCCAAGGGGAGGTGACTGGAAGCCCAAAGCATTCCCACGAGGGCCCAGACGAATACCTGCCATAGGTCTGGCTGTCATCAGGACCCAGGACTCATGTAGTATGTGCACAGGAGTGCAGGTACGTGGCATGACCAGGAGAGGGCTTCAGCTGTCCCGGAGCTGGATTTACAGGTGCTTGTGAGCCACCAGACCTAGGTGCTGGCGATCAAACGTGGGTCCTCCGCAAGAGCAGTATACACTCTCAACAGTTTCTCTGACTGATGAACGATTTGGGGCACACAGTGTGCCGTGGAGAAGTCTCAGAACCTGCCTCTGTGGGCCCTGGAAGGAGTGAGACCCTAGAAGGTACATATAGCAGTGGGTACAGATTGCTCACTGTGTGACTGTTCCTCCAGTGAGAATGGTCGGGAGGACAATCAGAGCTTCCTCAGGCATTGTTGATAACAGAGGCACCAGATGCTCTTAGCCTCTGGCGGTTCAGCCTGAGAGCCCAGATTCTCGTGTGAGCCCAGTTAAAGAGAACCACAGAAACAGGAGCACCCGACTGGGATTCCCTCCCAGTCCTGATGGCAGTGTGTGGTCAGACAAGGTGCAGGGCTGGCAGTGCCGGGAACTGCGTAGGTGGGCGGGCGGTGGCAGGAACTGAGCTGTCTGTCAGCCAGGAACAGTGCACAGCTGGAAATTGGGGCCGCCGCTACCTGGCAAGTTCTTCTTGGCCCTCTTTGGCGGTGCACACCCATGAACAGGAAGATAGCTGAAGTCAGGGCTTTTCTTCTCCCGGCTCCTTCATCTGTAACTTGGGCCCAAGAGTAAGGCAACGGCCAGAACCACAGAGTGAGTTAAGACTCTTGAGTATGACCCTCCAAGAGGAAATGAGGTAACAGGAACCATGTGGGCACACGCCTTCAATCCTGCCTCTGCTTGAGCAACACACAGCTATCCATACCTTTAGTGTCAGAGGGCAAAAGGTCCAATCTTCTGGTTCTTAAGGATAGCTCTCTTCATTCCCTCTCTTGCAAAGCCCAGTCCCAAGGCACACAGCAGGGTTAGGTTGTAATTGCTCTTCCCGCCAACGCGGGTATGCAAATGAAGTAAGAATCTTATGGGCTTCAGAGACTGGAATGTGCAGGGCCTCCTGGCTTGGAAACAGCTCAGATTCAGTCGGTGGCTCCCTTCTCATAATGGTTCTTGGCTATGGTACCGCAGAAGCCCAGTGGGAGATGGTCTGAGATCCAAAGCCAGGTCAATGTAAGCTACAAATTTATGAGACCCTATGTCTCCCAGCCGCTGTGTTTGCCGGTATCCACGTGGTTGCGGTTGCTGAGTGTTTATTTGTTCACTCTTACCTCTGCAAAGGGTGTGTCCCCCTCTCTTTGTCAGGGAGCCACCCCCCTGAGTGTTCTTACTTCCTGGTCTTTGAATCTTACAAGGATTCTACCTCTAATCTCTCTGTTTCTAGTGTTCCCCTTTCCTCTGGCCACTCCCTCAGATTGAGGCTGCTTTCTTGTTATTTTGATCTTTGTGGCAGAGACAGTGAGTTCTGGGTGCCCATATTCAACTATCTTGAATAGCCCCAGGCCCCTAAAATTCCCAGTGCCTCAAATTATGCCCCTGTCAAATGGGGACAGTGGCAGTAGCTGCCTCAGGAGTCGCTACCAGCATCAGATGAGTTCTTATATATGAATATTATTTGTCAGAAGCCAGACACAAGGCCACTTCACTGATGCCTCTGCCAGTGTGGTGGTCACTTTCTATCTAAACTAAGACAAAGATCATCATCATCTCTGAAGACAAAGCCTACTTGTTTGGGTTTCTGGCGTAAGTCTACTTTGTGAAGGTGGTTGTAGAATTTCAAATCATGACTAGGTAAGGGCTGTGACTCTAGCTCACTTAGCAGCGTGCTTACCCAGCATGCGGTAGGCCTGGGTATAGCCCTTAACACTGCATGCCTTTGATGGCATATGCCCGTTGATTTGGGGAACCCACCAGAGATGGCCACTCAGATACAGTTTACAGTCAAACATGGTTATTTCAGCCAACTGGGACTATACTCAGGTACTCGGAAACCCAAGGGTAACCCCAAGTGTCCAGAGCATGGAGTTTAAGAAGGCAGAAATCACATCCTGGCATCTTGCTTTCTCTGAAGCTGCAATGGGGCTTAGGGCATTAACAAGCAATTTGACAGAAGCTAAGATAAGCAGTTAGCTAGAGATGAGGCTCACACAAGCAGGCAGTTTAACAGAAGCTATGTTAGTTGGGCATCTTAACCTCAGGTTCCTAGAATAGAGTTGGGTAATTTTCCACGGGATTTTCCATCAAGGAGATCAAATTCTAGTTCAACTTGAAATGACCTCAGCAAGAATACAAGATGGAGGAACCTCTGCACTGTCTCTTCCTGTTACACACATAATCCTAGCACCTGGGAGGCTGAGGCAGGGGGAATCACAAATTCAGTGGCAGCCTAAGTTACAAAGAGAGTTAAGAGCCAGCCTGAGCTATATAGAAAAATGCTGTTTCCTAAAAGCAAAACCAAAAAGTGAGGCCTTGGTTTCACCTGGCCTCCATTCCTTTTGTTTGTCCCTTGCCAGCTACCGTAGAGGATATGAAGTGGGCTACCCTGGATTGCTTTCTGTTGCTGTGATAAGACGCTGACCAAAACCATGTCATGGGGGGAAGCCAGGGAAGACCAAGGCACTGAAGGAAATGAAGTAGAGGCCATGAGGACTGAGCGGTGCTTCCTGACTTGCTCTCCATGACTTGCTCAGGCCCCTTTTAAAGTAACCCAGGACTGCCATCCCAGGAGTGGCCTCGACTGTGGTGAGCTGGGCCCTCCCACATCAAACATTAGTTGTTTTTTTTTTTTAAAAAAAGGCTCTGCAGACATGTCTCCAGGCCACTCTGATGGCGGCAATTCTTCAGCTGGGGTCTTTCTTCCTGGGTAACTCTAATTTGGGTTAACAAATGCTAGCCAGCATGGGTGTTATGAAAAACATAGAATAGCAATGCTAAGTTGAAAAAGAAAAAGTCAGGAGCAGAGAAAGTAAATGCTGAACTATAACATCAAAACAAGAAGAAAACGACGTGATTGCCCACAGCTCAGTTCTCATTCAACCTTTTCAAGAGCAGTATTTTACAGTCTGCTATACAGAATGGGAAACCATAGGTCACCAGTCATATGCCAATCAAAACACAAATGACCCGTTGAAAAGTTTATGGTGTAACAGGGTGTCGGTGCAGCCTCAAATCTGCCTTCAAAATGCTTTGTAACTTTGTAAAATGAAAAGTGGAGATTTTAGGGTGGAGAAGTCTGGAAGATACCTGGATATCTAAATTTTAGTCATGTGCCACCTGGTAGGGCACACATGCCTTCTAGAATATTCCCACTCATGATCCAGACGCTGAACCTGATTGTGAAGAAACACCAGACAAGCAAGACATCTTGCAGAATGAACAGCCGTGCTGTGCAGTTTTCTTCACAAAAGCCCAGGGCAGAGCAGGAGGCTGTTGTCAGCTGCAGGAGCCTAAAGAGACAACATCCCTGTGCAGCAACCTTACCCGAATGGGATGCCTTGGCTCCAACAGTGCAGCTGTGGAAACTTGAATAGATAAGAGGATTAGCTGAATTGACGTTAACTGTCTAAATCTAATAGCTATATTGTGGGGATGTAGATGCTTTTAGAACATACATATGACTGGGGATGGAGTGCCTGTCTGGTATTCATGAATCTCTGGCACCGCACAAACTGGTTGTGGTGGTGGTATTCACCTATAATCCCAGCCCTAGGGAAGTGGGAGGCATAAAGATCAAGAGTTCAAGGTCATTCTTGGTTACCTGTAAGGCCAGCTTGGACTACATAGGGTCCGTAAAGAAAGGAGAGGAGGAGAGGAGGAGAACGGGAAGAAAGAACATGCTTGACGTGACCATGTAGCGTGTCAATCACTCACTCCCAAGTGCTTCAGCATGGGGGAGGGAGTTCTTAATACTTCCTTTGCTGCCTTTGCTCTTGAAGCTTTGTCTTAAAGGCTCCAACCTTAAAGTTCTGTAAGCAGCTACATGAGAAGACAGTGGACTGTGCAGGCAGACAGGATTTGCTGCCTGGGAGGTGATGCTGAGTTCGTTGGTTTCTTCCCGAGGCACAGACTCCCAGCACCCCATCTCATGCCAGGCCCTGCCTGACTCTAGGATGCTAATGAGAGTGGGATGGAGCCAGGAACTCACAGAGCACTGGGAAATCAGCCTCGTGGGACGGCAGCCCCAGCACGGCAGCAGCACGGGGCTAGGCTAGGCTGGCCTCCATCTAGTTGAAATCCAGAGGATACAGCTTCTGAGGGATAAAGAGCAATAGCAATGGGGAAATAGAGTGTGGGGTTGGCCTTATGTTAGAGAAAGCAAGGACCATTTGGGGATCTGCATGGAAGTCACAAAGGTGGAGCTGAAAGGGGTGGGGGTGATACCACAGGGGTAGTGTTGAAAGATTCGACCAGGAGAGGGTCCTTAGTAAACCTTTTGTTTTGATTTGATTTGTTTACTTTTCTTTTTTTCCCCATCCCTTCATTTGCCATAACATCCCTTCTCTGGGAATTCAGAAGGATGCCAGTCTGAACATTTAATAGCCATAATAGTAATGGCTAAAATGTGTGTCAGTGACCCAAAAATGAAAATACTATTGAGCCAATGAGAGGGCTCAATGAGAAAGGGTAGTTGCCATCAAGGCCTAGAACATGAGTTCCATTCCTGAAACCACATGGCGGAAGGAAAGAACTGGCTTGCTCCTATTTGTTGCCCTCTGACCTCTACACATACTCCATAGCATGTGTGTACCTGCCCATGCGCATATGCTCACATGTGTGTGCACACACAGAAGCAGACATGCTCAAATGTACTTGTGCACGCACACAGATTAGGATGAAATAGTTTTTAAAAATACTATATCTCCTCACATATACAGAAGAGGACACTGAGGACATTTATTCCGCTAGCATCCTGTAGCAGAGCTGGGGTTTCAAACCCTGGAGCCAAAGGTTTTGGTCTGCCACTGTGCCGGATGCATCTCTAACGAGGCTGACGTCACAGGAAAATTGACTCAATAGTTCTCTAACCAAAAAGGCAATATGGTGTTTGCAAACTGCCGTTGCATCTGCCATGCAGACTGCTTCCCCCACCCTATGCTCACTGCCCTCAGTGCCTGCTCTGCCCTCTGATATGTGAGCCTTACCACGGGGCTAGAGAAGCTTGAAGCCTGGGCTGGATCAGGTGGGGCTTAGCTCAGATTGGTTGTTGATATGACAGCTCACGGTGGAGGACATGAAGGCTACAAAGCATTAAAGGAAAAAGAAAAAGTGGATCCTCCATGAAAGGAGGTTGCAAGGCAAGAAACAACACATCCATGGGCCAAGGTTCAGAATGGAAACCAGACAAAATCAAAAGGACAAAACCTACGAAAGGCTCTTTTAAACATGGCATCCTCATAGGAGGCACTTATGGGGTGACATGTGTTCACCAATCCATACTGTCTCATTGCAACAGAGGACTCAAGTGAGCTTTGGGCGAATATTTAGTGAGTAGCTACTGTGTGCCAGGCTCGGGCCAAGAATGGGAGAGGGAAAGAAAGAAGCAGGCAGAATGTGGATACCCACCTGACAACTTGAGTACCATGCCTGTTTCGGCTGCATGCTGTGTTTCCCTGTTTCCATTTCCACACCGCCTCCTAGAACACAGTCAGGAGTTAAGAAGGGGGGCTACCAGCTAGGGACAGCTGAGGGAGGGAGCAGAGCTCCTCTCCAGGGTCCCTGCCTAGATCACCTCCAAGGTAACTTTGTTTTACAGAGCCCAAGAATGAAATCATTATTCCTCCACAGCCAGGGAAAGCCTCTCTTTCCGCCACTGTCTGGCAGTCACTGAAAAGCCTGCTGCTCATCACGCTCCTAGAGGAGCCTGGAAACAAAGTCTGTACCCAAGTAGACTCAGGGGTAAGACAGGTAAAAGTCATCAAGCAAGGTTCTACTCAGTATGACTTGGTTTACACGGGACTTTTTACCACCTCTCAGCTCTTCCCCAGTGGGGAATATGATCGTGGTGAAGAATTAAAGTCAATAGGATTTGAGCAGGAGCAAAAAGACCCAGAGGACTATCCTGGACCAGCTAGGTTTGTCTCTGCTTTGCCAAGATTTGATGTGTTTTCTTCCACGATGGTCAGCATCCTCTGGGGATGGCAGTAGTCACCCAGATGCATTTGCCTAGTAGATTCAGTTTGGAGTTCTTTTGTCACTCAGAGGGCAGAAGAATGAGGGGCAGGTAGGTCAGACTCCTTGGGCTCCAGATCCGCTGCACCTCTTCATGGCTAGATGGCCTTGAGACATACCTCTGCCTTGATGTTTTGTTTGTTTAGTTTTGTTTTTAATCAGCAGAAGAAAGTCTTTATTGGTGTGCTGATGCATCTTCGTAATGCCAGGACTTGGGTTTTCTGGGGGGAAGATCAGGAGTCCAAGGATATCCTTGGCTACATATCATTTTGAGACTAGCCAGACATATTTTGTGAGGTCTTGTGTGAAAGGGGGAGGAGGAGGAAGAGGAGGAGGAGCAGCAGGAGGAGGAGGAAAAGAAAAGAAAGTAATTCTGTTATAGGTGGAAGACTTAAACAAGGGAATAATGACGCTTCTCAATCCTGACTGCACTTTAGAATCATGTGTGTTAATTTTAACCCTGTCACTTCTCATTTCCAACCATTCCTCATCTCTGGAAATTCTGTTCTGAAATGGTAATTGGGGTAGCAGCAATCAGAACTCTCCCAAGTGATTCCACTGATTGGCCAGGGCTGAAAACTCGTAGGATACAGCGAGTGTTCGGTGGCTGCTAGTTACTGTAAAACTATCTGATTTCGATGCTGAACCGGGCGAGCAGGCACTGACGAATCGTGAGGATCCACCCGTGGACCCCAGCTACTGGGCAGTGCTGTATAGGTAGGTGTGGAAGGGAGCAAGAGAAAGCCCGTAGCCAA
Source organism: Microtus pennsylvanicus (assembly GCF_037038515.1). Lineage (NCBI taxonomy): Eukaryota > Metazoa > Chordata > Mammalia > Rodentia > Cricetidae > Microtus > Microtus pennsylvanicus. The sequence continues at coordinate 54,888,705 of NC_134583.1, forward strand.
CTCTCTAGTTGTATAGGAGATAAGCCACGAGACATTAGAGAAAGAGGGACTGATAACAGCCTTCAAGCATGTACCTCATACCAGGCAATTTCTACACCAGCTCAGCCTTTGAGTGCTCACAAGGGCACCATAAAGTAGACACTGAGCCCAGACTGAAGGGCAGAAAACAGATTCCAGGAGATCATTCACCCTCTACAGAGCCAGGGTCAAACTTGATCCGCTTGATCACAAAGGCCTATCACACCACATCTATGAAAATGAGTGATGAGTTAATGGGGATAATAATTTAGAAGTTTCACCTCTCAGTCCATGGGTATACATATCTAGCTCTCTTCTGCCTGCTGCTCTCCACGTGTATCAAACCACCTAATCCTGTTTCCCCGTATAGTTGTAAAATCATATTTTTCAACTTAAGCAAATAGTTCCGTTGATAAGTCAGCTTTTGGGGTAAATTTTAATGTTCTGTTTTCATGAATAAAGTTAATAAAATTAGTATTAAGCTTTATAATATATCACAAAACCAAGAGAAATGGGATTGCTTGAAAGTATGCTAATAGCATCAGATTATTTAATGTAGATGAGCCAACAATCCTAAACAGCAATACAGATAGAGGAAAACAAAATTAATGTGATTAAATGTACCCTGGGACTATTTATTCTGTTGGTTGTTAAAATTTAGTCAGCACTCAGACTGCAAAGAGACTTTGCAGCTGCGGCCCCAAAATAGCCAAGTCTCTCCTCAGCTGTGGCTAATTAATGTGATTTTCCTAATAACAGTTTCCTAATAGAAGACAGACAGTAGCAAATCAAAACAAGTTCATTTTCATGCTGATGAGGCCTAGCAGCAACAACAACAACAACAAGAGCCCAAATGGATCCAAGTGGAAATGTAGCTCACTGTGGGCTTCCGTGTGGACTTTCTCGTGCACAGTTGGCCTCCAGTGCTGGTCTACTGCTCACGTGAGATCATGCTGGAAGGCTCCAGAAGAATATTCTAGACAGTTGCCCCTTACACTGTACCTAGACCTGGCCCACATCTCTTAATTTTCTTGTAGCCAAACTTTCTTTTGGTCTATCAGCTTCCGAATAATGACATGGAGACTTCTTATTAATTCCGAAGGCTGGACCTTGGCTTAGGTTTGTCCCACCATAACCTAAATTATACTTTTAATCCATTTTGCCACATGGCTCTTTACTTCTCAGTACTGTGCGTCTGACTTGCTCCCTGTCTTGCTGGTGAAACTCATAAGCTTAGCTTCATCCCCTGAGTTTCTCTCTCTGCCCAGAAGTCCCGCCTAACCTCTCCTGCCTAGCTATTGGTTGTTCAGCTTTTTATTAAGCCAATCACAATGACACATCTTCACGTGGTGTAAACCAGTATTCCGCAACATTTTCTAGTTCCCCTCCTCCAAAAATCAAAGAATTCAAGTTGGCCGATTTGCACTGTTCAAAATATACTGTCTCTCTGGGGCACAGTGACCACATTGCAGACATGGCAAACGTCCCTCGCATCCAGCCCATTGATGTCTTTGGCTCAGATATTGTTCAGTTATCTTAACCAGCTGCTACTAATAAGTTTCACCAAACCATGTTGCAAGTCAGAATAATTTACCCCTCTGCAAACTAGCCTACACCACCTATGGATTTATTAACTTTTCTGCTGACTGTCCAACACTACAGCATTGCAAACTGGGCCAGATGGTGACATTAGACCTCTGGCCACAAGGGTCTCCTGGGCTTCTCCAGCTCAGCATGAACAGAAAAGAATCCAAGTTAACTGAAACTTGAATTACACGTTTTGAAAAGTAGCTCCATCAGCCCAAGGAAGCATGGTGCATATTGATGCTTTTGGATGGAGGTATATTAAGTCTGTGCAGTGCCATCAGAACAAATTCATTACTAAACAGCCTCCTAAGATACAATCCCGCCCGCTCATTTTCTTGCATTTCTTGCATTATAATACCTTGTAACAGAAACATTGACACAGTCTCCTCCAGAAATGCATGTCTCAATCTGATAGCCAAAAAAAAAAAAATGCATTTTTTTTTTTTGCAAAAACAAAACAAAACAAAACACTGACCAGGACACAATCTGACCTTTGGATCTACCCTGTGAAGACATGTCCAGGAAGTCCATTGTGCTGCCCCCACAAATGTGATGACTTTCTTGTGGTATTCTTGTTCCCTCATAGAAAAGGATAAACTGAGGCCTCCCCCCATTTCTCTCTGTCTACTCTGTCTTCTACTGAAATTTCTCAGATCCCTTCTTCGTGGAAATCTCACGCTGTTCCCCAGGAACAAAAGCGCTGAAATTCTCCCCGCCACCTTGCTCGAAGGCATGCATCAGGTGAATGTAGGCCCCAGCATTTTGCAACATGATGATAGATAATTTCAGGATCTGTTGGGTTTTAATTTAGTTCCTAACCCTCGAAAGGATTAGCAGTACTGTAGCTTGTTTAACGAGCTAGGATGCTTTGGCAGCCTTCCCAAACCCCCATCACAAGCATTAGAGGTTTACCTTTAAAAAAAAAAAAATTCTGGTCTCTTGCATTCTACTATGTATTAAAATAAATTCTCATTAATTTCTTCACATTTTTCATTAAGAAAACTAGAGCTCTCTGGGTACCTTCCCTGTCTTCCTTCTTCCTCCCTCGTTCTCCTCATCCCTTACACCCTCCCTCCCTCTCCCCTGCCTTTCTTGTCTCTGAAAGCATCTTCTACAAGAACTAGAAAAAGAAAGGACCAGCCATAGCCATATTTTAAGGCTTTCTTGAAATCTCATGTCATTGATCCAGAATCCTGTGGGATTCTGTGATGAGTTCATGGGACATAAGGATGGAGTCAGGATGCAGACACTGAGAAGAGAGACATGAGACAAGTCAAGACAGAAGAAAGTAAAATACCCTGGGCAATCAGCAAGTGTCTTTCCCATAAAGAAAATCTCTGTCTTTGGCATGTCCTCCTGCTGCTGGACAGGCCACCATCCTACTGCTTGCCAACATGGTGAATGACTTCTGAATCCAATCCGAAGGACTCCTTTGGGGAACAATGCTTGCATCAGTCCAGCTGGGTGGCTTACACAAAGCAAAGTAGATGTGAGTGGCCTTTCCGCAGTGGGAAATGTTTCTCGGTCAGACCAGTCACTGTGCTGATATTCTAACACCCTGGGTGAGGCTCTGAGGATTGCTGAGGTCCTTATACTTCTTGCCAGCCCATGGATGTCAGACACTCAGAACTGTGTGGTGGTTACAAACTCTGAATGGTCGTTAAGGTACAGTGTTGAAAATGCATCAGGTGGGCACATTCCCAGAGCCTCCTGGGTAGACGTGGTGCCAGGTGTTAGAAGGGCTGTAAATGTGCCAAACACCCACCCTCGAAAACCTCAGATGTCACTCAGAAGTACGAAATGCAAACACATAGGAAGGCGAAGAGTACTGCGACTTAGGAAACAAAGTTTTAAAACAAACACCAAAGCAGCAAATGCTTGCTGAATACTAAAGGTTGAAGCTGTTCTAGGAGACCAGGCCTGATGGTCCAGGCCAGTGATGAGGGGGTAGGAGGGAGAGGAGTAGGGTGGGACAGGAAGGTGTGGAGTCTTGGACTTTGGGTGTCACGAGACTAGGAAGGTGTGCTGCTGAGGTTGTTGTTTTTGTCCAGCTATATAATCTAGAGTCATGTGTGAGACGGTAACCTTCATTGAGAAGTAAGTCCTCCAGTCTTAATCATCTAGGCTAGTCATCCAGCTAGCCTGTAGACAAGTCTGGGCATTTTCCTTGATTGATGACTGATTAAGGAGGGTCCATCCCCCTCTAGGCAGTGCTACCCTAGACAGATGGTCCTGGTGGTATAAGAAATCAGGCTGAGCAAGCCACAGAGAGTAAACCAGCAAGCAGTTTTCTTTCATGGCTTCTGCTTCAGTTCTTGCTCGTAGGTTGCTGCCTGGTACATCCTATAGAAGAGGATATAGCCTGACTTCCATTAATGATGGACTGTAACCTGTAAGAGGAGGTAAACCTTCCCCAGACCCAGTTGCTTTTGATAAGTATTTTATCACAGTAATAAAAGGGCAAACTAGAGTGGAGGGGCCATACAGCCCATACTCTACACACAGGGAGAGGCAGGCAAACTAGAGTGGAGGGGCCGTATGGCCCATACTCTACACACAGGGAGAGGCAGGCAAACTGAGTGGAGGGGCCATACAGCCCATACTCTACACATAGGAAGGGGTGGAACTGAGTGTGTGGGAAGGGAGTATGGTAGTCTGAAACTTTGTAAATGAGATTTATCTTGTTCATGGTTTTGGAGGCTCAAGGGCATGGCACTGGTGAAAGCCCCTTTGAGTATATGGAATAGTGATGACGTCATGGCAGAAATGCATGTGAGGAGGAGAGATCATATTGCAAATCAAGAAGTCAGGAAGATACTGGGAGCCACAAGGATGCTCCTAATTCCTTTGAAGGACATTACTCCCAGCCATCTCCCATGAGGCACTGCTTCTTAACGATTCCACCACATCTTAATGCTGCCCCACTGGGGACCAGTCTTCTAACACACCAGCCCTTGGAGACAAGCCAGTCCCAAACCACAGTGGGAGAGTGTTGGCTCTTACAGGTGGGTTGTGCCTCAGGGTTCAGGACTGCGGGTGTGTGCCCAAGCCTACAGACTATGATGTACTGGTGAGAGAAAAACCAACTCTGAGCTAGACCCTATGTTGTCTATGTGAGGCAGTGATTATGAGCCAGAGGTGACAGATGACCCCCAGGGCAGAAAGTAGGGACACTGGATGTGTTGGGATGGAGAAGGGACAGTTAGGAAGGAATTGGAAATGTCTAATGGGAATCTTTTCATTTAATCTGATCTGTGCAGCCTTCCTTTGGGCATGACTAGAAAGGGCTCAGAGGGTACTAAGGTAGGCAAATGCTGGCTTTTAGTACAGAGCGCTGGTTCTTACAGAATATCTCCCTTATGCAATGCAAGTGTTTATAGTTTTTCATTCTGTTTCCATGTGTTCTTTCTGAACCCCTAGAATGAACCACAAGCTCCCAATTAAGAACAATATCCATACCCTCATACCCCCAGCCCAGCCCACATGGGAAAGCCTCTTCAAGCACTCAGACCTACTGCCCCACAGGACACTTCCATTTCTACAGTAAGATGCTAGGGGTGATGGGAATGCTCACTGGAAACAGCAGGAATGGTGGGTAGCCTTGCACTGCTACCTGAATTGCCTTCTTACACAGCAGGGGACAGTGGCCTGGCTACCAGTCCTGACTTACAGGAACCCACACAAGAGGACAGAGACAAAGTTGGGTAAAAGCTGCATGAGCTACAGAGGAATGAATGAGTAAAGTCAAGTCAGCCAGAGGGAACAAGTGACGTTTTCTCTTCCTTCCAGGCAGGGGTAATTACGTGATCATGCCCACACTCTGTGTGGAGGAGCAAGGGCTCTGCCCAGAACACCCGAGAAACCTAAGAGTGAAGCTTCAGTTCCCCTTTCTTCTTTCCCAGCTCAGATAGGTTATACTTCAGATCAGACCTTGGTCTGAGGAGAGACCAGGCGAGGCCTTTGGTACTTGGAATAAAAATTTAGCCTTAATCTTTAGGGGGAATAAAACGGTTTATGCCCTAGTTGGAGACTATTAACTAGAATGATAGTCACATCATCTTTTATATCTACCCTCAAGGTTCTCAAGGTTTAGGGAACCCCCTCTGAGAAGTAGATGAAAGGTAGGAATTCTAAACTATAACACATAAAATCTGTGTGCAAACTTCAGGTTAGGAACCTTGAATTTAATAAGTGTTGACTATATTCTCTGCCAGGTTTCAGGGCTACATAGCCGGATGAAGCATATCCCTGGACTAAGGGCCTAGTGAGAGTTTATAGTTGTGAAAAGGTGGAGGGGAATTCCAGAGGCCACAAGAGGCAGGTTAACTGTGGGGGTCACTAAGCTCCATGGGTTGATCATCATCAAAGAAACAGTAAGCCTGTCTGTTGTCCCTTGGTCAAGAATGTTCATGTTTCAAAAAACTGAACAACTTACTGAAGCTGATGGGGAAACGAGCCCTTTTTTTAAGAACATCCAACCAATCCTTTGTTTATGTATTCTTTGAAAAAAATTACCAAGTACAGGTGTTGTTCTAAGTCATTTATCTTTTGAAAAAGATTTTATTTTTATTCATTGATGCATGTGTATATCTGTGTTTGTGAACTTGTGAATGAATAGACCAGCAGAGGCCAGATGAGGGCATCAGATCCCTTGGAGCTAAAGGTATGTGTAGTCTTATAGAAGAATAATATGTGCTGTAAACCACCAAGCCATCTCTCCACTCCCAACTGTCCCTGTTTTCTTAAGAGAAAAACATCTAGGGCCTAACGGTGTGTGTGAGATAATGTCTCCAGATAGTATCTCTCCTACCTCATGCTTCAGAATTAACCAGAACTCTTTGCAAAGCGAAGAGGTCTTGTAGCTAATTTCAGCCACAGAGAAGAAACCATTAATAGGACCAAATGATATTTTAAAACTATAATAGTTTAGCTTAGGGCAACTCTTGAAAATGAAGCCTGGACCTGTCTACTACCCAGAATTGCCTACCTATCCATTATTATGGCACATTTGGGGCTTCACCTGAAGTCTGCTTCATCCATGTACCTTAGGAGCCCTTATAGGCCCTGATCTAGCAGGAATCCCTAAGGATTTCTACCTTTTCCTTAGTCTTTGTTTGCATACACAAGAGAGCTATTAGGGGAGGGAAGAACAAGTCCCACACTTGTATCCCCCTTCTTGCTTGTACTTGGGCCTCTCTCTCTGGGCACATCTCTTTGGACTGGAGTTACACTGAAAGCCAGCCCCAGCAGAAAATGGCAGGGAACTCACTGTTTGATCCTGGAATCAAGGCCCTCTTCTTGGAACCTTCTGATTGAAGCCTCAGTGATGGTTCGATCGATCGCACTGTCGTCTTGGGTTTATTGAGAATCCCTTAAGCAACACACCTCTGGGTGGGGCTATGAGGCCTTCTCCAGAGAGGGTTAGCTGAGGAGGAAGACTCGAACAAGCAAAGGTGGCACCACCTTTCAGAATGGTGACCCAGCTGAATAAAGAGGGGCAAGGAAGAAAACCAACTGAGCGCCAGGATTCCCTTCATTTCTCTCTGCTGCTAGATACACCCAGATGTGCAGGTAAAGCCACACCCCCGCTGCCATGCCTTTCCCCACCACTCTGGATGCTGCCATTTCAGACTGTAAGCCAAAAGAAAGACTTCCACTGCTTTCTGCTGGATTATCTCATCACAGCAATGACAGGCAACTGAAGCTGAATCCCTGTCCCTGTCCATGCTCCTCTCTGTAGCCAATCACAGCTGACTCTCCGGGAGTGGCAGCTCCCAGACCCTCCTACGCGTTTGAACTGTCACCTCCTGTACCCTCATATCACTTTACCTGAAGAAGGACGCTTAAAAGGAATCCCACACTAGCTCAGAATTGAGAATAATAGAGGGTTATTTATTTAGGGTAGACTTACAAATCAATATCCTCTGCTGGACCAGAGAACAGCAACCGAATCCCGCAGCTGGAAAAGAGGCCAGTCACAGGCTTTACATTGGCATAAATAGTATAAGAGGCCATGTCCCAGTGGGTGGGTAACTGAAAGGCTACTGGATATAGGATTTCCTACAGCACTTTACCCATACCCCTTTCTATCAGCTAAGCATGCTTTTCAGAGCAGAATTCATGAGAAATTTTAACTAATGATGGTTTCAATAAATTGAGTTTATTTTCTTCATGTAATAGGAAAGCCAGGTATTGTGAACACTGGTACTGTTTGAGAAACTCCATTATGACTGGGAGAACACCAGGGATGACCACTCAGACACAGTGTAATCCAGCCAGCTGGGACCACACCCAAGTCCTCAGGGACATGGGGTGGCCCCAGCTGCCCAGAACATGAGGGTTTTAAGGGCAAAGATCTCATTCAGACATCTCGCTGGGCAACTGCAAAAAGGGCTCTGCCCAGAAAGCAATTTGAAGCAAGCAGCCTTAAAAGAAGCTAAGAAAGGCAGTTAACCAGGCGGAGGGGGTTCTACACAAACAGGAAGATAAGAAAAAGGGCCCACTGGAGGAGGTTCCACGCAGACAGTGTTAACAGAGGCTAGGACATTAGCTAGGACATGCTGACCTTTGGTTCCTAGAACAAAGGTGGGTAATTTTCCATGGGATTCACCGCTAAAGAGAGCAGATTCTCATAAATCTGCAAATGGCCCCAGCAGGAATCCCAGATTGAAGAGCCTCTGCACTGGCTTGCCCTGTCACAACATGATGTCAAGACTAGAGTCTCTGTGATTTCTCTCCACGGTTTCCTCATAGTGGCAAAATGGTTCTTTTTGCTTGATGTGCTTGCTCGAAATTGAGGTCAGGCAAAGAGGGGCAGGTTAAGTTGGCCATAAGTGTCCTCTAACTAGAAAACAAACCCTGCTCAGGAAGTATTTTACTGAGGCAAATGATAGGTCACAAATTCCTGCCTTCCATCTGTAGGGAGGATTGGGAAAGCAGGGATTGGCTCTCATGATGGAGTTGCCTGGTACCAGTCCAAGTTAAGTGACAATGCTCTGCCCATGAATGATAACAGGAAGAGATATCCATAGACTCTGGCGCTTGCTATATACTCTTGATTCTTGAGGGATTTCATTTACAAGTTCCTCTCCAGGCTGACACACACAATCTTATTCATCATTGCGCCTCTAAGTCTCAACACATTCTCCTACCTTTTTAACACATTCATGAATAATGAAAGTCTAGTTTGAATGCCTCGCACATCTAAATGAATTTTTAAAGAGACAATCCAGTTTTCTTCTTCTCTTTTTACACCCCTCTTGAGATGTAACAATCGATTCTTCATTAGATTTCTGTTGGATGGGTAGAGGCTCTCAGCAGCAAGTGTAGTCAGATCAGCCTTGGGGAGTGGAAGCCCGTGTTGTCAAGCTCATGCAGAAACTCCGTCTCTAAAGCCATGGCCATGTTGTTCATGCTCCATTGGGCAATGGCAGGACGGCTGGGGAAGAGGCTGACTGTCCTGTGAACTTGATCCCTGACCTTATCCTCAGCTAATGTCACCTTTTGATGAGCATTTACCCGGAACCCGAGTATCTTCACATCCTTTTCCCATTTGGAGAGGTCTGTGCACATGCTTCTTACCCTAATATCCTTCTCACCAGTTTTCCAATCATGCTCTTCCCAAGTTCCTGACCATCTAGCCAATCCATTGACTATGGCCTATGAATCAGTGAGCAGTTACATGTCTGGCCATTTCTCCTTCCAGACAAAATGCATGGCCATGTGTACTGCCCAAAGTTCTGTACACACTGAAGGTTCAGCAGTGTATCTCAGGGTTGTCCCAGAAAGGAACTGCAATTCTGCAGCTGTCCATTTCTGGGTAGTGCCTGCATCATGTGCAGAGCCACCGTAAACTCAGCCCTAGTTGTCTCTTCCTCAGCCAGACAATCACAGGAAACACCTCACGGGGCTTATGTGAGTGCTTAGCATCAGCAGCATTATTAATAAGAGTAGAAGCCACAGGCATTTGGGCAACTTTTTCGTGTAACCTGCTTGTGCCTGCAGGACCTCTTGAGCTGGATAGTGTATATACCACTTCCATCTGATAACAGACAGCTGCTGTGCACATCCTACTTTATAACTTGGTGTGTTGGATAACACCCAGCTCGTGATAGGGATCTCGGGGGTTACAGGGTAACTTGCTGGCCCGTTGTCAAATGCTCAGTTTCCACTAAGGCCCAATAGCAGGCCAACAGCTCTCTCAAAGAGAGAATAGTTGTCAGTAGGTGATGGTAGAGTCTTACTCCAAAGTCTCCAAAGGTCTGTTCTGTCATTCACCTATGGTGGTCTGCCAAAGGCTCCATGCAGCATCCCTGTCTGCCACTGACACCTCAAATGCCATCAGATCTGCTAGATCATATGATTCAAGCCGAGAGCATATTGCACAGCAGCCTGGACCGTTGAAGAGCCTTCTCCTGTTCCAGGCCCCATACAAAGTGAACAGCTTGCAGAGTTATGAGTCATGCTACCAGAAAAGTACCTTTGCCTGTGCCGCCCATTATAGGTTAAGCCATTATGGAAATTGCTCTATCTATCCTGCCCATTAAGATAACTACAGTCATGCCTTTCGTGATTCAGTGCTGCCAACTGGCCCCTGCTACTTTGGGGTCCAATTAAACCCATTGCATTTAATTCATCCAACTGAGTATCAGTGTCTCCAAGTCTAAGGTCTGGCACAAAGAAAAGGGGCAACTGAAAGCTCTTTATGTGTGTGTGTACCCCGCTCACCATTTGGCATCTTACAGGATTAGTGAAGGGTGTGTCTTCTGGGCCTTCCCATTGCGGAGGATTAGGTTTTAAACATAGCTCCCATTCTAGCACCGCAATTTCCCTGAGACTTAAACATCCCTTCATCAACACCGAGTCATGGGCTATCAGGCATCTCCAGCTCCTTTTCAGTAGCCATCTCTTGACAAATGCTTCAGTCAACCATTCAAACTTTTGAATCTGCCCCCTCACACTTTTTAGCTGCGTGGGCTTCTATCCATTTTAAACCTAGAATCCTCACTCAATTGGCCTATATCAAGAAACTCAGCCTGATCCAGTTTTATGTTCCTTCTACCATTCCCACACCCTTCAAACCCATTCCCACACATATTCCCGAATTAGCAAACTCATTAAGCTCTTTAGTACAGTGCACCTTCTCATGGTCTATACTTCCTACCCGCCTCTAGGAGCCTGCTTAGCCTTAAGTGTTAAAGTAGGTCTAGGGGCAACTGTTGGTGGACCTTGAAAGAAATCAGTATATTGTCTTGCCTGGCATCTCCTTCAGAGAAAGTCACTACTGGTTCAGCAGACAAGGAAGAATTAATTTCCTCAGTCAAAGCTGGAAATGATGACATTTTAGGAGTGGAGAGGGAGAACACTACTTTGGCTAAGGGTGGAGAGACTACTTCCTTTCATGAGATAGACCCTTGGGAATCTGAGGGTTCAGAGTACTCAGCTTCAATAGGGTCTTCCCACACATCCCCATCCCAAGTTCCAGGATCCCATTCTTTACCAATTAATGCCCTTACTTTAACCACCACAGCCTCCAAGGCTGGAGCTTGAATTTTCACAGTAACTCAACCAATCTCATAATGAGGGCTTTGGTTTGCTTGTGCTCTGTGACTGCGTCAGAGATTCTCTCAGAAACCTTTAGATTGTTTATATGTGTCTGGAGCCAGTCAATTTTGTCACTAAGTTCATTGTTGGCCTTCACTGTGCTCTGAAATGCTTAGAATTTGGTTAATTTTATCACAGAGTGCATTCTTTTCCTTTGTCGATTTATTCAGAGATGCTAAGAGCAACCAACCAGCACTATAATTTTCCTTATTTTTCTACAAATTGTCCAAAGTTTTATATGCAGAGTCACCAAATTTGTTGCCTCTTATAAGTGGTGAGTCAGGATAATCAAATGCATGTGTCTCCTTAAGTCTGTAAAATAGTTCACACCATGGGATTTCAAGTACTCTCCTCTAAAAGAGGCCTCAGTAGCTGTAGGTGTTGGCAAATTGGAAAGCCAATTCCAGATAGTTTTAAAAAGTCATCTTCATACTTCTGTTGTTCTAGAACCACTGAGTCCTACTCACTAGAGGAACATAATTGATAGAATAAATCTCTCTCTTTAAAGAGAGAAAGGGGATTTATTAAAATGGCTTACAGGCTTTGGTCCATCTAGTACAACAATGACTACCAACAGGGGGTCCAAGAACCCATTAACTGTTAAGTCCATGAGGCTGAATGTCTCAGCTGGTCTTCAGTATAGGCAAGAATCCCAGCGAAGGAGACTCTAATGCCAGTGGAGGAAGAGACTCACCAGTGAGAATGAGAACAAGAAGGGACAAGCCCTTCTTCCATGTCCTTCATTTAGACTACCAGCAGAAGGTGGGGCCCAATTAAAGGTGGATCTTTCACCTCAGTAGATCTGGATTAAAAGTGGGTCTTCCCATTTCAAATGATTGAACTGAGAAAAAAAAAAGTTCCTCAAAAGATGTATCTACTCACTTGAATTTCAGTTAATTCCAGATATAGTCAGTTAACAATCAATGATAGTCATCATATTAATATTTATAAAGCACATAGAAAAATCTTGTCAAAAAACTAAGATATATCTTAATCTTCTCTTTTTGTCCCAGGTCCAAGTTATTGGGTTAAGTTATTGGGTCCTGAGAAATCTTCCATGAGAGAGGGTACAGAGTCTCTGTTTCTGCACCCTCTCTCTGTAAATGTTTCATGAATGAATGATAACTAACCTGTAGCTATCTCCTAGAAATTATCACAAATACCCAGAGCCTCTTAGACACTGGGTCCAGAGAAGTGAAACTGTTCTAGACTGCGTTGGGCCTTGTTAGATGGAGTGAATCCCTGGAGACCTCACATTCCATTACCCTGGCCCTATTCCCTGTTTGTTCTTTGGTCTCTGACTATGACACAGTATGACTGTATACTCTGGCCCCCACATCTTACCCATCCATTGTATGAGGCTGCTTGTTCATTTCCCGACCACCCAGACTCCCAAAATAACCACACAGAAACTGTATTAATTAAATCACGGCTTGACCCATTAGCTCTAACTTTTTATTGACTAACTCTTACATCTTAATTGAACCCATTTCCATTAATCTGTGTATCACCACAAGGCTGTGGCTTACCAGATAAAGTTCCTGCAACTGTCTCCTGGCTACATGGCTTCTCTAAACTCCTCCTTCTTTCTCCCAGCATTCAGTTTAGTTTTCCCCCACCTACCTATATTCTGCCCTGCACAGGCCTAAGACACTTTTTTTTTTATTAACCAATGGTATTCACAGCATACAGAAGGGAATCCCACATCACCCATAATTATAGACTACAGCTGTTAAATTCTTGTTCTCTAGTCTGGTTTGCTTTTCTATTGCTATGACAAAACACCGTGACTAAGAGCATCTTGGAGCTGAAAGGGTTAAATTCATCTAATACTTCCAGGTCACAATTCACCCTGGTAAGCCATGAGATCAGGGTAGGAACAGAAGACAAAAACCTGAAGGAATGTCATTTCTTGTTCCCTCTGACTTGCTCTGTTAAATCTCTTATAAAACCCAAGACAGGCATGACACTACCCAGAATGGGTTGGGATTTCCCACATTAATCGAGAAAATACTACCACCACCACTGCCACTGCCGCCACCACCCCCACTTTCCTGCAGGTCAATCTGGTTGAAATATTTTTTTTCCCTTCAATTATAGTTCCATTTTTTCTGAGTGATACTAGTATAAGTCAAGTGAACAAAAGCCAAATCAGCATGCTATACCACTCTCTGAATCTGTCTTTGTAACCCCTGAGCAGAGATTGTGACCTTACTGTTAGGCAACACAGGGCCTTGAAAATATTCCACTTTTCTTCTCCCCTGAATACATTATCATGGGCTACCAGAATCTCTGCTAACTCCGGGATATAGTTCTAAAGTCAAATAAAAGGTTGGTAAGGGTCTCCACGACGGCATGGGCACACCTCACAGCTCTGGAGAGTGAGGCCATGACCAAGTTCACGCTGGGCATGTTGGTGAAGGAAGGTAATACAGCAGCCTCAGCATGGGTCACGCTGTCTCCACGATGGCTCCATACTTTTTCCTGGATCTTCCCAAGGCACTGGTAAGATGAAATAAATTTTGCTGAGTCTACACTGGACCACCTCCATGGAAAACAGCCCTGAGATCACAGAGAAATTTTACAAAGTCTTCCAAGAAATGTCCAGTAAAAGAAAATTTACTGGAATCGGGGAAGAGGTTGGCAAGCGCCATCTGGAGATGACAAACCCAAGCTTCATCTGGCCATCTGCTATCTCTGTCTGAAGCAGCTCAGTGAGGGAGCTCCCTCGGGCCCCTCCCTCCACAACAGAATCAGAGCTGACTTCAAGCATAATAATAGGGATTCTTTATTAAGCATGAGCCAGGACCTTTATCAACTGCAGTAATAATGACCACCACCACTGACTAGTTACTGAGGGGAGCGCACTCAGTAGGACCTTCCAGGAATTGTCTGAACATGGTAATGAGCAAGCCACAGAGGGTGTAAGCATATATTCTCAGGGACATTTCAATAACCGGTTATCTTCTAAGTCCAACAATTTCTGAGATCTTTCTCTGTTGGCTCTTTTTAACACTGTATAACAAACCCACATCATAGCAAATTCTAACTTTACCCCAGCAGGCAAATACCCCAAGGAAAAAGAATATCAAATAAATAAACCCTTTAGACAGAAAAGGATCAAACACTTAGGGGATTGGGAATGATGTTTCTGGAAATGTTCATACGGTTTTAAAAGAAAAGTTTGGAAATGTTCGGTGAATTACTTAAGACGTTGATACCCCAAAGTCTGAGATGCCAGCATACCGAGAAATTTAATTTAGATTTCTTTAACATGCTCTCTCCTGATAAGCGAGCATTCAGTATATAAATGGGACGCAACATGACTGCCAAATTGCAACACAGAATGGAGAAACTTTGTCATTTTGAAAAGCTAAGGGAATTCTTACTAACTGCTTTCTCATCTTGTAAAACTATTATTCTTCTGAACCATAATGTGATTTATAAGCCTCAACTGAATTTTATACTTTTGATGGTTATAGTCTCAAAGTAAAGAATGCATTTTCTCAGAATATAAAACTCTCTTAGGAGCTGACCAAATGAGGGATAGAGTGAAGCAATTCCTGCAGCTAAGAGGACAAAGTCTTGGTCCCCAGGAACACATTTGTGCGTGAGTGTTTGTCTACCTCCGCAATCGTGGCTCACTTGGCCTTTTTCTTTTTCTTTTCTCTGCAGCTTTTGAGCCTGTCCTGGAACTCACTTGGTAGACCAGGCTGGCTTCAAACTCACAGAGATCCGCCTGCCTCTGCCTCCCAAGTGCTGGGATTAAAGGCATGTGCCACCACCACCAGGATTTTTATTTATTTGGGAAGGGGGCACCTTTTCTTGCTCTGAATAATTTCCAGGGTGACACCCACTGCCCAGATACTACAACACTGTCCTAGGTCCAGTGCCCGCAGTGCTCCCTCAGATCCCTTCAGACTCCTGCCACGTTAAAGGTCTCTGTATCCAACACTCGCCAGATGGATCTCTGCTTCTCCTCCTTGAATCATAGCATTGAAACAATACCAAAATCTATAGTAATATTTAGTCCTAACTCTCAAGAAGCTTATAATCCAGCACAGGAATCAGGGAAAGAGCAAGCAGTTACACCATGGGTTAGTGAGTGTGTGTGTAGAGTAGCCCAAGATCTCTGGCTCTTGTAGGAAATACAGCCAGGGAACATTTAGGTGTTGGGTATGAACCAGGTAACGTGTGTGTGTGTGTGTGTGTGTATGTGTGTGTGTGTGTGTGTGTGTGTGTGTGCGCGCGCGCGCGCGCGCGAGGCTCCCTGGGAATAGGAACTACAGGTGGTTGTGAGCTGCCTGCCATGGGTCTGAGATCTAAACTTGGGTTCTCTGGAAATGCAACAAGTGTGCTTAGCTGTCAAGACAGCTCTCCATTCCTACGTTTGTTTTGTTTTAAGATAACGATTATTTCTTTAAAGGGGGTGAGATACCATACATTTTATATAGCCTCAAGGGTTGAAGACCTGGACAGCTTGTAGGAAGGTACATATGTTCCACTTGAGTCACTATAAAATTTTACAGTCATATTCATCAAAAGTTAGGGGTAAGGACTGTTAGTGATCACCTTTAAAATAATACACTTTGCCTGTATGCCACAAAACTGGAAAATGCAAAAGAAATGGACATTTTTTTTAGATAAGTACCATATACCAAAGCTAAACCAAGACCAGGTGAACGATCTAAATAGACCTGTTAGTCGTGAAGAATTAGGAACTGTTATCAAAAATCTCCCTTCCAAAAAAAGCCCAGGACCAGATGGTTTCAATGCAGAATTCTACCAGAACTTCCAAAAAGAGCTAATACCTATACTCATTAATGTATTTCACAATATAGAAACAGAAGAGTCATTGCCAAATTCATTTTATGAAGCTACAGTTACCTTGATACCAAAACCACACAAAGACCCAACCAAGAAAGAGAATTACAGGCCTATCTCACTCATGAATATCGATGCAAAAACTCTCAATAAAATACTGGCAAACAGAATCCAAGAACACATTAGAAAAATTATCCATTATGATCAAGTAGGCTTCATCCCAGAGATGCAGGGCTGGTTCAACATACACAAATCTATCAATGTAATCCACCATATAAATAAACTGAATGAAAAAAACCATATGATCATTTCATTAGATGCTGAATTAGCATTCGACAAAATTCAACACCCTTTTATGATAAAGGTCTTGGAGAGATTAGGGATACAAGGGTCATACCTAAATATAATAAAAGCTATTTACAGCAAGCCGACAGCTAACATCAAATTAAATGGAGAAAAACTCAAAGCCGCCCCACTAAAATCAGGAACACAACAAGGATGTCCACTCTCTCCATACCTCTTCAATATAGTGCTTAATGTTCTACCAATAGCAATAAGACAACATAAGGGGATCAAGGGGATTCGTATTGAAAAGGAAGAAGTTAAGCTTTCGTTATTTGCAGATGATATGATAGTATACATAAGCAACCCCAAAAACTCTACCAAAGAACTCCTACAGCTGATAAACACCTTTAGTAATGTGGCAGGATACAAGATCAACTCCAAAAAATCAGTTGCCTTCCTATACACCAAGGATAAGGAAGCAGAGAGGGAAATCAGAGAAGCATCACCTTTCACAATAGCCACAAATAGCATAAAATATCTTGGAGTAACTCTGACCAAGGAAGTGAAAGATCTATTTGACAAGAACTTTAAGTCTTTGAAGAAAGAAATTGAAGAGGACACCAGAAAATTGAAGGATCTCCCTTGCTCTTGGATTGGGAGGATCAACATAGTAAAAATGGCAATTCTACCAAAAGCAATCTATAGATTCAATGCAATCCCCATCAAAATTCTTCACAGATCTGGAAAAGACAATAATCAACTTTATATGGAAAAACAAAAAACCCAGGATAACCAAAACAATCTTATAGAATAAAGGATCGTCTGGAGGCATTACCATCCCTGACTTCAAACTCTATTACAGAGCTACAATATTGAAAACAGCTTGGTATTGGCATAAAAACAGAGAAGTCGACCAATGGAATTGAATAGAAGACCCTGACTTTAACCCACAAACCTATGAACACCTGATTTTCGATAAAGGAGCTAAAAGTATACAATGGAAAAAAGAGAGCATCTTCAACAAATTGTGCTGGCAAAACTGTAGAAGAATGAAAATAGATCCATATCTATCACCATGCACAAAACTCAAGTCCAAATGGATTAAAGACCTCAATATCAGTCCGAACACACTGAACCTGATAGGAGAGAAAGTGGGAAGTACTCTACAACACATGGGCACAGGAGACCACTTCCTACTTATAACCCCAGCAGCACAGACATTAAGGGCAGCATTGAATAAATGGGACCTCCTGAGACTGAGAAGCTTCTATAAAGCAAAGGACACTGTCACTAAGACAAAAAGGCAACCCACTAACTGGGAGGAAGCAGAAATCTTAAATAAATAAATAAATAAAACAACTTAAAAAATAATAATAGGCTTTGCCATTGTCTTATTCGCAGGAAACTGAACCACACTGGGTCATTCCTCACAGGGCCTTGCAGAGTTGACTGGGGTGAGGTATTTAGCTAAGACAGAATAACATCAAAATTATAGAATTCCGGGGGGCTTGGCAGGCAGGGTTGGCAAGTGAAGCCGAGGGTGTCTCAGAGGACTAGTAAAAAGACTTCCAGTGTCATGTTAGTGTATTATCCTGGCGTCATTTGGAAAATGTCCCCTTTAAGCTGATATGTTTGAACCCTCCCCCCACCCAGAGGTTGTGGAACATTTTGGAACTTTGCTTCAGGTTGTGGGTCTTTGGAGGGCAGCCTTGAGGTTTGTAGCCCTGCCTTGCTTCCTGGTCCACCTCTGCCAAGAGTCCACTGAGATACAAGCACGTGATTGGTGGCTGCCACGCTTCTGCCTAGACAGAGCCCTGCATTGCCAGGCCTTCCCTGCCATGATGAACTGTGTTCCCTCCAACTGTGAGCTGTTGTTCCTTCGTGTTGTTCTTTGTCAGGTATTTTACCTAAGCAATGAGAAAAGAAACTGTCTCAGTTAGGTTTCTGTTGCTGTGATAAGACTTCATGACTAAAAGCAGCTTGGGGAGGAAAGGGTTTATTTTATCTTATATCATATCTTATATCATAATCCATCATGGGAGAAAGTCAGTGTAGGAACTTGAAGGCAAGAACTGATGCCGAGGCCATGGAGGAGAACTTCTTACTGGCCAGCTCCTCATGACTGTCTCAGTCCGTTCTTCTTACACACCCAGGACCACCAGTCCAGGGGTGAGCTGGGTCCCCCCCTCCCACATCAATCATCAATCAAAAAAAAAAATACCCTACAAAACTTGTCCTACAGGCTAGTCTGGTAGAAGCATTTTCTCAGTTGAGGTTCCTTCTTCCAAAATGACTCTACTTATGTCAAGTTGACATAAAACTAGCCAGCAGAGAAACTAATATCCCTACTGTCCATTCATTTTCAGACATTCGTCGGAAGAGAACTTTACTGACATAAACCTTGATTTGCCTGGGACTTCTATCCCATGTGACAGCCTGCTGTCACACGCTGGCCCAACTGGTCGTTTCAAAGAGCAGATCTGGTTACCTCCATCGTAGGGCATGTCCCTCAAAGACATCTATCAGACTTGGAGTGAAAGGCATCTCCCAGCTGGCCCTGGCTGACGTGGTGATGGGCTCACTCACCTCTGCACTCACCTCACATTAGCTCCTTGACTTTCTATGCATGCGTCTCCCAGAAAGCCCATGGCCCCCTACCCCAGGGATGTACAAATAGTACCCCCTCTTTTTTCTGCTCCCCTCTGATTGCTTGGTTGGTGCCTCCTCTCCCAGTCTCAGCTGAGCTGTTCTTTGTCAGGGAAGTGTTTTCCAGCTTGGTTGGGCTTCCCTACTGCACTCTGTAGATGTTTCCATGGTAGCGCTCAATCACTGCTAGCCTCTATCATTAGCTGCGGGTTGGGTTGTTTCATGCTTCCCCCTCCCGTGATATGAACTCCGAGAATGAACTGAGTGGCCCGGTCTCTGTTGTTCATGATAATGACCCTGGTGCCCTCCTCAATGCCAGCCACAAAGCATGCCCTCGGGCAATAATTTGTTGAAAACGTGCCCATAAATACTACAAGAAGACAAAAGGGAGGAAGTTTCTGTGGTTGACATGAGGAGGGAGCTCTCCACTCAACCAGAACTGTGGCTCTTAGGCACGTCCTAGGAGGTCTACTCTTTACCCTCCTGCAGGGGTCTCTAGGCACAGGAGGACCCCCTGAAAAGGGCTGCTGTAGGTGGCCGAGAGCTCTGATGAATAAAAGGCTTTATTATTTGGCTTTGAGGTAAGGAGGACTATTACTCTCTTGGCCCGAGGGAACTTTCCCACTTAATGGTCAAGAGAATGGATCAGATGATCAAAGTCGTTTTGTAGAGACAGGAAGCATATTTCATTGACTTATTTCAACATCTTGTCTCTCTTGGGTGGGGAAAGACTGTAAAACACATCTGTTAAACTGGTCAGAATTGTATTCTTTTGTGCAAGACTGGATGTAGCACAGACATTTCTTTGGAAAGTCATCTTGGCCTTGGCCCAGACCATTGGGGAAATCGTTTCTACCCAGTACAGATCCCCATCGAAAATGTGGGCCAGCTCCTAAGTCTGGGCTCATGAGAGTCAAACAGTTATTCAGTGTGGTCAGCTGTAATGGAGTCAAGGGATGCCTTTATCTGTTAAATAGGGTGAATCGAAGTGAAAATTACCTTTTGATTGAGTAGCATTGCTGAAGAAAATCAATAGAAATGGCTCGAGATTTATCGGCACCAGCTCAATTTCTAAGTGCTGTAGACTCTTAAATTGCTGGAACACTGGGTTGCAGGATCCAACCTTTTCCAGGCCAATGGAAAATAAACAAGAGAGTGAGTTAAAGGAGAAGCAGCGTGTCTGCTCTATCCCAGAGGAAAGGGAAAATATGTGCTGATCAAAGCTAAATCATTTGCAACCTCAAAATACGTATTCTAAATTCTCAGAGCCCACGTTTGACGTGTTTGAGAGAGAAAGGCCACAGCTGACGTTGTCTTTGTTCAGAGTATAGAAGATGATTTTGTCTAGACTTTTGAGAATGATATAGAATGACATTTTTAGAACAAATCAAAAAATATTTTTAAATTCCTCTTTTCCTTTCAGGAAAAGAATTTGATGTGCTTCTAAACTCTGAATATGGTGGGTCTATATATGGCCTCCATCATTTAATAGGAAGAGGAAGGTAAGATGAGCCATTGAGAAAAGACGCTGAAAATGCCGTTGATTAAGTTTCTTACCTCAACAACAGTGGCGTCAATAATAGCCCAGTATCTAATGCTGATGGTTTCTAGGCTCCAGCTAGGCAGTTGACATACATGTTCTGAAAATTCTCATGGCGATGCCATGGTGCAGGTACTGCTTGCCTGTTGATGGATGAAGAAACAGGAGCATGGAGAACAGGGGGGATAACACACAGCGCCACCAAGCCATGGGCAGTCGAGCAAGGACTGCAGTTGACTGTCCCTCCAAACCTGCCCCTCTCATCACTGTGTTGATGTCTTCTTCCCCCACAGGGCCAGCATTGTACAGAAACGCATTATTTATTTTCAAGACGAGGGCTCTCTGACCAAGAAGCTGTGTGAACAAGGTAAGAGGCTGCAGGTGGAGAGAGAGGGGCCGGTGAAGGGGGAGCTCTTTCAGTTGGAGCATGACTGTAGGAATTCAGGCAATGGAGCTCTCTGAGTTCCCCTGGGCTCTGCCTCCTCACGTAGCTCTGATTTTTAATCTGGTTGTGTGCTATGGATAATTGGATCCGCCTTAAGCTCTAATTACTCAGCTTGATTCCCTGGGTAGGAGATAATGTACCTTGTATTGGTGCTGTCTTCTTATTTTTGTGAAACAGTGATTATTCTGAAGAGGTTCCTCGGAATAATTCACAGGACTTAATTAAGGGATGCACAGTTGTGTGCCTTTAAAAAGCCTACAGTGGCTCTCTGGGAAAATCACCTCCCGAGAACTTGTGTGCAATCTGAGTAATATAGGGGATCTTCTCCAAAAGAGACCAGTAGAAGATAAGAGTGTCTGGGTGAAAGGGTAGGGGACACTAGCCTTGTGATTTTACCTTGTTCAAGTCTTATGCATGCTAGGCAAGCACTCTGACACTGAGCTACACCCCTGCCCAGGACCAGAGCATCCTAGTGATAGACTAGAGGGGTTTAAAGAAGCGACCTGGGTTCAGATCAGGTCTGGGCTTAAATCTGCTTCTATTGCCTCCCTCAACCATGTGACTTAATAACGTAAAATAGGGCTGCAAGATGGCTCAATGGGTAACGCTCTTACCATGTAGCTGTGAGGGCTTGAGTTCAGAGCCCCAGAATCCACATAAAGGTGGGCATGGTGCTTCAATTCTACAATGCCATCATCCATGTGCAACATTCAAGATTGAAGCAGGGAAGGGAATTCTTAGGTGTTCCCAGGACAGTTGGCCAGAAGTCAACAGAAGAAAACAAGAGTTCCTGTTTCCGAAGAAGGTGGAAGGCGAGGACTGACACCTGATGTTGCCCTCTGAGCTCCACAGAAGTGCTGCAGCATGTCTGCATTCACAAACACCAACCCAGGCATGCACACACATCCTACATGCAAGATTGAATGTGCATGTGCGAGTGTGTGTGTGTGTGTGTGTGTGTGTGTGTGTGCGTGCATGCATGGTAGCTCTTGCTATCTATATTCAAAAGTTTGTGTATTAATCTGTCTTTAAAAATAAGACTTAAACCATCTAAACCAGTTTAGAAGTTATTAGGTAACTCAATAAAAACAGAAAAAGCTCTGTAATTATACAGCTTAGCTACCACCTTCTACTCATTTTTGCAGAATTTTATTTGCCTTTTCAGCAATTAGTCTTTTCAGAAGGAATAATCTTCTCCAACTATACAAGTCATAAACAACTAAGAAATGTTGGAGAGAGTTCTACTGGGGAAATAATAATAATTGCGAATAATTTTGAGTGTTTGCTACATGACAGGCCCTATCTAAACATTAATTAATTATGCAATCTAGACAATAGCCCTGTATGATAAAGGCTATTGGATCAGCCCTATTGTCAATGAAGAGCCTGGGACAGAGACAGTTCAAGTAGCTCTTTACAGCCAGAAATGGAGGGCAGGTTGACACCAGGAGCCCGTGCACTGAACCACTGCCCCCTGTCAATGTTGCATCCTCCTGTGTTGAGTAGTTTACATCTCTGTCTATAGCAGAGCAATGCACTGTCTTCTTGTAAAAAAGCTAGAGTCAAAATGTTAAGCATACATTCGTGGAGAGAGTCAGATGCTTGGTGTCAGGGTGGGAGTTCTAGACCCTCTGGCCAAGAACCTTGCTAACTTCTTGGTGAGCACCACTTCACATGGGATGAGGCCTTTCCTCCAAGTCACTTAGTAGATAAATGGTTCAGTCAGCTCTTTTCCAAACAAGGTGCATTCCCCCCCCCCCTTTAGGCTCTTGGTCCCTAAATGACAACCTCATCCTCCACCTTCCCTCCCTGAAAGTTCTTAGGAGAAATTCCCAGACACCCCAAAGCAATGATAGAAATCCCCTAGAGCCTGAGTCCTGAACTTAGGAAATCTTATCTGAGCTCACATGTGCTCAAATTCGGCGGATACAGTGATGATGAAATAGCATGGCGTGTCTTGATTGTTTCTCTCAGGCTGAGCTCCTAGGAAAATGACTAATCACGCCATCTACACAAAGACTCCTTGCAACTTGATGGACTGAAAAGGCCCAGCAAGTCCTCATGCTGTTGGCTTTTGTGTGCTTATAAATGATCCCTAGAAACAGCAGACCCTTGAGAAAATTAGCATCAAAGTGATCACATTAAGAAAACCATTAAAATATAAGCCGAGCAAAGGGATTTTTTTAATGTATTCAATCACTTAGCAAACTACAGCTTTTCATCAAGTCTCTATGCTCCCTGCTTCCTTGTTGAGTCAAATCAAATCTGTTCAGAAAAGAAATAGTGGAACTCGGAGGTCTCATTTATTGCCCCCATTTACAGCCATTCATCCATAGGTGATGAAATATAGCCTCAAGCATAAAAAGTGGTGAACACTAGTGTAGTGAGTGCATGTGTGTGCACATTTGTATGCATAAATATGGGCATGTATTCCAGGCAAGGTGGCTCATGATAGTCCAATGAATTTTCTCGTCTTTACTTCCCATCTCTGTTAACAGTACAATGACAGGCATTTGTGCACACACCTATTTTACATGGGTTCTAAGGACTCGAACTCTGGTCCTTATGCTTGCACGCCAACCACCTTTACCTACTGATCCATCTCTACAGCCTTTGATTTTTAAAAGCAATGCAAATGCAAATTACTTGCAATTTAAAAATAGAGAAAGACAACCTATTCCAGAAGATGGTCTGTGATAGACATATGGCCACACACTTGGATACTATGTCACAAACAGAAGGGAATGACAGGAAATGATGGGAGATGGAAAAAACCAGAGAAGAGAGAAGAATGTAAGTAGTGGACAGAAAAAAGAGGATGAGTGAGAGAGAGAGAGAGAGAGAGAGAGAGAGAGAGAGAGAGAGAGAGAGAGAGAGAGAGAAGAAGAAGAAGAAGGAGGAGGAGGAGGAGGAGGAGGAGGAGGAGGAGGAGGAGGAGGAGGAGGAGGAGGAGGAGGAGGAGGACAAGGAGGAGGACGAGGAGGACGAGGAGGAGGTGAAGGACGAGGACGAGGAGGAGGAGGAGGAGACTCGAAAAGCTAGCTGGGTCAGTAAAGCACACACTTTCTAAGCATGAGGACCCAAGTGCAATCTCCCAAACCCCAAGAGCCACATAGGAGGTTAGATGCCATGGGTTCTACTTGTAAGCCCAGCACTGGAGAAGGAAGACAGATGAATCTTGAAGCTCACTTTCCAGTGAGCCTAACCAGCCTATTTGGCGAGTTACAGGCTGGTTAGAGGCCCTGTCTCAAAAGCAAGTTGCACTAGGGCCAGAGAAGTGGCTCCAGGTTTACGAACAGATACTGCTCCTGTAGAGGACCCAGTACCCATGTTGGATGTCTCAGAACCACCTGTAACTCCAGTTCCAGGGGATCCATCACCCTCTTCTGACTGCCATGGGCACCTATTGCATGTGCTCACATGCAAATATCTATGTATGGACACACATGTATATACATAATTTTTATTTTTTTTAAGTAACAAAAAACCCAAGATGTATGGCCACTGAGGAATGACAGCTAAGGTTGTCCTCTGTCCTCCACACACATGAACACTCTTCTACACTGGCACCTACATACACAGTTCACACATACATGAACACACACATGTACATATGCATATACACAAATAAAAAGAGAGAAGGAAAAGGAAGATGATGTGGAAAAGAAGACCTAAGAATCACAAAAGAGAATTTTAAAGGCCAACAAATTCAAGATAGAAATGAAGAAGGTCAGATGTGATAGGATTGGCCGAGATGATACACTCATAATTTAGGAAGATGAGGTAGAGGATTGTGAGTTCAAGCCCACCATGGGCTACACAGCAAAACTCAGTTTTAAAAAGTAAATCGGGTGCTGGGTGTGTTCAGTGATGCAGCAGTGACTTAGCACAACATGACCTTGGATTTGATCCCCAGTATTACACAAAATAAATAAAATAAAGCTGGTTGAGATGGCACACACCTTTAATTCCAGCATTCAAGAGACAGAGGCAGTCAGATCTCTGTGAGCTCAAGTCCAGCCTGATCTATATTGTAAATTTCAGGCCAGTCAGGGCTACATAGTAAAAATTATATATGTGTGTATATGTGTTGTACATGTGTGCTTGTGTGTATGTGTGTATGTATGTATGTATGTATGTATGTATGTGTAATAAATGGGAAGAAAGGAAACCTCCTGAAGCCACACTTCCAGACTGAGGTCACCTGGCTTAGCACCCCAGCTGTTGTAACGCAGGGAGTATGTTGGTCTTGCCATCACTGCCCTTTTAAAGCCTCCTTTGTTAGCAAAAGACCTGTCCTTCGTAGGAAACCGTTCTCCTTTCAAACCTAGAAATTTAATTTTGAGATGGAAGCTTATTTTCCAAAGGTCTGTCATAAATTCATTTCTGTAAAGCCCAAGCAGTATCTTTACCTTCACTGTCTAAATCTAAAAACCCTTCTGATAAGTAAAGCTCCCAATTGGTCTTATTTGGGGGGCTTCTAGAGAGCGTTGCTGCCTCATTTAACAGCACCTGGTAGTTAAGATCGAAATCTCAGGATGGATCTCTTAGTCCTGAACCCCCTTTTCAAAACTAATTTAGATGTATTTTCAATGCAGCTCATCCTTGTGGGACTGAAAAAGGACCGATCTTCTGGCTCAAGCTACCTCTCCTAAAATCTACTGGGTGGGGTTTGTCCTTACTACCCAACTGGCTCACACAGGAACCGAGTCCAGGTTTTACGCACATGTGGTAGTGGGCAGCTGGCTCCTAGGCATAGACAGCACCCTAGCCTCTGCCCGATTCCTGCTCTGGGTGACTGCAGCCTCTTTGGAGCCACTTTAGAAGCCTGTGAACTCAATCAAGTCACCCAGCCTGCTTCTTCCTCTTGATGTCTTAGTTACTTATCTGACACTGTCATTAAGTAAAACAGCAGCAAGAACAAAGTGTTTATTTTAGCCTACAGTTCAGGGGGTACAGCCCATTACGGTGGGGAAGAGATGGTGGCAGGAGCAGGAGACTGGCTTGTCACCTTGCATCTACAAAGAGTGCACAGGAAATGAGATTGGGCAACATAGCCTTAAGGCCCTCCCCCAGTGACCTACTTCCTCTAGCAAGGTTCTGCCTTCTAAATGTTCCATAGTCTTCCCAAACAGTGTCACCGATTGGGGACCAAGTATTCAAACACAGGAAC
Source organism: Microtus pennsylvanicus (assembly GCF_037038515.1). Taxonomy (NCBI): domain Eukaryota; kingdom Metazoa; phylum Chordata; class Mammalia; order Rodentia; family Cricetidae; genus Microtus; species Microtus pennsylvanicus. The sequence continues at coordinate 54,914,826 of NC_134583.1, forward strand.
CTATGAGGGATAGTCCACATTGAACCTCAAGGGATAAGCAAAGTACCTCCTAGAACATATATGGAAAGGGATCGGCACATACAAGGGGCCCAGTGCATTGCTGATATCACAGCAAAGTCTCACACCTTGTCTCCATCCCCAAATGCACGTCTTACCCATCATTGATTTTGCATGTTCAAACCTGGCGAGCTCAGCGAATTCCTAAAGAGATTGAAAAATGCTGTTTCTGACGTGCAAAATGGTTTTCAGCCCCTTGGCTTCTGCTCTATGTACAATATTTAAGAAGAAAAATGTCCAACTTGCAAAACAGGAAGATTGACGCTAACACAGCTGGAAGGACTGCAGAGAAAGTCATTGCAGCAGGCGGCGTCGGCAGGCATTGTCCCCTCTCAGGCAGCTGAGCAGGCTGGGAGCACTAATGAAAGACCCCTACCTAGCAGCATTAAGTTAGCAGCAGCAATAACGCTATTTTACAAGGCTTAAAGTTTGAGTAGTATAACTAAAAGCTAAGACAGGGGAGTTTAATTTAGAGACAAGGGCTGTGGTCAGCTTAGGGGCAGGGGCGCTGAGCAAGGCAAGATATCTCTGGTCAACCATCCGGACTGTCAGCAGGGGACTCGGGGTCCAAAGGAAGAATGGCACCCTAGATAGGCCAGAATAGCATGTATATCTGATTTCTTGGAAACCACAAAATTGTACTCAGTTTGAACCCGAGCCTTGTTTGAATTGCCCAATCAGAACCCTGTAACTATGCATCTCGCTTCTGTTCCCACGCTTCTGCTTCCCTACCCTATAAAAAACCCACTGTTCCAACCTGAAGGTGCGCAAGTCCTCCGAAAGACTTGTTGCCCGCAGGTACCTGTGTTAACTCAATAAACCTCTTGCTGTTGCAGCCGTATGAGTGGCCTCGCTGTTCTTTGGGAGGGTCTCCCCAGACTGAAAGGCAGCCCACCTTGGGGGTCTTTCACTAAGGCAGCTAGGGCTGCGGGCTTAACAATCAGAAATGCTGAATTTATTCATGTAATCTCTCCTTCCCTACTTATCAGCTACTCACAGCTAAAAATGGGGGCGGAAGAGGAATCTTAAGTTTCCCTGGCTGCCACTACGCTCAGAAGTGAGCTCGTGAACTCATTTGCAGCTTCCCCCTCCTCCCAGGATAGTCTTTGAGAGCACCAGAAGAGACACAACTGCATATGACTCCCTCTTAACTTCCAGCAATTCTTTAAGCCTCCTTTCGCTCTCACTTTCCTCCCATCCCTGCATCCGCGCTGGTCCAGTGTTTGGACGCTGAAATAGATACACGTTGCTCTCAACATCTAGTAGAGAGATGTTAGTGTGAAAGAGATGGGGAGGAAGCCAGGATAGAGAAAGAACAATGGGGTGAGGGCTGGAGAGGCAGTTCCCTGGTTAAAAGTCCTTGCTCCTCTTGCAGATGACCCAGGTTTGGTCCCCGGGGCTTGCATCAGGTATTTCACAATCGTCTGTAACTCCAACTCCAGGAGAACTGACATCCTCTTCTGATCTTCTCAGGCACCTGCACACATATGCATTCACACACACACCAAAAAAAAAAATCTTTACAATAAAAAGAATACCTGGGCAGTGGTGGCACACGCCTTTATCCTAGCACTTGAGAGGCAGAGGCAGGCAGATCTCTGTGAGTTCAAGACCAGCCAGCCTGGTATACAAGAGCTAGTTCCAGGACAGCCAGGACTGTTACACAGAAAAATCAGAAAACCAAACCAAAACAAAAGGAGTAAAAGCATTGATTTCCCAAAAGTCTCCCCATCCTAAAGATTCTAGACTCTTGGTTCCATAGGATACCTCAGATTATAAGAGCAAGAGCTTTGACTATTTTTATTTGAAAACTAGATACTCATAGTTGAGAAATATAAACTCCATAGCAATCCAAGCACTGGTCCTGAGTCTTGCAAACCAGTACAAGTGCACTGCGCCTTCTTTATGTGGGGATCAAGGATGAGACAAGCGCCTGCAAGACTGCCTCTTACAAGGCCCCAACTGCTTTCTAACTTGACTTCTTGTTTCAGATCCCACACTCGATGGGGTGACGGACAGACCCATCTTGGACTGCTGCGCCTGTGGAACTGCCAAGTACAGACTCACGTTTTATGGGAACTGGTCCGAGAAGACTCACCCAAAGGATTACCCTCGTGAGTACAGCGGCTACTTGATGGGTCATGGGAAGCACATTGTTGGTGCTTTGTCTGATCACAGGATCCACAGGCTGAGCTATGTCAGGCCTGCTCGTTATTAGCCACTGATTCGTGAAACTTGCACCCCAACAAAGTACATTCAAGGCCACGTGCAGACATAACCCTAGTATGCTTTTAGGGCTTTTATAAAAGCGTTGTTCTAAGAGTTTTATGATTACTTGAGGTTCTTGAAACAGTTCCTGAACTCCAGTTACTGTGTCTTCAAGCCAAGTATTTTATAGCCTCAGTCCTCCTCAAACAGCTGTACCCATGTTATGGAATAGACCATTTGTTAGAGAGAGCTGGCAAACGGAGTCTCTTGACTCCACAGACAAGGTAACAATTACTCAGTATCCTCAACCATAGTAAGGTGTCAGTCATTAATCAATACACCATTTCTCTCCTGGTTCCAGATGTCACCTTCTAATGCCACATGGCACCAGGCTCAGAGCAGCCAATACCAATCTATGAGAGTTGTCGGGAGGCCCCAAACTTGCTATGCGAGGGACTAGAGCCTACAATAGGACAGTCCTCCACTGTTTTTAGTCAGGCAGTTGTCTAACAAGTCTGTAAAGAGCCAGGCACTGTGCTAAGCCTGACAGTCAGGAAGAAAAAAGATGCAGTTGCAAGTCCCATATTATTCGGGAAGTCAAGTAATCACAGGAAATGTGTATCTGTGGATGGTGAGCTGAGTACACATTACCCAACACGTTTGCCAATGGCATATCCCTGAATTGGAACCTACCTTGTTCCGTGGATAAACTTCTTGAAAATCAGAAAGAGGTTGCCATTTGTCCAGATAAGCAATGCTCTGCCTTCGCTTTAAGACCTGGGAGGGCCCATTCTCTGTGGCCTTGGGAAGCAGGCTGGCTGTGGGTGGCACTGGGCGTATTGTGTCTGGGCAAGGCCTGATTTGTTCTGAGGCATCTATTTCACTCTGAAGTTACCACAGCTGGGAAGATCTGCAGAAACGGGAGAGGAGATTAAAAAGAGGGAAAGGGCACATGGCAGGGACTTAAGTAAACCCTGGGCATATCAGAACGTCCCTGGTGCCCACGCAGCCCACCCAGTGGGGACTGCAGCATTCCTGGCTAGATCAAGGCTATATAATTTAATTTAACCCACATAAAGTTGAAGTTTGGGATCTTAACAGCCGCTGGCTGTTCATTCCTCAGACTCTAGGATTCAGCCTGCTCTGCTCTCAACTGGGTGGGAGACCTGTGTGAACAAACTTGGCTCCTCTCCCTGGGAGGGACACTTAGAGCCAGAATGTTGGGGGGGGGATGCCCTACGGTGACCCCACTAACAGAAGAGAGAAAATGGCTGGGGTCATTACTCATTTTTTGTGACCCTAAGGAGTTTTTCTCATTTCTATTTGACTACTGTTGGCTCCCAGAATTTAGGTGGTTGTGGGGAGAGTACAAAAATCATTGTTTCTGGGCCTCTGGGGCAAACCACATGCAAACTTACAGAGAATTTCTGTGGTGTCGCCGAAAGCTTAGTCCATGCAGCAGATGTGTGTTCCTGGTTCCTGGGATTGTGCCACTGTCAGGCATCTCATTACAGAGCCAGGCTCTGCCCTAATTTTTCTGTTGGAAAAATTCATCGCCAAATACAGATAGCATTTACCACGGTGTGTGGGATTACCTCCTTGGGAAGTTTCTTCCCTAAGACTGGGAATTCTTCTGGGAGAAAAGTCGTAATCTTTATCCCTGCATGTGTCCCTTCCCGAGAATTGGGTGGCAGCTGTGGGACACACCTGCTGCCATCTGGGAGGCAGGGGTCAAGCAGCTGTGGGACACACCTGCTGCCATCTGGGGGGCAGGGGTCGAGCAGCTGTGGGACACACCTGCTGCCATCTGGGGGGCAGGGGTCGAGCGGACACTGAGTCCTGAAGGCCGGTGCTGAGCAGGGAGCATGGATCAGACCTTCCTCAGAGGGCAAAGGGTGAACTTGGATGCCTGAAGGACCGGAGCCACTGGGAAGGACACAGGCAATGTCAGTGATGGCTTCTACTGATCTAAGCTGCAGGGATAATTCTGTCTTGATAGCCAATGCTGTTGTCAGGCCAGAGAAGCTTGCTGACAACAAACTGTCAAGAGCCAAGTCCCTTGTATCCTTTTAATTAGTCATCCAAAATGTCATTTTCCGAGCAGGCAGGAATCTGGGGACAGTGGTTCTCAGCCTCTTCAGTTAACATGATTAAGAATCACAGAAAGCATGGATATACTTCTGTTAAATCTCTCAGTGTTCACCTCAGAAACAATGAGCTTTTTAATTAGTAATTTTTAAGTACATATAGTAGTAATAAACACATTGTATGTTTAATAAATTTATCACATGTCAACATAAAAACATTATATTTAATTAAAATGATTGTGTTATCCAAAAAAGTAGTGAAAAGAATGTCATTGTTCTCTGTAGGATGTTGGAGGAAGGGTCGCTTGTTCGTCCCAGCTGCCCAGTCATGAAATAACCACTCAGAAAACCATATTATTTGCGATACTGTTTGGCCAATAGCTTAGACGTTTTTCTAGATAAACTCATATCCTAAACTAACCCATCTCTATTATTCTGTATATCTCCACATGGCTGTGGCCTGCCAGCAAAGTTTCAGCATGTCTATCTCCTGCGGCGGCTCCATGGCATCTCTCGCTGCTTGGCCCCTTAGACAGGACCTCCCACATCCGTAGTCTGTCTGGACTAGTAGAAAGCACATGGACTGTCATTCACCTTTGTTTCTGCATTCACTCTATTGTGATATATTTTTGATAGAAATACATGAAGAAAATTCTAGACAACATGCATGGAGAAAGGAACAGTGTTTTGGAGGGTTAGAGAGATGTCTCAGTGGTAAGGGCACTTGCTATTCTCACCAAGGCTCTGGGTTTGATTCCATGCACCCACAAGGCGTGGCTCACAACAATATGTAAAGTGAGTTCCAGGGAATCTGATGCCTTCTGCTGGCCTCTGCTGGCCTCTGCTGGCCCCTGCACACATGTGGTACACATGCAGATGAGCAAGCATGCACACATACACATAGGAACAATTTTAAAGGTGTTTTAATAATATTTCCAGATACCAACATATAATCTTTGCTACTATACCACAAACTACTTCCAAGTCTATCAATAGTCGAGTTTTGCTAAGTCCAGTTACAGTGTGGGATATGAGGTTGTGCCAATGGGTTTGTATTCTGTGGCTCAAAACCACTGTTCCAGATGGATCGTTTGCAGATCCATGATGGTGTAGCCCTGATGCGGACCGTTTGGAAAAATACCAGCTTATTGACAATCACAGATCACCCAAATGCCAAGATTTCACATTATCAAAATCATATCCATTTCCATATCAATTCCTGACAGAGCCCTTCAGGAAAGTGTTGGAAAACCAAGAAACTCTCGAGTTCACAGTAACAGCCAGAAGTTGTTCAAGATTCTGACTTTTGCTTGAAAACTCAAAGTTTATTACTGGCGACAGATACTGGCAGTTGTTTTCCTTGAAGTGACAGACTCGCTTCATTTTTTGAGAAAAATGTCTGCCAAATTCCCAAGTCTGAATAACCGTAATTTGCCTGTCATTAGTTCTCTCAAGTAAAGATGATGTTTATGAATGTACAAAGTGGCTAGTCTGACTTGCACCTAAAAGAAGCATTGAGTACATCTACTGAGGACGATCAGAGTCCATAGAGAAGAACTTCTGTGCATTTTATATTGCTTTTCCATTTCCCAATTAGTCACTCTGAATAATAAGGTATGTATTCATCATTAAAACTTCAAGTTACTCATTTCTCTGTTACATGAAGGACACTCATGTGAAATTGAGTCTTTTGTTTGCTGTGAACATGTGGCCCTGAAGAAGGCATCCACTACTAATACAGGCCAAGGCTGTTGCCTTGGCCCATCTTCAATGCCAGTGCCAACATACTACAGCAAGAACATAGTATCTTAAATTTGTTATGAAATGGTTTTAATCTCTCAGATTCCCTGAAATGATCACAGGGTTCCCAGGAGTCTGTGGATTACACTTTGATAACCTCTGCAATGGGATAGTTGGGTGTTGAACTCTTGGGTGTCTTTAAGTAACTTAGCTTTGAAAATCGAAGTGGATACTACATGAAGGACTGAACAACAGCATGCACCTTCAGCCTCCTGTACCTTCAGCCTCTCTCACATACCTCAGCTACTATGCACCTTTAACTGTCATGTGCCTCAGCTAGCATACACCTTCAGCCACTACATACCTCAACCAGCATGCACCTTCAGCCATAGTGAATCGTATCTGCAGATCTCTCTTCTCACCATTGTACAAAGTGGTGTCTTCTAAATGATGCTTCTGGGGTTCTTTCCATGGGAGAACTCTGCATTCCTCTCTCTGGGAGGGGCTAGGTATGGTAAACTGAGATGGAGTCAGGAGGATGGAGCAAATTGCTTCTGGTACTCCTCCTCTCTGGTAGTGTCTGCATCTCTGCTGGACATCTGAAAATTGTGGAACTCTTTCAAAACATGCCCATTCATGAAGCTCTTGAAATACATTTTAAGGTTGGACCATTAAGTTTTACCTCTGAATTTTGGAATGAAAAGTCTTGACACACAAAAAGGTAGCATTACAAGCTCAGATAGAGAATATCTGAACCAAAATCAAAGCTCAGACAAGATAATTCCTTTTTCCTCCCCTTGGGGTCTATCATGAAACATTCGATAGTTGGAGAACGCCTGAACCAAAACCAAAGCTTAGATCCAAATGATTTTCTTTTGCCTTCCCTTGGAGACTGTCATGAGACAATCACTCCTGCCCTCTCCAGTCAAATTGAACATCTAATAGACAAGTATCTTCTAATGTGATGTCAACCAATACTAAATTCTATACCATCCCACCTGCTGTTCTGCGCAGTCAGGCTTAGAAGCCAGAGAGAGCATGTACGGCAATGCTATTCAAGATCAACAAACCATCATGGTCCTAGACATTGCCAGACTGCCATTCCCAACCATAGGAACCATGGTAGGTAATGCTACCCAGAAACAAATGACCAGGCCCATAAAGATGTCTTCAGGGATAGACACATGTCCAGTCTGCACGGAGCTGGGAACTTCGTACCAGATGCTAAGTATCTTTAATCACTAGCTCTCATGAAGATCCTGGGTTCTCGACAAATGCTTTCCATACTGTTGACAGCTTGTTATCGCCCCAGGACCAGCCATGATGCATAACTTTCTCCCCTCTGAACATAGCATCAGTTAATACTGTTTGACAAATCAATATTGAAGAATCTTTTTCCAATCAAGTTTTAATTTGATGACACATTGACTAAAATATTAATCTGCCTCTTGGAAATATATTCTATATATTTAATTTTACAGTGACAATCAGCCATCTTCTTCAATGAGAGTCTTGCTCAAGAAAATTATGCCCACGCCCATAAAAAAAACTACCAAACTAGTATCAACTTGATGACTCTTAATATTTTTATCTTTTATTAATCTAGTTATGTACAAAGTTTCTACATTGTGCCCAATTCATTGAATCCTAATTTAAGACTAATTTTCTCTCCCATCTATAAATCCCAACCTTGTCATATTTCAGACAAGTTATATAGCTATTCTTTTATTGGTCACTAACATGATGTCAGGTCTCTAGCTAACCAAGAAAACACTGGAGTTAAAAACTGCACATATGAATAATTTCATAGTAGTCCATCAATACTGCCTTCAGCTCTACATCTCCATGCAAGGGTAAGTCATTGCTGGGTTTTGAACCTCCTTTTCTATCTGATGTTAGCCTCAAATCAACTACTTGTTACCTACTGGTGTCTACTAGAAATTGATGGCTAGCAAATGCAGAGACCCACAGCCAAACATTAGGCAGAGCATAGAGAACTCCAAGGAAGAAGGGGAGGAAGGATTAAGGAGCCAGAGGCATCAAGGACACCAGGAGAACACAGTCCACAGAATCAACTCATAGTGTGTCAGAGACACTAAAGGGCAATTGTGGAGCCTGCATGGCCCATGCTAGGTCCTCTACAGGTGTGTTGTTAGCTTGGTGGTTTTGTGGATCTCCTAAAAGTGGGTGTGGGTGTGTCTCTGACTCTTTCTCCTGCTCTTGGGACCCTTTTCCTCCTACTGGGTTGCCTCATCCAGCCTTGATAGGAGGGTTTGTGACTGGTCTTATTGTATCTTGTTATACCATGCTTGATTGTTATCCCTGGGACATTTGCTCTTTTCTGAAGGAGAGTTAGATTTAGGGAGAGGGGAGGTTGTGGGGAAGGAGGATTGGGAGAAGTAGAGAGAGATGAGGCTGGGGTTGGAGTGTATTGTGTGAAGGAAGAATAAATAAAAAGGAAAGAAATAAAGAAATTAATAGTTGGAAAAAGTCACTTACAGGTCAGGCAGTGGTGTCTCATGCCTTTAATCTCTCAGGCAGAGGAAGGTGGATCTCTGTGAGTTCAAGGCCAGCCTGGTCTACAAAGCAAGTTATAGGACAGCCAGAACTGTTACACAGAAAAATAAAAAAGTCACCCAAAACACGTATTGCTTTTCCCATAAATTCTTCTCCAGTTTCTTCATCAGTTGTTGGTATAAATGAGTTCTGTTGTGTTGTTTTATAATTTTACCACTTTCCTTACCACCCACCCATTTTGCACAGGTTTCCACAGTACTTATCAGACAACTATAATAGAGGGGAAGCTCTTTCTCCTTTATTTCCTGACTAATCTGGATTGCTTTTATCTAATAAGCTGTGCTAGCTCCTTAAATAATACCATTGTTATCTCTTCCAATTTGCATACTTCTGCTTTTATGCATCCTATTATCTTCTATTTCTTTTGGATGGTCCCTTTGTTCTCTTGGTAAATTTCCATATTGTTTACTTTATGTGCTGACTTCCCGCCTTTTGTATTTTTGTTTTCATTAATAATTAATGCACTTGAGGCTGTGAACTTTCCTCAGTTGGTCTCTGAGCCTTTCCCAGAGGTCTTACTAGGACCTCTCCTGCTCGCTAGTCTTTTGGTAAATGTTTTTGTGCCCTTTATCTTCTGGACATAGTTGTTAATTCGTGGAGTGTTTTAAAATCTCTGAAAGATGGAAGATTTTTCATTTGTATATTGGTTTTGATTTTGTTTATTTTGTTTTGATCAAAGACTATGTGATACATAGCTCCTGCTTTGTTGTATTTACTGAGATTATTTATTTTAATAACCCAGTGCATGTTTGCCTTTGAAAGCTTTGTCTCTTCCTCCTCCTTGGGTACCAAGTGTATACTCTTCCCCACATAGTGCACAGCATCACCAGTCCATGTCAGCCCACAGCCCCACATTATTTGCCTTTGATCTCATTTCACATATAACACCATAATTAACCATACTAATTTTTTCTTCTAGTTTCATTTTATATGTTCTGATTGTCCTATCTTTTTGTCCCTTTTTAAATTTTATACTTTTTTCTTTCTATTGCCCAGTTGAATCTTCTTCTGGTTAAAAATTTAACTGAGCCAAGTACAGAGGCATGTGATCAGGTGAGCAGAAAACATGAGGAGTCCAAAGTCAGCCTCAGATACAAAGCAAATTTGAGGCCAAGCTGGGCTCCTTGGGACCCTGTCCCTGTCTGAAAACAATAACAACAAAAAGTTGTCCAATTCTCTTTTGTTTCTTGTAGTGATTGCCTTTAACATAAGACACATTATTTATGTTAGCTTCACAAACATGTTGATGTCATCACCTTCCCCTGAACTTTTGTACACCCTTATGATCCTTAGCTCCCTACCATCTTTCCACCAAAATGCACACTTTATGTTGATTGATTTCTAGAATTTGACTTCCTTGTCACTAAAATTTCTTTCTCCAGTCTTTGGTCTTTGTGATTCTAAACAGACACACACTTTCCTGAAGTTTTGGTTGCCCCTTGACCTTTGTACTTCTCTCACTCAGGTACTTTCTGCAGGGACGTTTTCCTAAATGTGTATGCAGGGCAAGCCCATCAAGGTTCTGCATGCCCGGGATATTTTGCTACATTCTCACACTTGAGTGACACAGGGCTGACTATGAGCCTGAGGTTCAAAGGCGTTTTTCTGTCTACTGTTAACCTCGGTGTTCTTACATCCCACTATCTGGACAGGCCGTGTCAGGTTGATTACTGTTGCTTGCTATTCAGTCTGCTCGTTCCCTCTGCTTTTCAAGTGTTCCTTCCATCTCTCATCTGTCTCTTTGATGCTCTTCATCTTTCTGTGGATAGCACTGGGTATAGACTTAAAAAAATAGTTCCTTCTTTAGCAAATCCTTTCCACGTAAGATCTTGCTTTTGCCTCTTCCTTTAATACTAAAAAGTGATTGTTGTCAAGCCTTTTGCCTCCTGGCCTCTTGCCTCCTCTTGTTTTCCATTTTTGAGTCTCTGCCCTCGTTAGCTATAACTGTCAACTTGACACTGCCTAGATTCATCTCTCTGAGAAGGCAGTCTCGGCTTTTACTCATAAGACACAGGCATGTGTGTGCGTTGCTACTCCATAGCACTTTGGTGAGTGCTCCCTGAGAAAGACGTTCTTGTATAAAATTGCTGTATGCTTAATCCTGACGCTGATACAAATGATGCCTAATCTGAATGCTTTGTTTAAGTTACAGTAATCATGCCTCTACTGTCTTCTTCATGGAGACCACATAATATCATATAATGCAAGCTTTCTACGCGAGTAGCATGGGCAATGTTAAATATTCTAGAAGCTACATTTAAGAAGTAAAGAGAAGCAATAAAATTAATTTTTTAGATTTATTTTATGTGTATTAATGTTTTACCTACATGTATGGGTGTGTGCCATGTGCATGCGTGGCTCACCTGGAGGCTGGAAAGGGTCTCAGACCCCCTGGAAATGGAGTTGCAGACAGTTGTGAACCACTATGTTGGTGCCAGGAATTGAACTTCAATAGGAACAACAAGTGCTCTTAACTGCTGAGCCACCTTGCCAGCCCCCAATAAAACTAAATTTAATGTACTATTTTATTGAAGCCAGACCTCAAATCCTGCCATGTTAGCATATAATTAGCCTGAAAATTCATTACAGACATATTTTGCATTCTTTCTGCAATGCTCAGATCTGGTATCTATTTCGCATCCAGGCTCGCCGTATTTTAGTCACACAGTAGCCTTGTGTAAATATTGGCTACCATATTGCCCAGAACAGCCCTGCAGCAAGGAAAAGAAGAGTTTTCACCCAGAATCCCATCCAGTATTTCACACTGCAGTCACTTGTCATGCATTTTTCATCACCCTCAAGACGAAACACTTCCTTGGGCTTTTTGACTCTCCTGCCATGGATGTTTTTGAAGAGTGCCCAGAAGTTATCATACAGACTGTCTTTTGGTTTGGGGTCATTGATGTTTCCACTCGATTAGATTGAGGTTATGCATCTTCAGAAAGGATTCCATGGTCTTTATGGATGTGTGTGTTAACTGCTAACTTGTGTTTCGTTCTTTTCTTCTACTTGTTTGGGTTGTTTAGTTGTTTTTTAAATGTTCGTTTACTTATCACATATATATTTATATTTATATATGTCTGTGGCCCTCCTGAGCTTGCATGTATCACATGCGTGCAGGTACCCTTGGAGGCCAGAGGGCATCTGATCCCTGGGAACTGGAGTTTGTTGCCCGATGTGACTGCTAGGGACCAGACCTGTGTCCCCTACAGAGTAGAAGGTGTTCCTGACTACTGAGCTGCTTCTCCAGCCCTCTTCTACCTGTATCTGCTTTGGGTTATTAATATCTTCCTCTGTCTTTGAAGATCTTGCTGTGCTTAGGTTGTATTTTTGACCCACCTGCTGTTACAAAGCTGCTTCCTGCCCTGCTTGCTTCCTGCTCAGTAGCTGTGTTTGCCAGGCCTCTAGTTCCTCTGCAGGATCATGTGTTTCTCTGCCGAGGTAACTGCTAGGCCTGTTCTGGAAACAGGAGGAGGTGAAGCCAGGAAGGGAGGCCCAGGCATTGGCTCAGTGCTGTCAAGCCCTCCTTTGCTTCCATTCTACAGCACCCAGTGCAGAACCACCTGGGATCCCTTCAGCACCTCAGTGTCTCTACTGATTCGTTGGAGCTTGTGTTTTCCTTGACTTAAATGTTTCCCAGGACAGAACGTAGAGGACAAGGAGCGTCCTTGGGAGCCTGCAGTAAAATTCCAGCTTAGACACTCTAACTCTAGACAACGTCTGCCCTTTCTGCTGTATTGCAGGATGTTTGGTTAGCTTTTAAACATCTACCATCTCCTCGTCATTATGCTATTCTGATAGTGGGGGTACGAATACCTTGTTCTAAAACTGTATATGTATTGATTTCTGTATTTTACTGTGGTTACTTTCTATTTATTGCTGTGCTCTGTAATATCATTGCATTCTCATTAACTCTAGCCTCTGTCATTGCATAATTAACAAATTATCTTATTTTAATCACTGGTACCTTAAATTATATCCTGCCTATAGTCTTGCTTGGTTTTTGTTTTTTCTGATATATCTTAAGTTAGTTTTCTTCTTATTATTATTTTTTTTTAGTAATTTCAGACTTTCTAAGGTTCACCCTATTGGAAACCATACCCTTGTTTTGTTCTGTTTTGCCTCCCAAATCTTTCGCACTTACAGTAGCCCGGTCTCCCGCAGGTTCTTCTCTGCTAGGCTGCTGTCCACCTCCCAGGTGACTATTGTTTTAGACTTTCTTTGGTTTAACAAGAACAGTGCGTTTGTTTGGCTTGGATTTTGTGTGTATTTCATTCTTGTTGTCACCCATCTTTTTTTCTCCCTCATCTGATTAACTGTCAGTTTATAAGAAATGGGCTGGGGGATGGAGCACAGTGGTAGAATACTTGCCTTGCATGCTTGAGATGCTGGGTTCAGTCCTCAGCTTTGCAAATATTAATTAATTAATTACAGGTAAGTAGAGAGCTGGAGAAATGGCTCAGCAATTAAGAGCACTTGTTGCTCTTACAGAGAACACGGGCTTAGCTCCCAGCCCTGAGGTGGTAGCTTCACAACCATCCACAGCTCAGTTCTGGGAATCCCTTGCCCTCTTCTGCACAGGCGCTGCAATCTTATTGTACACATAACATACATGTGTGTGGGAAGTAAAATGGATATATAAGAGAATGAGTAAATCTTAAAAATAAAAATAAGCAAGGATTTCATTTCTAGTTCTTCCAGATAGCCACAACTTTTTGGAATAGCAACTTTGATTCACTTCATCAAAAATTTTTGAGATATTTTTCTCAGCCCTTCCCACTTCCATTTTACACTGTTTTAATTTGGTGCTTGCTTTGTTTCTTTTCAACGGCCTTTATTCTGACAGTCCTTCTCCCAAACAACAGTTCTGCTAGGAGTTGTAATTATTTATCTATTCAATAATACTTATTAATTCAGGATTTCTTACAATCTTTTATAGCCTTATCTTTATTCTTTTAAGACCTATTATTTCTTTTTTTTTAAATTTATTTATTTATTAAAGATTTCTGTCTCTTCCCCGCCACCGCCTCCCATTTCCCTCCCCCTCCCCCAATTAAGTCCCCCCCAGCCCGAAAAGCAATCAGGGTTCCCTGTCCTATGGGAAGTCCAAGGAACCCCCACCACCATCCAGGTCTAGTAAGTTGAGCATCCAAACTGCCTAGGCTCCCACAAAGCCAGTGCGTGCAGTAGGATCAGAAACCCATTGCCATTGTTCTTGAGTTGTCAGTAGTCCTCATTGTCCGCTATGTTCAGAGAGTCCGGTTTTATCCCAGGCTTTTCCAGACCCAGGCCAGCTGGTCTTGGTGAGTTCCCAGTAGAACATCCCCATTGTCTCAGTGTGTGGGTGCACCCCTCGCGGTCCTGAGTTCCTTGCTCGTGCTCTCTCTCCTTCTGCTCCTGATTTGGACCTTGAGATTTCAGTCCTGTGCTCCAATTTGGGTCTCTGTCTCCTTTCATCGCTTGCTGAAGGTTAATATTCAGGAGGATGCCTATATGTTTTTCTTTGGGTTCTCCTTATTTAGCTTCTCTAGGATCACTAATTATAAGCTCAATGTCCTTGGTTTATGGCTAGAAACCAAATATGAGTGAGTACATCCCATGTTCCTCTTTTTGGGTCTGGCTTACCTCACTCAGGATAGTGTTTTCTATTTCCATCCATTTGCATGCAAAATTCAAGAAGTCCTTGTTTTTTATTGCTGAGTAGTACTCTAATATGTATAAATTCCATACTTTCTTCATCCATTCTTCCATTGAAGGGCATCTAGGTTGTTTCCAGGTTCTGGCTATCACAAACAATGCTGCTATGAACATCGTAGAGCATATACTTTTGTTGTATGATAAGGCCTCTCTTGGGTATATTCCCAAGAGTGGCATTGCTGGGTCCAGGGGTAAGTTGATCCCGAATTTCCTGAGAAACCGCCATACTGCTTTCCAAAGTGGTTGCACAAGTTTGCATTCCCACCAGCAATGGATGAGTGTACCCCTTTCTCCACAACCTCTCCAACAAAGGCTATCATTGGTGTTTTTTATTTTAGCCATTCTGACAGGTGTAAGATGGTATCTTAAAGTTGTCTTGATTTGCATCTCCCTGATCGCTAAGGAAGTTGAGCATGACCTTAAGTGTCTTTTGGCCATTTGAAGTTCTTCTGTTGAGAATTCTCTGTTCAGCTCAATGCCCCATTTTATAATTGGGTTGATTAGCCTTTTACGGTCTAGTTTCTTGAGTTCTTTATATATTTTGGAGATCAGACCTTTGTCAGTTGCGGGGTTGGTGAAGATCTTCTCCCAGTTAGTGGGTTGCCTTTGTGTCTTAGCGACAGTGTCCTTTGCTTTACAGAAGCTTCTCAGTCTCAGGAGGTCCCATTTATTCAATGAGGTCCTTAATGTCTGTGCTGCTGGGGTTATACGTAAGAAGTAAGACCTATTATTTCAAGAATACTAGGAAGCCAGTACTCATTCAATAGTGCATGATTTTTGTTCTTACATTTGAACATTTTTAAAGTTATTTTCACTTGGAAAATAACTGGATTAAAAACCCAAATCCTTTTTTATTAAAACTTTATTATGAAGAACTTGTAAATAAAAATAGCATCACATACCAAAATTAACTGGAGCCAGAGTCTGTACATCTCAATGAACTTCTATACAGTTAGAACAATCATTCTGAAGCTGTGAAGCCTCACGTTGAATTTTACATTATCAGTACTAAATATATTTTATTGCACTTATCCTCCAACAACAACAAAAGTCCATGACAGAGTTAAAACTAGAAAAATAATTGGCCTTCTGTGTCTATTGTAGATTTTTACTGTATGCTTTGTACATGGTTTTCCATTTTAGTGAAGAAACATGGTCTCCCTATACTTACAACCAGATTCCTTAAACAGAATCTGTAGCTTCGCTCCCTGTGGGATATGTGTTTTTCTTTTGCAGCTGAAATATTTTTTTGTTGTTTTTTGTTTTGTTTTTATCTTGGCTATGTTAAGTCAATATGAGGGTTCTATTCATCCCTCCATCTGTTTCATTCACAGTGACATTTTTCTTCTAGTTGGTCTTTTATTTCTTTCTCCTTTTGTTCTTTGCTGTTTGCTCATTCATTCCATGCACTTAGTTTGTGCTTTCTGTTTGTCCATTTTCCTTCATGCTCTGCATATGGCACTCTGTGGCACTCAATCATGTGTCTGGCGCTCACCCTTGCTTGCTGCTGGCTGCCCCTTCCTCCCATGGGATCTCTTCTGAAACAGGCAGAATGACTTTCTTACATGTTTACCACACATCTTGTAAGTTTCCTTGATCATGTTTTGATTCTCGCTTCATTTTATGGTTTGTTGATTTCTACTCCCTACACCTACCCTACTCTGTACCAGATTTTCAATGTACCTTCCTTCTCGTGCTGCCCAAAGCACAAGAGTGCCTGGTTCTCTGCTACTCACTCTTCCTTGACTTTCTCTTGATGATATGGTATTTTTCTCATTGCTGTCATAAAAGCACCATGACCAAGACAACTTATAAAGGAAAGGTTTAGTTGAACTTACAGTTCCAGTGGGTAAGAGTTCGTTGTGGTTGGGAAGCATGGCAGTGGGCAGCAGGCATGGCAGCTGGAGGAGAAGCTAGGGGCTCACATCCTGAACTGTAAGAAAAAAGCAGAGAATGTGAGCTGGGAATGACATGTGGCTTTGAAACCTCAATGCCCACTGCCAATGACATACTTTTTCTAGCAAGGTTTCTAAACCTACCCAGACAGCACCACCAACTGGGGAACATCTATTGAAACATCTAAGCCTATGGGAGGCCATTCTTATTTAAATACTAAAGAAGTCCTCACTGCACCCACTGAGGACTTCTGAAACCTTCGCCTCCAACCATTTCATTGGCATTTGAGTGGGTCATAAAAGTGGAAGAGCTAACGCCTCTTTCTTCCTTTATCCTCCCCCTAGAAGCTCAAATATGAAATCTTTTGAGCACACCCTTTCCTAAGTAAGATGCAACTATTTAGGAATGGCCATCCAAAATTCTGTCTTGTATAAAAGAATTGTGTTTCTCAGAGATGACTTCCATTACCCCTGAGATAAGTAAGTTAGCTTTCTGATACTCTCTGGCCATTTACTCCTGCTGCTTGGCAGTTTCCAGAACACGTGATTGCATCATCATTCACATAGCTTAAATGGCCACATGCTCTGCAATGATTTGATTGTGGAGAGGGGAGGGATAGAATTCATTGGCCAGTCACGGATTCATTATCATGGAAGTCTAACGCTACCCATTTCCCAGAGGGGGAAGAAGTATGGGCATTGACTGTGATGTTTGACCCCAACCCAGCAGTTTTCTTTAACAATTTCCTTCAAGCCTGTTTGAAAAACCCTGAGATGCGATTTCAAGAAATGTAGGTTTTAATAAGAAAGACTTCACTTGGTGTGGTGGCATATGCCTTTAATCCCAGCACTCAGGGGGCAGAGGCAGGTGGATCTATGAGAGTTCTAGGCCAGCCTGGTCTGTATAGTGAGTTCCGGGCCCTGCCAGGGCTACATAGTGAGACCTTGTGTCAAGGAAGAAAGAGAGAGAGAGAGAGAGAGAGAGAGAGAGAGAGAGAGAGAGAGAGAGTTTTAATTTTCCTTCTGTGTGAAACTATTCTGACACCCCCCCCAAAAGCCGATGAAATTGAGGGTGAGGGCACACAGAGTCCATGAGCGATAGCCTTCCTTCCATATGGTTTCCCAGGAATTTGCACACAAAACTTTGCTGAAGCTAACAGCATTTATGGACTTAAGTTTTCCAAACAATGAGTTGAGAAATACACCCTCAAGAATTGTTTATTCCAAGAAAGACCAGATATTTATAAGCACGAATGGGGTTTCTGCATAGGTTGGTGCCAGGCACTCTAGCCCTGGCAAGCGTCCCTCTCAATCTGCAAGAATCCTACTACTCCGGGGTTTGAAGCAAAGCAGAAGCATAAAGAAGTCTTTGCAGCTTTTCCCCCCAGCCTCAGCTAAATTCAGAATGGAGGAACATAACAAGGGGACAAAAGATAACAGGAAATCTCAACACAGACAGCTCTCCCTGATCAGAGCCATTGCCTGTGAGCAGGGAGGGGGTGGTGTTGTAATTCCTTTACTAAACTGCTGAGTTGATTGGTTAAATTGAAAGTTATGAGCCAAATGCCCTGAGAGCATCCTGGAACCTTCCTGCGTCTGTACATATTCATGTGGTCCTAATGACCCTCACTGGAGGGGAAAAGCAAGGACTTCCTACAGGGAATGCATGAAGAAAGGCTTGGGAGGAAACAAAACTTTTAGAATAGCCAGCAAGAGTTTAATTAAACTCTAGCATTATACGCTTGCCTCAAAACAGCAAAATGTACCACATTTCGCCCCCACATGGAGCTACTCCGGGTCCTTGCAGCTCAAGTGGAAAGAACAATGGGATGTATAAAGCTTTCCCTCCACATCTGGCTCCTTGAAACAGGGCTAAGAGGTTTCTGGAGGGTCTCGCTGGCTGGAGCAGTTACTGTTTACAGATGTGCGTGGCTTTCAGTCATTGAATGCAAATGGCATCCGCTTTGTTGTCCACACCCTGGGAAAACCAAAAGGAGGGAATAAAGCGCCTTTATCCGCCCACCCACATTGGGATTCAGAACACAGTCTTTTCAGGTTTACTGGGTCCCTAAGCAACCTTTGAAGAAAGCTGTCCATCTGTCTGACTGCCCCTTCGCCAGCACACATGGATTCCTTTGACTTTGCTTCTCTGGTCTCTGGTTCCATCTTTGGTCCATTGACTACGTTTTTTGGTGAACGTGTCTTACATTCAGGGATCCCAGGCTAATTCTGCCTGTCTTGTCAGTTCTGGTTGGTATTCTGAAAGCAAGCTCATTGGCAGGAATGAAGAGGACAAGCTTTTAAGGCAGAGGCTGAAAAACAGAAAAACAGAAAAGAAAAAAAAAGAATCTGGAGTAAGGAGAAGAGAGCGAGCAAGTTTCTGCTGGAATTCTTAACCTCGACACCAAATGTCATCAGCGTGAAAACTGAATGAGAGCATTTCAGAAGTGGGAGGCTGCAATCCATGTTCCTTTTACAAGCAAGAGGCCAAGAGTGGCCAGGGGTTCAGCAGTCCTCTGCTGAAAGACAAAATATAGCATGCAATCTAGACTAACCTAGAAGTCAGAACCACCCAGCAGTTTCAAACCGGAGACTTACTAGAAGGCTTAACGAAGATTGCCTTACTCATTTCGTGCCTCAGTTTCCTCATTTGCAAAGCAAAGCACACCCCAAACACCACATAGAGATGTCTTAGGAATAGCCTAGGTTCAAAGTGAACCAGCCCCTAGAAAGACACTGCTCAACCTTGAACAGCCTTGGCACATGGTGTGAGTTTATCGTGTTGTTATGTACAGTGTACTATTTATAGTAATTCATGGTTTTGTAGCTCAATGCCAGGCACACAGCACACGATTCCTGAGTCTGATGATTTGTGTCTCTCTACTCTTATCACTATTCTACCCTAACTCTCAACCTCCCAGTGAGTTGGCTCTCATGTCGTTCTGTTGGTTAAGTCCTTCTATTAGCAAGAGAAAACTTGTTCTGAAGTCTCTACTTCCTCCGTGTCTCAAACAGAGAAAAGATTGAGTTTCAGAGAGATTTTATCATTCCTAACTTTACAGACTTAAAATTGAAAGACGGGGTCTGGGGGTGTGGCTCAGTTAATAGAGCTCTTGCCTGCCGTGTACAAAGCCCTAGGTTCCATTCCGGGACAGCATTAATTGAGTGTGGTGGCTCACACCTTCAAGGGCAGCACATAGGGGTGGAAGCAAGGAGGATGGGAAATTTAAGGACATTCTCAGCTACATCATGAGTTCAAAGCCAACCTGGGATATATAAGACATTGTTTCAAAAATAAGTAAAAATGAAATTGAAAGACATTGTAGAAAATGTCCCATAATAAAAGTGTAACTGTTAGGAATTTTTCCTAACATAAGCTCTCTTCCGATGCAAAAATCCCAATTAAGCCAAATCACAACAAGCCAAATTAAAAAAATATCCAGGTTTAATGGGATTCCTGTGCTCTCAAGTGGTCCCAAGGGGGAACTGGGAGACCACAAACACAACGGGGGTGGGAGTGGGGGACATGTTTCTCCTTTGGGAGCTATCTTAAATACCCTGTGGGAGTAGTCCTGAAACCCCCAGGGAGGGGTCAGGACCTGGCATGCTAGAATTTGGAGTCCAGACCAAGACAACTCTCAGGCCTGAGGGCTGGGGGCTACACGCCCAACTTAACAGTAACCATTAATGTGAAAAGAGTGGCCTAGTCCACACCAGAAAGGAATTCAATAACAAATACACATTGCACAATAACCCAGACAAACACATGGAACCCGTCTGCTCACTGAATCACAAGGTGGTAGTCACTGACCAGTTTGTTTGGAATAGGGCACATAAACAGAGTTTGGAATTTGTATGTTCTGTGATTTCTACTGGTCAAGGTCAGTTTTACCCAGCTTCCCTGCCTGTGTGAGCTACACAACAACCAGTTACAGAAAAAGCAAACCTGGGGTGACAGCAAAAAGTCAACCTAGCAGCTAGGAAGATGGCTCAGTGGACGTCTTAGCCTCTCTTCTATCGCTATGAAGAGACGCCATGACTGTGACAACTATTATGAAAGAAAGCATTTAATTGGGGCCTTGCTTACGGTTTCAGAGGCTTAATCCAGTATCATCATGGCGGCAAGCATGGTTCTGGAACAGTAACTGGGAGCTACGTTCTTGTCTCTGGAAGGGAACGTAGGAGAGACTGGACCTTAAAAACTGCCCCCCCCCCTGCCATGATACACTTCCTCTAAGAAGGCCACACCTTCTAAGAAGACCCCAACTTCCTAATGGTCTAATCCTGCTTAAGTAGTGCACCTCCTTGGTGTCTAAGCATTCAAATGTATGTGCCCATGGGGGCCGTTTTTATTCGAACCACCACAGTGGAGAAGAGGGCTTATTGCACCAGTACAAATCCCTAGCACCCACATGAGAAGGTATGTGTGGTCTCTTCAGGCACCTGTCACCTCAGTCTTGCGGGGTGGGAGGGGCATAAGGACAGAATTTGTAGGGCTAGGGCTTGCTGGCTGGCCACCTCACTTCAGGTTCAGTGATAAAGAGCCTGTCTCAGGGGAATAAAACAGAGAGTAACAGAGCAGGATCCCCAACATCCTCTTCTGACCTCTGCATGCATATGGGGACATGTGCACCCCCACTCGCACCTGTGCATACACCCCCCCCACACACACACACACTATACATGCATACACTAAGCACACACAAACAAACAACAAAACTTTTGAGCTAAGCCCTGGGATGATTTTTCTTTGTGTCTAACTAGGTTTCGCTTGCCTTATTATTTCAGACCAAACCATCTCTTCTTCAAGGCACCATCTCTGACATCCCTCATTGGCTATTCCAGTTCTCAGAGCCTCTTTAGAGCCTGTTGTACCCTCCTCACTACTTATGGCTTAGCTCAGCTACTGCTGGTTTCCAGTTTCCCAAGGATAGCTATATAATTTAAAGCTTACAAAACTCAAGGTTAATCCTGAAGGAAGATTAAGGCTGCTTTCTCAAACCAACTGTACCGTAGAATGACTAGAGAGTAAAAGTGACTTTGAAACTGACCCAGCAGCCAGCTTTGAGGGGACAATTCCATGGAAAAAGAGAATTTGCATTGCTTTATATTTTGCTCATCGGAGGACTTTATTAATAGATGACAAGTATTCAAGAAACCTATGAGAGCCTGAATAGAGTATTCCCAACACTCGGGAGAACCTCAGGCTAGAGGCCAGCCCAGGATACATTCTCCCCATTTACAGGGCTTCTTTGTATTTCTTGTTGGAAATCTACTATGAAACTGCTCCTTCAATACAATTTGCGTGGCTTTTTTGTCTTCATTAAACAGGCTACACTGGTTGTAGCAACGGCTTAATTTTGAAATGATTACTTTATTTCACAATAAAGAGCAACAACGACGACGGGAGGACTAATGATGCGGAGGCCGATGCCTGACCCTCTAAATATCTAAAAATCACTCAGAGGAGAGTGTGTCCTGTCAACTCCAGCAGCACAGCCTGGGTCCCCAGTGATCCTGACTGATGCAGGGATGCCTGGTGTGTCTCCTGTAGTAGAATGAGACTATTCCCTCAGGATAGAGACCTTGTCTTGTTGATGGCTAGGGCCATTGCTACCCAGCCTATATAAAACAGAATAGAAAAAAAAACAAAACAGAATAGATGCCTATGGCTATTAGATGAATGTATGAGGATGAATAGATGGAGCAGGTTCCTGGGCCCACTCTGTCCCTTACTGAGAAAATATTGAGAAAATCTTGCAAAGGACAAAATCTAGAGCTTCTTGCAAATTTCCCTTAGTTAAATGCATCCTGCCCCCATTTAATCTCTAAAGCTTTGCGGAAGATTCCTTGTATTATCCTAAACCCCGGAGCCTGTAATTATACTTAGCATTTTAAAGATAATCCAAATACCAGGAATTGCATTGGGCAAACCCTCCTATGTGGAAAACACACTCTTTCCTCTGCTGTCTACTTTCTGTGTCCTTGTTTTATGCTGGTCTTGCATGATAACATTTTTTAGATGAAGGTTTGTGCATTCCAGATTGTACCAAAACCAACTTTGAACTTCTGATCCTTCTGCCTCCAGCTGGGATTACAGGTATGCACCACCGTATCTGGTTTATTCCATGCTTGGGTTAAACTCAGACGCTAATTTTTTTTTTTTTACAGACTCCAGGGAAAGACAGTAAAAGGTGTTGGAACCCTCACTATACCCTTAGCCCCAGTACCAGATCTGCTATGGCAGAAATGTCTTCATTTTAAAGAAAATATTCTAAGTATTCTAGATAGTCTAAGACACTCATAAGAAAGGATGCTGTATATGTTCCAAAAACATGAATAAGATGACTCAGAATCATACACACAAAGCTTTGCTGAGGCTTCCAGCATTTATGGGCTTAAATTTTCCAAATAATGAGTAGAAAATACACCCTGAAGGACTGTTTCTGCCAAGTAAGGCTGACTGTTCACAATCGTAGCTGGCTTATGAGTCATGTGCCAGCTACTTTAGTTCTGCCAAATATCTTCCCAGTTTGCAAAGATTCTTGGGTTTTGTGTTGCAAATGGAGTCTTAAACTTCTTCTCCATACCACTTACAAGGCTTTTTCTTCATTAGTACTTAGGCTACCCTGATGTGAGCAACATTGGAACTGTTTTGAAACAATTGTTTTATTTGACAAAATGTCATGAGTTTTTAACCTAGTTGCCTGGAATAAATGAATGGTTTTATTAGTTCCTTTACATGTTGTTGTAACCAAACACCCAACGGGAAGCAATTTAAACAAGGATGAGGTCCTTTTGGCTTGCAGTTCAAAGGATACAGTCAGTTATTGTGGGGAAGGTATGGTGGCTGAAGTATGGGGTGACTGATCTCTTTGCATCCACATCAGGAAGCAGATAGTAAATGGGAAGTAGGGCCAGAGCAAGATGTCTCAAAGGCCACATCTGGTGAGTGACTCATTTCCTGCAGAACTACTCTGCCACCCTAGGCAACTTCTCCAAGACAACCTTTCATGACATCTCCAGCCTATAGCACCAAATCTCTGGAAAGAGACTAAGGTAGCAAGTCTGCCTGTCAGGAATTTTCTGACCACGTGGTAAAAGAACACATTAGAGTCTGCAGAAGGCTAGGTTCCCACTGTGATTTTTAGATAGTAATTTTATAGAAGGGAAATAAAGTGAACTAATTAAGCTTGCTTTTGTTTTTGTTTTGTTATGGGTTTTTTTTTAATGAACTGGCTGAAAATCTTTCCAGCTCAGCCCAACCCTGAGTTCTAGAAAGAGCAAGTCATTATGTCTGTAAGAATTTACAAGGGATTAGTGTCCCCATCCTATTGCTGTTCTAACAAGGATGCAATAGTTAGCAATTGGTGAAGACTGGGAACTCTGGTGTCACAGTGAATCTTTATTCCACTTAGTGCTCACTCATGGGCTATTAGAGTAGCGGTCAACCTCCCTGTGTCTCAGTGTCCTCATCTAGAAAATTCCTTTTCCCAGGTTCCTAAGGTATGCAACCAAAGATGAGTCCCTGGAACCCCGATAAAAGAGAAGAGTCTGAGTTATCTACCCAGGACTATTGTGTGGATAAAAGAAAATATTAGATAGATAGATAGATAGATAGATAGATAGATAGATAGATAGATAGATAGACAGATGGATAGACAGGCAGATGGACAGATACATACATACATACATGCATACATACATATAGATGATTGATAGATGAGGAATGGATAGATAAATAGGTAGATGAATAATTAGATGATGGATAGATAGATGATAGATAGATAGATAGATAGATAGATAGATAGATAGATAGATAGACAGATAGATCCTTTCACAAGAGCTCTTTATGTATTAAGTGTCATATATTGTATCCTATTATATAGAATTTTATACAATGGCTAACTACTATTATAACTTAACTTTAATGTCTGTTTCTTACTTTTAACTACCATTCTCATAATGGAATCTAAATCCTCACATGTGCTTTGATTTGTAGCTATTTAAAGACTGCCTGATATGCATTAAGCTTTGTCCTTCTTTGCTGCCTTTTGTCCCATTGAGGCCCATGTACAAGACCTCACAGGGCAATGTTCTTCCCTTGATTCTTGCAAGGAGGGGAACCTATGAGAACAACCCAATCTACAAAGTGCTTGCTGAACAAACAAAAGGATTTAAGGTTGAACATCATGATTCATGCAAAAAATAAATAAAAAATTTAAAAAATGCACGTAGAAGCATTTTTTTGTCATGCCAGCAAGGGGGAGCAGAAGCAGGGAGATTCTTAGGATTCACTGGCCCTCATCCAATATATCCAAATCAGCAAGCTTCAGGCCAGGGAGAGACCGACTCCAAACCAAAGTAGACCGCTCCTGAGGAATGGTCCCGAGGCTGACGTCTGGCTTCAGGACAGCTCCAGTACAGACACCCACCCTACCCCACTCACAAGCATGAGAGTATTGCATGGAAGCTCATATTCACGGTGAAACTGGAGAAGTTCTGCTGGAGGCAAAGCAGAAGTGACTGGCCCAGAGCCCCGGAGCTGAGAAGCGACAGATCAAGGATTAAGTTGTGTCAGCCTGAGTTAAAACACAAATTCTTTGACTGGCTTCTTGGCACTGCGCCTGGGCCAGCCTCATCTGCCCTCCGAAACTACTCTGGATCCGCATCTGGTCTGTTCCCAGATGCCTCCTGCGCCTTCTGTTCTGCTCTCCAGGCCTGTGGACACGAGGGCCGTGTCTCACGCTCACAACCCTCTTCTGTTTCTCATGCTCACAACTCTCTTCCACGGGGCTGATTGCGGCCAGTCTTCTGATTCCAGCCTAAGCCCCATTGCCCGGAAACCTTCCCACCTCCCCTCTGAATCGGTGACTGCCCCTCTCTTCTGCTCTGTGGCTAGGCTGATCCATATGGAGTCAGATGTGTAAATCCCCATCCTTGTGTTTGATCCTTCAATACCCTGGGGGCCTCTAGAGCAGGGTCCAGAGCTGGCTTTCCCCTGAGGCCTCAGACCATGTGTTATTCTTAGAATG
Organism: Microtus pennsylvanicus; assembly: GCF_037038515.1. Classification (NCBI taxonomy): domain Eukaryota; kingdom Metazoa; phylum Chordata; class Mammalia; order Rodentia; family Cricetidae; genus Microtus; species Microtus pennsylvanicus. The sequence goes on from NC_134583.1 coordinate 54,940,122, forward strand.
TGTGTATTAGATTAAGACTGACCAAACTCCCGGAAGTCACCTTTCTGATGGGTCAAAGTCCAATAAAAATTCCAGCCTTATAGGTCCTTCCTGATTGGTCCAGGCAGTATTCCTGAGTCAGCATAACTGATTTCTGACTTAAATAAAAATAAAAATAAACCTGGTCTTGCAAAGTGGATGTGGGGAGAGTTGGGAGAGTCAGAAGAATATAATCAAAATACAAAGAACTAATTTAAAAGTACTTTTTAATGCCGCGTGTAACCTTTGACCTCTGACTTCACTTACTGCCCAACTCCGTCATCTATTTCGTCTCCCTGCCCCCACCCCGAACGAGATCAAACTTCCCTTTCCATTCAATTTAGCTCAAGTACTTGGGAGCCAGGGCAGGGCTCCAGAGACGAGAAAAGCAGCCCACCTCACCTATTCAAATAAAAAAAAAATGTAAAGGCACCTGACATGAGTTCGATCCCTGACTGAGAACCACAGGGTAGAGAGAGAACCAACTGCTGCAAGCTGTACACATGCACACCGATATACACACTCTCTGTCTCTGTCTCTGTCTCTGTCTCTGTCTCTCTCTCTCTCTCTCTCTCTCTCTCTACCTACCTACCTACCTAAATAAGTATAAACTTTAAAACTTTTAAAATAAGCTTGTTCTTGATTTTGTTTAGTTTTAGGCTTTTGTTTTTGAGATAAGGTCTCGTGTACCCCAAGGATAGCCTGAAACTTAGAACATATCTGAGAATGACCTTGATCTTGGATTTCTAAGGTTTCCGCCTCTACCTCCCAAGTTCTGGGACTGCAGGTGTGTGGCTTCATGCTTGCTAGGTAAGCGCTCTACCAACTGTGCTGCATCTCCAGACCCCGGAAGAACTTGGTATGGGGCCTACAACACGCAGAATGGCAGGGCCAACGTGAGCAGAGGGGCCGCTTCACATGAAGTCAGGAGTGACCAGGGCTCCGGCTTGCCTTCTAGGCTCCACCTCACCCTAACAGCAACCACCTTGACTTCTCCCCGGCTTTATTATGCCTCTTTCATACCTCTTTATACATGGGATCTTACAGTGGGTCCTTTCCTGGCTTGCTTCATTCAACTTCATAGCTTGTGAGACGCACTCATGTGGCTGTAATGCTTTGGGCTTTTTCATTGTAATGGCTAGGGAAGAGTCTGTTGCATGAACATAGGCCATGTTTCATTTGTTTGCTGTTATAGATGAGTGTTTGGCTAGTTTCTGATTCAGGTCTATTATGAACAATTCATCCATATGTGTATCCTCTGGGCAAGATGTATATACATTTCTGTTTAATTGAGATTTTGTCATACGTAGAGACAAATTTGCAGAGGTTTGACAGCTTTATATCATAAGTCTTCTGGCATATATATAATATATAAATATATATAAAATTTGGAAATTTGCATATGTACAATTTTGTACTCTCACAGTTCCTGACTAATCTTTACACCTTCTCTTTCTGAACTTCTCTTTTCTTATTGAACTCCATCAAACCACCAGTAGTGTTCAGTAGAACATTGAATGCTGAGCATTCTTATCTCGTTCCAAAAATTACAGAAAAACTCTTTAATTGTTCTCACTTAGTATGCTTTGCACAGTAGGGGTTTTTAGATATTTTTGTAGCAGAAAATGAATACTTCTTTTCTAAGTGTGCTGAGTTTCTTGTATAATGAATGGGTAGTAAGTGCCGTCAAATGCTGCCACCACCGGTGTGTTTGGTGCTAGCACGATTCGGGTGCTTGAGTCTGGAGTGTCAAATCACCCTTGTTTTACCAGAACGAACCTCACGCGGTTGTGAAGTTGAATGGCTTCCTAAATGTCTGGATGTAGAGCTTGGAACGTCTTATTTGGACTTTCTGTTCCTGCTGTCATGAAAAAGGTTGGACTTCTATCTTTCCTTTTTCAAAGATGTGAATTTATTTTTATATGTGGGGTGGGGTACCTGCAGAGACCAGAAGAAAGTGTCAGATTACCTGGAACTGAAGGCAGAGGTGGCTGCAAACTGCTGACCGTGGGGCCTGGGAACCAAACCCAGGTCTTTTGTAGAGTACTGTGCACCTAACCACTGGGCCATCTCTCCAGCCCCTTGTCTTCACATTTGTCTTTAATTTTGTAGTGGATTGGTTTTAAATACAGCTTGATTCTTCTCTTACTACTCATAGATAGGCACACACACATGCACGCTTCCTTCAATAGATTTTGGTTCTATTATTACCTTAGCAAACTGCACTAAGCTTCTAATCTTTTCCTTATTAAAACAGAAAGCTTTCCCAAAGATAACACAGTCTTGAGCCAAGTCCTGTTTTAGCCACTCAGTGGCCATGTGTCCCCTGGCAGGTCCCAGATCGTCTCAGCCTGTTTCTTCATCGATGACATGAGATTGTGAAATAAATTAGACAAATCGTAAGAAAGCACCCGGCACAGGCAGATGCCCGGTGAGCCCTAGTTCTTACCACTTCCTTCTGCTGCGGCAAAGACTTCCAAACCCAGAAAAATATCGCCTTCCATGTGTACAGGGCTCGGCTGAGAGCTAAGGTTCCAGTGTGGAAAATTCAGTTGGAGCAGAAGTCTGTAATGTTCTGTAGTGTTTTATAAAATTTTTAAAAACTAGTGCCTCGATTTTAAAAATTAGATAAATGTTGCCAGAATTATCATAGCCAATGCCACAAATTCCTCCATTGGGCTTGGTAGTAATGGTGTGCTGAGCATTTGGAAGAGGCAGAGATGCAGTCCCTCTCCTGTGTAAAACAGTCTATACGTGGAGAAGTCAGAGCAGGAGCACACTTTCAAACAAAGCGTCTCTTTCTGCACTTGTAATTCCAGTGTTATTGGCCAGTGTGCATTAAACCATCAAGCAGGCCCTGGAGCAGCAATGGGGAGGAGAGTTCAGAGTGCCTGGAATTATGGCCTTTGCCTTTGAAATGAGAATCAGGTGGTTGTCTAGGTTTTAGCGGTATCTAAAACTAGATATGGAAGTTCAGAACTGGGCAGAAAAGACTGAGTCCTAAGAACGCCGAATTGTTTTGTTTTGTTTGACACAGGGTCTCTCTGTGTAGCCCTGTTATCCTAGAACTCATTCTGTAGACCAGGCTGGCCCCAAACTCTGATCTGCTTGCTTCTGCCTCCCAAGTGCTGGGATTAAAGGCTTGCACTACTACCACCGAGCAGAAAGCTGAACCTTTTGAACACGAAAAGCCAGTGCTCCAAATAGCACCATCATACTTCTCCTGCTATTCTTGACTCTCAGTGAGAGCCATATGTTTACCTCTGCGCAAAATTTAGCCTTGGCTCAAACTGTGAGCCATTTGTGACGTAGATATGGTATAACTGAAGCCTGGAAGACAGTCTATCTCAGGCCTGCTACTTGCTAGCAATTACATTTCCACACCCATAATGTAAAGTATAGTAAATGCCTGCCTCGCAGGACCACCATGAGAATGGGAGGATACTTGCTCAGGTCTATGAAGTGTGTGATCCCAGGAACATGTTCAGGAAATCATAGTGGCTGTGGTGCTGATGCTGAAGGTTAATAACGACAATGAGGACAACATCCCTCACTTTGGGAGAGAGAATGGTGAGACAGCATCTGTATTCTTTTTACAAAAGCTAGAGGAGAATCTTGAGCCAGCTCTGGTCTAAAAGACACAGTTACTGTATGGAACGTAAGCCTAGATACATGGGCTTAAAAGAATGAGCAGTGTCGCAGGTTTAGGTTTCCCCAAAAGTATAACCTGAGGCAGGAACTGCAGGTAGTGTTTCCAGAGGGCAGAGGACAAAGGGACAGGGGAGAGAAGGAACATCAGCCTAAGCATGTATTATTGAGGTAATGGAAGGTCACCATACCTTGGAGATGTGTACAGTCTGTGGACCAGGGCTCGCTCTTGCAAAAATGGCCTACTAGTGTCTTTAATGCCCCCATAAGCCAAAGGGGTATCTTTAAGAGTTGTAACTCCCCAGTTCTCCAAGGCACTTGTCAAAGCTTCAGAAACAGACCCTGTTGCTGTATGAACTCAAGTTGTTAGAGTCAATTTAATCATCTGTGAAATGGGAATGATAGCAGAAACCATTCCCATTGGTTTCTCCTGGGTTATTCCTGGGCCATGAAAGCAAATCAATATAGATTCCCTTGGCACGGGTCCTGATGTGTCAAAAATTTCCATAAATAGTTATACTTGATCTTAATATTTTAGTTCCCCAGGGAAGGTTGGACTGTGAGCACACCAAGATACAAAGGAAGGACCCGTCCAATTGGGAAGGGCGTAGCATGGAGCATTGCTAAGAGATGGAACTAGTATAGCTTGGGGTTCAGGTGTGCCAGCACCAGGGGTCCAGAAACCCACTGGACAGGTAGAGCGCGTGGTAGTATACTAGCAGCAGAATGACTCGGGCCTGCAGACAGACAGCAGGAGCTCTGACAGAACTGGGGTACACAGTTAAGGCTCCTGCTTCTGGAGTTAGGGCAGGGAGCTGACAGAGGTGAACTGGAAGGAAGGACCGAAGCAACACCATTATATGAAGGAGCTCTATGGGCCTGTGAGCAGACAGGAAGACAAGGCAGGAGCCCAGGAAATGAACCCTGTCCACAAAGAGGATCTCAGGGCTCCTTTGGATAATAAATTCAATTTAAGACTGTGTGCTTATAATAATTATAGTACTTATAATCTGAAAATGATTGAACTATATGGAAAGAAACCAGAGCCTGTCAGGACTGGGGTGGTGAAATGGGATTGACTGCAGTCACATGAGAACTAAGGGGACCCGAGGACTGCTCTGTGTCTTCACTGTGGGGGTAGCTGTCTGACAGCATGCTGTGGCCAAAACTTGCGAGCCAGTATTTTAAGAGGGGGGACTGTCATTGAATTGAAAGCACGCTTTTATTTTAACGGGAAATAAAGAAGGCACACAATAGTATTTCTCCAAGTGTCCCCATCACCTGCCCATCCAAAGAAAAGAGAGCAGCAAAAGCCAAAGCCTTAAAGCCTGGATAGAAGAATGGAGGGGGAGCTGGGGTTCAGGCTACAAGGAGAAGCACACAGGGGAGCACAGAGTGGGAACAGCCAGCCCAGGTTTGCGAAGACAAAAGATAGGCTCTGTGCAGGAGAAGACAAAAGATGGGCTTTGAGGAAGAGAGCACTGATGGAAGTGGTCGCCCAGAGAGGAGGATTTGAAATTCTGCTCAGAGGGAAAGACTCTTCAGTGGCAGGGAGAGCTGAAAGATGCCTCTCACCCACGCATTTACCATTTCCAGAACTTTCCATCGCTTCATGCAGATATGCACAGCCATCTGTTTTCATTTCCCTTCGGCCTGAAGAACTTCCTTTAATATTTCATAAGCTACAGATGTGCTAGTCATAAATTTGCTCAGCTTTCATTTATCAAAAAAAATATGCTTTGTTTTACACTCATCACTGAAGAATATTTTTACAAGGTAATAGAATTCTAAGATGATGGGTTTTATTTCTTTTAAAATGTTAAAGGTGTCATTTCGTTGTCTCTGGGTCTGCCTTGGTTTTGAGCCAGGGGGTTTTTCTTTTCTGTTCTAATTGTGATGTGTCCTTTATTGCTTTTTAAGACCTTAATCGTTATCTCTCTCAAACGATGATGGCTTATCTGTCACTTTCTTTCCTTTATTTCATTTTATTGGGTCTTCGCTTTATTTTTTTAGGTGTAATTTGCTTTGCTTTTTTATCCTTGGTGGGGGGGGGAGTGGAGAGCTTCTGGGATTTGGGAGGTTGGTACTTTTCCTAGGATTTCAGGAAATTTCGAGCCTTGTTTTCTCAGATACCCCCCTGACTCAGCCACCTCTCTATCCTACTCTGTAGGGCTCCATTTAACCCACTGATCTTCATTCATCTGGCACTGGGTCTCCAGGATGAGTTCTTCCAGCCTTTCGTCCTTCTCTCCTTCATTTTGAGTTGTGTCTCTATGATCCTCTTTTGGTTTACTGGTATTTTCCTTTACTGTATCCGAATACGGTGCTCTTGTTTCCACGTCTGGAATTTGGTCTCTCAAAATATTTCTCTGCCAGTATTTCCCATCTGTTCACTCATTATATCCATCTTTTTCTTAAATTCTTGAGAATTGATAATAGCTATTTTACAGTCTGTGTATGTCACTCCTGTCTGTCTATAATCTCAGGAACTCCTTCTATTAGCTAATTTTCCTCAGGATCTTGACCATATTTTATTGTTTCTATGTGTCTCTAATTGTGTGTGTGTGTGTGTGTGTGTGTGTGTGTGTGTGTGTGTGTGTGTGTGTGTCTGGTTTGTGTATTAGTACACATGTACACATATTGTGTGTGTGTGGATGCCAGAAGTCAATGGTGGGTGTCTATTTCAGTTTCTCCCTTTTATTTTCTGAAGCAGAGTCTCTCAGTGAACCTGAATCCCGTTGGTTCACCTAGTCTGGCTGGCCAATGTCTCCACTTGCCTAAACCTCCACCACCATCACACCCCTCCCCCAGCACTGGGATTACAGATGTGCTCCACCACATTGCACCTGGCTTGTATACGGTCACTTCTTTATTGCATGATGGACCCGGTGAAGGCTCCATTGCCGAGTGCCTGGACTTCATTTAGAGGGCTGTGGACTTTGCTCTGGGTAATGGTTAATTTGTTGGTGAATCTGCCTGATTCCCTTTTCAAGACCTATTTTCTGGACTTGGTTAAAGTAAGTCCAGGTACGCTCTCCCATTAAGACAAAGTCGCTTTACCACTAACTGTGGATCTTAGTAGGTTCTCAGTTCAGTGCCTGGAGTGGTCAGCAAAGCCTCTGAGCTATGGATGCTTTAGAAGTCCCGTATCTCCAGCCTCTGGACTCTCCATTGGGCTCTTGTCTCTGCCAAGCCTTGTGGAGTCTCATCCTACACGCATGCCACTTAATTTTGCATGCGTTACGGGGACAATGCATCTCCCTGAAGCTTCTCTCTCTGTAGCTTGCTGCTCTCCGGCATTCTAGCCCATAAACCCTGTTTGCCTCAACAGTCCCCATTCCTGTCCACACCTCCTCAGGTCAGCTAGTCTGCCTTATCCTCTGCCCCATCCCACCTTACTTCATTACAAACCAGAAAGCATCTTTTGTTGTAACCCAGGAAAGCACGGGCTCTGCTCTCGTGTTCTCCCTTCTCTCGGGGCCTGGGACCTTTGCTGTCTGTTCTGAGCATCTGCAAACAGGAACTCTGTATAATTTGCTCTGACTTACAGCTCCCTCAGAAGCAGAAGCCAACTGAGCTGACAGGTTTGATGGGTTTTACTGTAGATAAAATTAACTTATTCTAGCCACAACTCATAGATAAGGCCTGCTATCTCCATGACTCGAGAGGCTAAGGCAGGGGGATCTTAAGTTCAGAGTGGAAGACTGGGGGTGTAGATCAGTGGTTTGAGCTCTTACATGTGTGAGGCCCCAGGTTCAACCCTAATTACTACTAGAGACAGAGAGAGATAGAGAGGGTGGTGGATTTGTTCATTTCTTTGTTTTACATTGCCTTCTAGGAAAAATTAAAAATTCTTATTAAGACCCGATTCAGGGGCTGGAGAGATGGCTCAGAGGTTAAGAGCATTGCCTGCTCTTCCAAAGGTCCTGAGTTCAATTCCCAGCAACCACATGGTGGCTCACAACCATTTGTGACAGGGTTCTTTTGCTGTCTTCTGGCCTGCGGTCATACACACAGACAGAATATTGTATACATAATAATAAATAAATAAGTATTTTAAAAAAGACCCGATTCATATCTCTTCATGATCTCCTTGACTTGTTTGTCCCATCACAGGTCATTCATTCTTTATTGAAATGGGGGGAGGGGCACTTGCAGAGGCACTACCCTGATGAACTCATTTAACTCCTATCCACTAGACTATCTCGTCTACCTCTTCCAGGAAGCCTGCAGCACTGTCTAGGCTAAGCATCTGCTCCTGTAGACTTTCATATGCCGTCATCTTTGTCAAAGTTGTATCGCTCATACTTTGTTGTCGTTGTCCAGTTAGGGCCGGTCCTTCCCACCCTTCACCCCACCTCCAACTGAATGACTCACCTCACAGTTGCCATGGCTTGGCACAGGTCTTGGCAAACAGTTTATAAAGGGCCAGATGGTGAGTACTTTAGACCTTGCAAACCAAACTAGACTTTGCCACTGTAGCACGAATGCAATACATAGATGATGAATAAAATATAAAGCATTATTGGAACAAAACCCAGGCAGTTCTAGCTTGGTAGTCCCTAGTTGGATGCACAGTGTGAGCCAAGTAAGTGTTCACTGATGATGTAATAGGTAACAATGGAGTCTTGCTGAAGGCATCAGAGGAGATGGAAAAGACAACGCCGATCAAATCCGTTTCCTAAGAACAGGGTTTTCTGGGTTGAAATGGACTTTCCTTGAGCCCTTAGTGAAGGAAAAAAGTGACAGCTGAGTGGAGAAGCCAGGAAGATGGGAATGGAGGAGTTCCGGGATGTTAACAGAACATTCTCATGCAGGTTTTCTGTCACATGAGGACAGGGTCCTGAAGAGCACAGGGGACAGGGTCCCTGGAGTGGCCAAGAGCGGGAAGAGCCTGAGCGTACATATAAGCTGTGTCCTGGGCAGCACCCAGCTGCAGTTTGACAGAAGCCAAGTTCTGTAGCCAAATCCGAAGCATTGGAAATTAGACAGAGCCCAGGCTCAGGTGGGCCGAGGGGCCCTGTTGCAAAGCCAAGCAGAGAGTGAGGTCTAAGACAACGTAAGTATATAAAACTGTCAGCTCCTCAACAGTTTCCGGTTAGCTGCTGGCCACGTGGTGCATGCAGGAGTCTGTAGATGGCTTGACCTTGGTCTTGAAGAGATGTAAATGATAAGGTCACCTAGTAAGAGACACAGTTCAGTCCTACTGAGAGAAGATAGAACATAGAGATCAGAGAACCGACTGGTGTGGCTGCTACACCAGGGTCCAGCAAAGAACCAGAACAAAGAGGACTGTGCACGAGGCTGGGGTAAGGCAGCAGGGCTTGAATGGATCCATCACTAAGGGCTAGTACATTCTGCTAGGAAGCCCTGTGAATAGACATCAAGGAAATGAATGGGTGCTTGTACCGGACTAGGTTTGGCAGGAGATCTCAGCAACTGGCCAGGAAATGTGGGCCGTTGCTGAACACCTGCTGAGTTAGTCAGCATTCTCCAGAGAAACAGAAGCAGGAAGTTGTAGATGCAAATCTATATACAAAGAGATTAGTTATAAGGAATTGACTCACTCAGACATGAAGACCATGCAGCCGCAAATATACAGTTAGCAACCTGGAGGTGGGGGCCAGACAGTGGTACAGTTCCTATCCTGCTCTGAAGGCCTGAGACCCCTCTAAATGTATAGTTGTACAAGACACCAGTTGGCTCAAGACTCAGCAAGACTCAGTGTTAACAGCTCAAATCCAAGGAAGCAACGATGAAATGATTCCCTGGCTTGGAGGCAGATTGACATCAGAAAATCTGCAATACTACAGAATCAACCTTGGTGTTCTACTTGGGTCCTCAGCTGACTGGGTGGGGTCCACTTCTTCGGAGAGAGCAATCCGATTTAGTGTATCTACCAATTCAAATGATAGTCTTCTTTTGACACCCTCAGAGTTGTATTTAGAATGTCTGGCCAAATGTCTGTCCTCTCCTTAACATATTCAAGTTGACACATTAAATTAACCATCATGCAGAGGACCTCAAAGACTCTGCCCATCATGGAACGTGCCTCCCTCAGCACCAGACAAAATGTGGATGTGTTTTTCCCATGATGGATTTGGGTCTTTTGGCATATTTGCAGACACTGGCAATTTACTACTAGAGCTGAGAGCAGAGAAGAGACCAAGGAGGCTGTCATAAAATATTGAATACATACATTTAAGACATCAGCCTGACGTGCCTTTTTAGGCAAACACACTTGGTCATCCATCAGCATCACAAATGCACAGATATACTCATTCTTCCTCACAGTTTCCCACATGCCTGTCCCACGAACATTTCATCTAAGCCCTTGGAAATACATGTTTAGGCCTGGTTTACATGGCTTTACTTGTTACTTACGGAAATGTGGGTGAGGGATGCCTTTTCTGTTGCTGTGATAAAAACACCATGACTGAAACAACTTACAAAAGAGTTTATTTAGGCTTACGGTTCCAGAAGGATAAGAGTCCATCATGGCCAGGAATCATGGCAGTAAGGGGCACACAGGTGACAGGGGTGAGACAGAGTGGAAAGCTCACGTCTTCAGCTACAAGCATGAAGTGGAAAGAGTGAAACAGAGATAAACGAGACGTTTAATGTCAAGACCTACTCTAGAGATGGACTTCCTCCTGCAAGGCCACCTGAAACTTCTCCAAATAGGGCTACCGACTAAGGACCAAGTATTATTCAAATGCCTGGGACCATGAAGGATGTTTCTCATTCAAGTGGGTACCTCACAGTTGGTAAAACAAAGGCAGCAGCACCACAGAAGACCCCACCTCAGCATGGTGACAGCTCAGGAAAGCTGCGTTCCTGGCGCTCTCTGCTTGACGTGCAGGCAGGTTTGCAGGTCAGAGTCTCTTCTCTCCCCAGCAGTTACTGCTGCTTATGTAACACTGGGGGCTGAGCCCTATAAGTCTTACAGGTTTTAGAAGCTTCCTGAGTCTTGTAAGTTTCATTTATTTCCTGAGTCCTATGAGCTTCTTTTAATGCCAAGGAAGTAGCCACACAACACCAGATTGGTGTAGGCCACTTGAACACTATTGGAGCTAGTGAGGGGCTTGCCAAACCAAACAACTATGCCCCCGCCTAAGAAGAGAAAGGGTTAGTAATAGTCTCTGGCTTTTCTCTGTCTTCTAAGACTGAGGCCTCACTGTCTCACTGGGGACAACAGGGGTGACATCCTGATTATTCTTTTAAGAGATCTACAAGCATTAATCTTACCCCTTATAACCATACCTTCTAATACCTGGGTCTTCTCCCTCTCCCCTCCCTTATTTTTTAGAGTTTATTTCCTTCTAACTAACTGGAATCTATCGACCACCTCATTCTACTAGTACCATGCTACTGGGTCCCATCCAGATGATTCTAGATTCAGACATTTTTATACCCAGTATTCCTGTCTTCTCACCCTACTGGTTCTCACTGCCACCCAGTCGCCCAAACACATTCCTCTTGGCCATCATGCCTTCCAGAAGCTGATCTGGCTTTGTCCTGCTCTGTTCAGATTTAATTTTATTGGCTATTTTTATTTAATGGACGTCAGCCTCGTTACAACACTGAGAGTCTGGTGATATCACCCTTCCCTTACTACGTCTTTGGATTTGAGCTGTAACACTGAGTCTTCCTGGGTCTTGAGCCAACTGGTGACTTGCAGAACTATGCATTTAGAAAGGTCTCAGGCCTTCAGGACAGGATAGGAGCTGCACCACTGTCTGGCCCCGCTGTCTCCAGATTGTATATTTGCGAGTTCATGTGCGTGGTTTGCCTGTGTGTGTGTGTGTGTGTGTGTGTGTGTGTGTGTGTGTGTGTGTATACCATGTGCATGCAGCACCCAGGGAGACAAGAAGAGGGTGTCAGAACCCCTGGAGTTACGGGCAGTTGTGAGATGTCATGCGTGTGATGGAAGCTGAACCTGGGTCTCCTGCAAGAGCAGCCAACGTTTAACCACTGAGCCATCTCTCCAGCTCCTAGATTCTTGTGCATTCCCATGGGGCATATGCTCTCTCTCTCTCCCTCTCTCTCTCTCTCTCTCCCTCCCTCCCTCCCCCCCCCTCTCTCTTTCTGTTTGTCTCTCCTCCCCAAACCCCACCCCGGAGTAATAATGAGAATGCTCCAATGGAGGTCTCTATCTGAAGCCATGCAGAGAACATCTATGGCTTTCCTAGTTCCTTCCAAATCAGCCCAATTATTTTGTACAACTCAGAGAGATGGCCAAACTTGTAACTGTTACCCATATTTTAAAAGAGAGGAGAATTTGGAGTGTAGCTCAGTGAATGATAGGGTTCTTGCCTACAGTGTGGAAGGTGCTGGGGTTTGGTCTAAGAATCACATGAAGCAAACAAACAAATCCATAAATAAAGGGGAACTGAATCTCTCAGAGGTTGAAGCTTCGGGCTTCAGGTCACCCTGTCCCTTTCCCTGTACTGATCTGCAGCTGAGTGATTGATGTTTGGCTGCATGGATGCCCCTTTTGACACCAGCTGTCTTCCCATTGGTGCTTGCCTTGCCCCCTTCCCCTGAGGATGGCGTCTTGCCCCTCGCCCTAGCCAAGCGCCTTGCAGAGTTCTTATTGAACTGATGCCACTGTGTTGAAATTTGAAGGCAGGCTCTGCAAAGTCGCTCTGGGGAACTAACCACTGCGGTGCTTAGCAGGTTGAAGGCACAGAGTGAATTTTAGTCGAGAGAGCAAGAGAGTCGAAGACAGAGCCCCCTCTGGGGGTGCCTGCCTCTCTGCACAGGCTTCTCGACCTTGAGTCATTGCATTTAAGGAATTTGGAGTTGTCTCTTTCATCCCCTGTGTTATTGTATGATAACCCTGATGAACTAATCTGCTCTTCCATCTGTTTCCCCACCCCAGACTGTGAGTCCCTCAGGGCAAGCGCCACGTCCTATTCCTGTCAGTCATTATGGCCTGCCACTGTGTTTGGCACTTAGCTAATGGGAGTTGAATGTGTAAGGTAGAGAGACCCATCTGGATCCATCTTCTGATTCCCCATGAACATGCTCATTCCCATCCTCTTTCTGTCATAATACATGTTTGTTTCTCATAGTGAAGTAAGGGTAGGCTTCAAGTCTTTCTCATTTTTTAAGCTACTCCAACAGCTACAAAATGGGGAAGCCATATTTATTGAGTGTCTGCTCTGTCCCGGGTTGATGTCATGTATAGATAACATCTCATTTTTTAATAATTTCATTTAACTCTCCTAAAAGGTCAGTGTGGTAAGTGTTCTCATAGTATGAATGAGGAAGCTGGAATGTGGGCACATAAAGAAACTGAGTTTGAGAGTTTGCACAGCTAGAATATGGGAATGCGGGGATGGAACCCTTGTCCCGTGGCTCAAGAGCTCAATGCCTTCTTATCGGCCTTTGTTTTCTAACAGCAGAGAGCACTGCGGAGTCCTTGGTTTAGTAGAAGTCAGGGTCCGTGCTGCACTGAACTTGAATTTAACTGTGTTGAATTAAATTGTGCCCATGGCACTTTTTCATCTGATTGTGTAAAATGCTGCTGGAAGCATGAGGTGAAAGCGCACCTCGGGAACAGGGGTGAAGACAGACTCCCTCATGAGTCTACACCCTAGTAGGTCTACAGTGATAGTAAATATGGTCCGTACTGTCAGTCTGTCATTGAGGAAAGCCAGGGCAATAAAGCAAACAGAAACTATAGCAGCAACCATGGAGAAATGCTGCTTGCTGGCTCACTCATTCACTTAGCTAGATTTCTTAGACAGCCCAGGACTTCCTGCTTAGGGAATGCTGCCACCACCATGAGCTGGATCATCCTACATCAATTAATAACCAAGACAGTCCCCCTAAGACATGCTCACAATCTGACCTGGGCTTCTCCCCTCAGATGACTCTAGACTTTATCACACTGACAGTTGAGATTAATCAGGACAAGCACAAAGGAGGAACAAAAGTGATCCAAGCCAAGAAAGACAGTACAGAGGAAACAATAATGCTCCTTAGGTACAGAATCTCGGCTAGGACAATCCTTAACATAGGGGACATTTCAGTGGAACAGCATGGTGGAAAGCAAGAGATGCTGAAGTCCATCTCCCTGTGTTTATCTTACAAGCAAAGGATCACCGTGGATTACCAGGCTATGCCTTTACAAGTATCCTCATAGTTAAATGACAGCTAAGCCTTTCTTACTGCCCAGGAAATGAGTTATAGAAAGAGCTGGTCACGTCTCCACCTGTCTTTTCTGGGGATAAACATGAAGGTTGCATTTCTCCGATGTATAAGAAATAGCAACAATTGGACTGACCCACGAGGTGATGTCATCTGCTTGGGAGGGGTGTGGCTGCCCTCAGGAGGCTTGGAGGGTACTACTTGGCTTTATGTGCATGTACTTGGTGTGCCCCTGGAGTAGGAAGCCTTTGGGGAGTGATGGCTGCTGTATAAAGAGACCAAGCCTCTTCAAAGTCCTTCTTGAATATGATGGGATGGAGTGAAGAGTTCTGCCTACTCCAGGACATACAATGGTTAACCAAAAGTGTCATTTGGGTTTATCTAACTCAAATTTTCCCCTTCACTGTGCCTGTAAGGGTTCTTTAAGACTTTGTAAAACCAGCCAAAGAATGACTGAAAATTGAGCCAGTCCTATGAAATGTATGTGACACTTCTGTAGTATTTGCATCTACACTCTATAGTATTTGTGTCTAAAAAGAAGCCCAGCATGGTACTGGCATTGAGTATCAATTCCCTGTTCTTCACTTCCTTAGCAACTTTGATAAGAACCCTCAAGCCACATTCTATTATGGTCTTGTTCAAATATTGCTGAGATCCCTCTTGAACCCCACTACTGCCCACCATCCCTCTGTGATTGTCATCGCCAATCCACTGTGGTCTGGAGGCCACCACACACCCAGATTGCCCACCCCACCCTCTGAATGTGGCTAGCCCGCTCACCCCTCATCTGGGAATGTAATAAAGTCAACGGAACAAAGCCATGTTAAGTCCTGAGAATGAAAGCCTCTTCCCACCCACACTTCAGCTTCTGCTCTTTGCTCACCTCCCAAGATCTCCCCTCCATTCTGCTCCCTCCGCTGCATGCCCCCCCCCCCCCCCCGCTGCCTGGGTGACTTGTCTAAAATGCAAATACAGTCACATCACTCCCTTGATCAGAGCCCCTCAGTGGCTTACAGATCTTCTCTGATGGCATCCCAACGCACTGAGAGTGGTACCCTCTGTGAGCAGGTTTCTTCTCCCTCCATGACATCACCTCCTAATTCTCCACTGACAGCAGCACTTCAGCGCTGAGTTACTGATGGTTCTCCAAGCACACTGTTAATCCATGTTTCTGAGCTGCCAGAAGTAACCCTTCCTTTCTATTTTGCCTTACAAATTTGACCAACATTTCAAATTCTCTCAACTGGCCCCCTCTCAGAGAACCCCTTAGACAGAGGTGTCTTAGACTGTCTCCTTGAGGTGCCTGCTGTTCACTTTTCTGCATCATCTCCAGACTTCTGGTTAGTAGAGATTCTGCCTAATCCCTAAGTAGTGTTGGATTAAGACAGAGCAATACCTGATCAGTACTGGCTGAGCCTTTCAAGTTTCCCCTCCTCCCCATCACTGAGGAGGTTCAAATTTCAGCCCCATCCGCACTGACATCTGCATCCTGATTGACTTCCAGGTCGGGCCAATCACTGGTCTGCCATCATTGGCGGGTCCCACTCCAAGAACTATGTGCTGTGGGAGTATGGAGGGTACGCCAGCGAAGGTGTCAAACAAGTTGCTGAACTGGGCTCACCAGTGAAAATGGAGGAAGAGATTCGACAACAGGTAAGAACAGGCTCCCGGATAAGCCGACAGCTAGAAATGAGGTCAGAGCATCCCTGGGTTTCACTTCCAGGACTTTGAAATATGCGGTAGAGTGTCTGTTCTTGAGGAGGGCTTTCTGGGCTACATTGGAGTCTCAGTTTCTCTCCCTGAACTCAAGCATCCTCTGGCTTCTGTATGCTAAATGCCGCTGTCGACCGGTTGCTGGGATGACAGATTTCTGGTCTCCTGAGAGGGCAAAGGGTGATTTATGGTTTCATACTATGGCTTTAAGGGTGGAGGATGACGCTCAAGCTGTCTAAACAAATTGTCGCTTCTGAAAATAGACGCTTTATGTGTTGGCATGTGGTGTTTTGCAACAGTGTCTTGAAGCGCCTGATGTCTGATAAATTTGCTGGTCATTAGTCAGAATCGTCATGTGCTGATACAACTCCTGTGAGCCATATCATGTGAGCCCAGGGGTCCGGAGCTGCCCCATTATCGAGGTCCTAGCATCTACTGAGGGAAGCAGAATGAATGACCCATTATTCTTGTCAATGTGTTTACCTGACAATGGGCCATCCCTCATCAAAAGCAAATAGAGGTTGAGAAGAGGGTCTTGCAGGAACAGCAGTTTTGTTCCCACAGAAGCCCCTCCGGCATGAGAGAGCTACTCAGGCATTCATGCCTCACTGACCCCAGCTGTCTGGGACAAGAGAAAGCCGAGCTGTGCTTGGGGTGTGGCCATTGCACAGTGCAGGTCACTGAGAGGCCGCCATTCTCCTTCCTCCTGCCTTGCGTGTCCCAAGATGATGGAGGGGGGCCCAGATACATGGCGCCCCTGTTGTGTTCTGATGGGTGTGTGATCAGAGGCTGAGTGGACTGAGTGAGCAGAGCCCAGACCCAGGGCTTCCCTGAAGTCTACCATCTGGCCTCCAAGCTGCCCACAATCCTGAATTGGATACAGCTGAAGTCACCCTGCTCCTCCATGATGCCCCGGGGATCCTTTTGGACTACAGGCTAGGTGTTTGATTCAAAGTCTCCTCTATTTGATTGAGACAATGAAAGGTTTGGTTAAACTTTTTAACATTGCAGGGTATTAATTATCAAATCACCCTTCTCTGTAACTGAAGATGACCTGGGATTCTCAGTCTTCCTGTGTCCACCTCCTGAGTCCTTGGGTTGCAGGCATGCACCACTATGCCAAGTTTTGTGCAGTGCTTGGGATCAAACCTGTGTGTTAGGGCACCATGCTATTAACTGAGCCCCAACTCCAGCCCACAGTGTCAGCCTTCTAACTGCCCAGTTTCTCTGACTCAGGCATGCCTCACAATGGCGTAACTCTTCAGGCTATAGCCAAGTCATGAGTGCCCCCTCCTGTGGTGCCTGCACCACCTGGAACCACCATCTGGCAAGGGTTTGGGGATTAAAACCACACAGAGACATGGGTCACTCTTGAAACAAGAATGCCCCCTTTTATTGTGTTCCAGGACAGCTTATATAGCGCTCTCCTTGACTAATGGCCATGCCCTAGCTCTCGGGATTTTTCAGCTGCAAGCCCACTGGAAACCACTCCCCTGTCATCAGGAACTCATGAGGATCTCATGCCCAGAGCAGCTGTAAGCACAGGAAAACAAGCTGTTTACTCCGGCAGGCAAGGGATCATAGAAAATTCAGGGTCTGAGGGTCCACGGTGCCCAACACCTTTCACGTTGGTGCTAGTGTGTCTGACTTGCCAGTGAGGACCCTTTGTCTGGAATCCCAAAGGTCCATTTCCTAGCTCTAAGGCGTGAAATCATGATCATCCAGCTCTGAGGAATGGGATGCTGAAAGCCATTTGTTATAAAGAAAGGATGAAGCTGGTCCATGAATTCAAGACCAAGGTGTCTTCCCACCAGGGCCAGTCTCGCTTGTTGACATTCTGGAGAGGGTCCTGTAGTTAGAGACATATGCAGAAAGCATTCAAAATTGAGGTTACAAGCCAGACAGATGGCTCAGCAGGTAGAGGCACCTGCCACACAAGCCTGGAGATCTGCACGTGAATTCAATTCCTGGAAGCCATGTAAAGATGAAGGAAGAGAACCAACTCCTTAAAGTTGTTCTCTTATTTCCACATATGTGTTGTGGCATGTACACACATGTGCATGCGCGCACACAACAACAACAACAACAACAAATTTTAAAAATTTAAACTGGTATTATATTTTATTGGTAAACATAAAGTCTCGTTGTCATGACAGGTTGAGAATCATGGGCAGGACTTCAGTACTTAGAATACCCCACTTCAGAAAATGCGTCTGTGGTGTGAGCCTAACCAGTTGGCTATAGGGAGCCTACATGACCCAGCTGGCAAGTCTCCCGGCTTGTGTGTCTACCTAAGACCGTGTCCCCAGCCTCTTGTGTATTGGATATCTCTCATTACCCCTCCTTGCACCAAGTCTGAGAGGACCATGTTAGTATTCAAGTCCTACAGATGAGGAGAAGGTGCAGTCAATCATAGAAAAGCCCAGGACTTCAAACCCAAGTTTGTCTGGCTCCAACATCTATGCACAGAATCTGGTGTATGAATTGTAGGACTCCAAATAGACATGGAACTCTTGTTCCAAAGCTGATGAAGATTTCAACATGGCAAATGCTGTGAATTTCACAGCATGGGTCCCATGATACTAAACAGACATTTTTCACCCATGGACCTGCCCAACCGCACCCCACCATCCCACTGCTTACCAACTCAGAATGGAGCCTCAGCTAGCCATGGCACCTATCTTTGGCCATGACACCCTTCTCCTAGTTCCTTGAAAATCCAGCTCAGTTCAGTGATTTCAAGGTCCTTTCAGCTCCAATAGATTCACGGCCTTAAATATCCTTCCCTGCAAGCACACAACTTACATTTTCCTGTAAGTCAGGGAGGAACCAACATAAAAAGGAGCAAGAAGACGGATCCTCCTAGAATAGAAATATGTCCTCTGCGTAACCAGAGGGCTTGTTTGAAAACTTCAACAAACTCTGCTCCCAGCCCTTTGTACTTTATATCCTCCATCAAAGAGCCCCATTCCAGCCATGATGCAACTAAAATTTCTTTTCCCACAAAAAAAAAAAGTGCTTTCCTTATTAGGGACTTATACTTCACAGCCATTTTCACAAGTATTAAAAACCACAATTGGTATTATTGGATATAAATTTTATGCTAATGGATTCCAAACACAAACGAACAAAAATACTAATCACATTAGTAGTGAGGAATTACCACAATTCTGTTGGGTCCAAAGCTTATTGTTACTGTAACTGTAAAATCCCAAGAAAACTGATGACAAATTACTACAGAGGCTTTGGCAGTGATGATGCTGCAGGCTGGAGACTCTGGGCACAGAATATGCACCCCTTCTTCAGGAGAAGAGAGGCCACTGGGGCCTAATGGGGCCTTGGGATTGTAAATAACAGAGTTGTCATTGTTAGCCATGTGTATTTCTTCTTTTGAGAAGTTCTGCAGTTCGTGTGTGTGTGTGTGTGTGTGTGTGTGTGTGTGTGTGTGTGTGTTGGGGATATTCACAAATATCCACAGGAGTACCTACATATATGTACATACAAGTGAAGGACAGATGTCAGTCTTGGGTGCCATTTCTCAGGAGCCCTCGCCTTGTTTGTTAGACAGGGTGTCTCACTGAGACCTAGCACTCACCAATTAGGCTAAACTAACTGGCCTGTGAGCTCTGTTTCCTCCTGTCTCTGTCTCCCCCGTCCTGGGATGACAAGTGTATGACCAGCTTTCCTATGTGGGTGCAGGAAATCAGACTCAAGCTCCCAAAGAGAGCACCTTACCGGCTGAGCCATCATTCCAACCCTATTTTCTGATCTTGAATTTGAATGACTAGATGGATTTGTTGTTCATAATTTTTGTGTTCCTTAAATAGCTAGTATATTAATCTTTGTCAGATGAACAGTTGGTGAAGTGCTCTCATGTTCTGGAGATGTCTGTCTGCTCTGTTGTCTGTTTCCTTTGCAGTGTGATTTTGTTCAGTCGATGCAATCCCATTTTGTTATCCTGTTGTCTGCATCTTGAACTGTTTCTCGCTGTTTTCTTCCAGAAGTTTCCTAGTTTGCAGTCTTATTTTTTTGGGTCTTTGGTCTGTTTTGAGTTGATTTGGGGGTAGAGTGAGAGGGGTTTGCATGGAACTGAAGGATACTGTGTTAAGTAGAGTAAGTCAGATAGAATATGTTCCCTCATGAACAGACACTTAAGGAAGTAGAGCTCAGTGCAGAATAGTGATGAGCAGTTAGGAAGGGAGGGGAGATAAATAACGGCTGGCTTTGATTAGCACACTGGATGCACGTATTCAAATATGACATCGAATGCTGTGGATGCATGCAATTTATGCACACTAATAAAAGTATAACAATAATGTTTATGACAAGAAATATGAGGCTCTGGCTAGCCTGGCAGGCCACTGATGGGTAACCCCAGGCAGGAGGAGGCAGGAGGAGGAATTGGAAGATCACTCCAGGTAGGAATAGAGTCCAGAGAGACGATGCAAGCTCATTGCTTAGGGACACTTACCCCACTGCGGCCACTTGTCAGTCAGCAGCTGCAAATTTTGAGTGGGTGTCTGTTTCCCTGCTGGATACGTGGTGTCCATTCACCCAGTTACCCATGCTAGAGAGCCAAGTGCTGCCCTCAATACTCACCGCACGCCAGCATCTGCCTCCTCTTTAAGGTTCATTCCTTTCAGTCCACGGGCGTCACCCTGCTCACCCCTAACACATCAGCACTAGTCTCCTGATGGCCCTGCCTTCAAGTCCTCTTCCAATTACCCTTGCTGCCCATGGTCAGCTTTATCAAATTCAGCTCATGCCATCCCTCGGGTAGTATCATAACCACTTCCTTTTAAAGAGCCCCTTCAGCTCCAGGGTGGGGGGGAGAGGCAGAAAGAAGGAGGAATGGGAGAGGAGACTGGGAGGAGGAAGGCGAGAAAAGGGCAGAGGTTCCTTCATGAGCCTACATTCTAACAGAGACAAGAAAAGGAAGAGATAGGGCTGGGGTGTGGCTCAGCAGGAGAGAGCTTGCCTAGCACAAGCAAGGCAAATAAGGGGGGCTTATAAATAATTAGTAAACAATTACAAATTGTGGTGGATGGGAAGAAACAGGTGGGTAATGACTTAATGAAGCCTAGGAGTAAGAAGGACTTGTGGGAATTGAGAAGATTACTCTGGGTAACAAGCATTTAAGTTGTGGCCTAAAAGGAAAGCATAGGGGGTAAATAATGTTATGTATAGTTGAAAACATACACAAAGGCCCTGAGACCAGATATATATCTTATTGTGCGTGCAGAACTGAAAATAGGGGCCGTGTGGCAAAAAAAGAGAGGGCATGAGTGGGCAATTGCACCAAAGAAGAGTAGGTTTGGGGTAGAGGACGATGTTGTCTCTGCTACGAAGAAATTTGTGGTAGCGGTAGGAAAGGTGGGCTCATGCACATGCGCGATCATGCGCACATGCGCACACATGTCTCCCTACAGGCACTTTTGTTTCTCTCAGGGAATTCTCTGCCCTCAACTGGAAATGTACAAGCCCGCACTGAACTGCGGTGGTTTTGAGTGACTGCCGTTCTAAGTCACCGAGACCTTGATAGCGTCTGTTCCCTTCTTCCTCTGCTCTTTTTAGCTCACAGCTCCTGGTCTTAGTTCAGCAGTGCCTTCTCTAGGAAGCGTGGGTCTGCTGTTCCTCTTCTGGAGCCTCAGAGCTCCTGTTGCTGTCCCTGACCTGGGCTGACCCACCTCTGCTCGGTTCTTTCTCTTCTCCAAAGACTGTGCCCAACTGGGTGGAGCCTCCTCACTGCCGGAGTCTCTGCTTCCTTCCGTGCCAGTCCGTTCCTATCCCGGCTGCTGTACCTCTGCAACATTAGACAAGGACGAGGTCTAGCTTCGTGTCTGTAGCCACAGGACCACAGGAACATCTCTTCCTTTCAACTCAACTGCTTTGTCTCTCGCTAGCTTCCTTTCTGCTTTAGGGTGCTTTATCAGCCTCCCACGGGATTTTCTTTTTATCTGGAGAGAAAAATAAATTTAAAAAATTTTAAATTAAAAAAAAACCCTCATGAGCTGATATCTTCCCAGGGTGACCTTGTTTTTCCTTCTCCTGGTCCCACCTGAGTCTTCTGTCATCTCTTAGTTCTGGACTGCACACTGCACAGCTGGAATATGCTAGGACTTTCTGCCCCTGAGCATATGAGAACCCAAAGGTCCAGGTCAGAAAGGTGCCCACATCCCCAAAGGCCTGATGGCGGGGTTTCTTGTCCCATGTTCACCAATGGGGCAGTCCTTCAAAGCAGCCTGTCCTATGTAGGAGTACCATTCACTGCCTCACTTCCTACAAACACGAGATGGCCTTTCTCTTCCTCTCAAAGCAGCCTGTCCTATGTAGGAGTACCATTCACTGCCTCACTTCCTACCAGCATGTGATGGCCATTCTCTTCCTCGTGCATGGACTTTCAAACCTTGGCCTCTGATCCTGAGCCCGAGTCCCAGTCCCCGGCACCTACAGCTCCTCACTCGGGCTCCTGTTCCGTCACACTTTCTCCTCATCTCCGGCGGTCAGGCGATTCTTCTAAACCCAGTTGTATTTTTAGAAATGTGTCTTTCTCTCTTTGTCCAGCATTTCTGGTGTGTCCGTGGCAGGACGGAGATCCTTGGGCTTCCATTTGCTTCTCTGTGATTCCAGATGTCTCCAGCACCCAGCTAGCATCTGGAGTGACTTACTGAGTGTCCTACAGACACCTGTGAACTTTGGCTGTCCACCCCTCCTGCTAGAGCCCTAGAGAGGTTCTCAACCTGCCTCATGCTACAACCCTTTCATACAGTTCTTGGTGTCGTGGTGATTCCCCACCATAAAATTATCTTCATTGCTATTTCGTAGCTGTAATTTTGCTACTGTTATGAATTGTAATATAAACATCTGTGTTTTCCAGTGATCTTAGGTGACACCTGGGAGAGGGTCATTCAAGCCTCAGAAGGGGTCATGACCCACAGGCTGAGAACCACTGTCCTAGAGAGTCATTGCATAGTTCACGTTTCTCTGAGCTTTCAGGATTTCCCTGGCAGGAGAGGTCAGGTCAGGGTGGGCTCCGATATAGGCTCAATTGATTGGTCTCAGGGATTCCCAGCCAATGGAAGTCCCACACTCAACACAGGATAATCAATAAACAAGAAGTGTTTCCAATTTAAAACTGTTTATTTGGTTATGGTACCTAAATCTCTGTTCTCACCTCTTATAAATTGCTAGAAATGACACATATCTGTCAAATCACACAGTTCATATGATTTTTGCTTTTGAGACTTTTAATCGCTGTTCTGTAATTAAAACCATCACATAATGGTAGGGCATACCTGCTATTGAAGCACCCAGGAGATGGAAGTTAGAGGGTCATGAGTTCAAGGCCAACCTGAGCTAACTAGTAAATTTCAAGCCAATCTCAGCTACCTACAAAGATCTTGTCTCAAAAGCCACACACACACACACACACACACACACACACACACGGAAGGGGTGAACTAGTGAAGTCTTTATGGCTGGCACCTACTCAAACTGGCCCAAATACAAGGGGAACTTTGCTCCTGGGACCCATGAGGAGACAAGCCTATACACAGCCAAGGAGAGCCCCTTCCCAAAAGCTGGACCTAGAAAGCCCCCAATTAGATGATCATGATCACCCTCCTCCATGCCACCCAGAGTCCCATGGACTTTTCTGTGCCCATTTGGGTCACTTTCTTTCCCCACTGGTAGAGCTTCCACCTCCACTTCAAGTGCCCGTAGCCCCAAAGTTTGGCCATGGGATCCTCCCACAGTTAGCTGGGCAGCACTGGTGACATATAGCAGAAGCAGGTAGATCATTGGCACCGATGCCTTGCCTCAGGATCTGCCTCTAGTCCAATCAGCAACCTGGCCCACAGCTGCATACAGGCCCCCAGACAGGCAATTCATGGTGAGAACAGAATTGCAAGTAAAAGTCTTCCAGGGCAGTGATAGACCAACAAGGGTCAGAGTGAATCACAAAGCCCTAGCCAAAGGGCAGGGACTCAGGCAGCTTGTCAACACTGTAGCTGGGAGGGATGGTGAAGGAGAAACCCACGGTGCTGAGCTTTGCCAGCCTGATGACATGATGCCAGGTCTAGAGGTTGGTTTAGTGATTGAGGTGGGACCAAGGGACAGTAGAAGACTGAAGTACATGGATTTACACAAGCAGAGATCAAAATAGGGCATTAGGCAGAAACATACTTGAGACTATTCCTGAGCCCTTGAGACTTGGTGCCTCCCATTTTTACGGACCCAGGAAATAGAGCAGGGCCAGTGGGTGATTTTAATGTGACTGAAGTTTGTTACCTTGAGTAGATGACCAAACCCCAGGGGTCCTCAGTGTTTCCATTCCCAAATGGGAATGCTGGCAGTGTGGGGCAGAGCTGTTGGCTATGGAATAGTCTGTGAGTGATGCTTGGCTTGGCATTTGAGCATTATTGTTTTTACAACTGGGATATAAAAATTAATCAGGAGTATTTGTAATCCATCTTCCCCTTCAGAGGGAATGATTTGGTTTTATTGGGTGGGAACACAATCAAAAGAAGTAAATAGTGTATAAAAGAAGAAGGGGAGGAGGAGGAAGAGGAAGAGGAAGGAGAAGAAGAAGAAGAAGAAGAAGAAGAAGAAGAAGAAGAAGAAGAAGAAGAAGAAGAAGAAGAAGAAGAAGAAGAAGAAGAAGAAGAAGAAGAAGTTGTTGTTGTTCTAGAAGAAAATCTAGAAAAGGAAAGGCAGGGCCAGGAGACAAGGTGGGCTTGGAATTCTCATGAGTAAGAAGTGTAGTTGAATAGCCGGATTGAAAAACAGGGAGAGAAGGGGAACCAAAAAAGACTTTGAGTGAATTTGTATGGTAAGAGAGGAGGCATCAGAAGAACATTGTAGCCCTGCACTTTGGAGAATTGCAGGATGGGATTTCTCCTTTGCAGCCTCCTTGGGAAACATCTGTGGCACTTGTGTCTTCATTTTCTTGCTGTAGCTGTAAAACAGAGAAGCTGAGACTAGAAAATTATACACAATTGACACTCCATGGGTGATGCTGGGGACAGGAGCGTCCAGGCTGTCATCTTGCTTCAGTTGAGGCTGAAGACAAATAGAAATCCCAGTAGCACAGGCTGCCCCAGGCCAGAAGGGTGCAGGCGTCCTCTGAGCAATGGCTCTCATGCCACAAACCTTTACCCAACAGCACCAGTTCCTGGGAATTCTGAAAATCTGTGTGAGAAGTGGGTAGGGGTGTTTATTTGATCAAAACTTACCCAGCATTTAACTGAAAGAAAAATCTGATTTTACAGTAACTGAAACAAAGTAGTCCCAATGAAAGGCAAATTCAAGTGGGAGATAATTGATAAATTGTCTTAAGATGTGCAGGACAATACAGCAATGCTTGTTAAAGTTGTATGCTGTCTTTTTTATTGTAGCAATAAAAACAAGGCATCTGTTTCTAGCATAGCCATTTGTAACGACATAGTTAGACAGTGCTAAAGATATTTGTATTGTCAGTGTGCTTCTTTGTTTGCGTTGTTTATTTGCTGAGACAGCATCTCACTGCATACCCCAGGCTGGCCTTGAATTGGGAGACTCCTGCCTCAACCTCCTAAGTATGAGACATACAAGTACACACACTTCCGTGCTTGTCAGTTATGAGTTCATCTTTATCCATTCTAGATCACTGGTTCCCAACCTGTGGGTTGTGATCCCTTTGTCAAACTTCTATCTTCAAAAAAATATTTACATTATGATGCCTAACAGTAGCAAAATTAAAGTTAGAAAGTACCAACAAAAGTAATGCTATGGCTGGGGGCCCCCACAACAGCATGAGGAACTGAATTAAAGGGTCCCAGCATCAGGAAGGTTGAGAACCGTTGCTCTAGCTGGTAATTCTGTACTGGGGAGTGTTTTTAGGAATGTTCTCACATAAAGGTATAAAAATAAAGATGTTTGCTACAACATTGTTTAAAAATCAAGAGGTAGAAATAGGGTAAGAGTTTCATCAGTAGAGGACATTTTAAGTTCTAGCTACATTGTATAGTCAAGAACCACGTAGCTCTTAAAGGGCATGGGACTGATCTGTTTGTATCTACATGGAATGCTCCTCAGTTCATATTTGAAGGTGGGAAGAGTCAAACAGTGTGTAGCGTGCAGCCATCTGGGGAGAAAGGCACCTGGGTCACAGTGAACTGACTGTATGCACATAGAGAATTTTGCATGCAAAGAATTTCCTTTTTTTTTTTGGTGGGGGTGGGGCAAGGGTCTCACTTTGTCACCCAGGTTGGACTGGAACTCAATCTATAGCTAGGATGACCTTGAACTCCTGGCCATCCTCCTGTCTCATCCTCTGAAATACTAGGATCATATGTGTGAGTCCTCCCCACACTCAGTTGTGTTCAGAATAGCTTGATGAATACACACCAGAGACTCATGCCTCCAGGGCCAATGGGGAGGAGAATAGAACAGAAAGGCTTGCTCAGGATTTCCCATCTGCCCTTCCAGGTTGTTTCAGTTTTACCAGTACACACATAGTAACTTCCCCAAGAATGGTACTTATATAAACAAATAAAACATTGATCTTATAAACTAAATACCCCCACAAGGACTCAGTTTATAAGAGTCTTATGTTCCACCAAGAACTATGTGGTTATTTTCTGACTATAGAGGCTGATTCTGTAGAGATGGAGAGCTAAGCAGTCAGAAATAGCCACAAACTGTCGGCGGGGGGGGGGGGGGGTTGATAGAGTGGTGAGGCTCACCAAAGCAAATATTAAATCAGCATAAAATAGCATCGACTAAAACTTCGAAGCTAGAACATGAGCCGACGAGTCAACAGAATCCAATGCAAAGTCCAAAAATAGACTTGAATTTTTTGTTAATTAAGTACGCGGAAAAATACAGTTTCCTACCAGCTCGGGAAAGTGGAACAACTGGAAACATCTACAGAAAAGACGTTTTCTTCAAGTCTCAATCTTTGAGCCAAAATATGAATTCTGGTTATAATGAAGACTTAAATCTTTTAAAATAAAATACATCAACACAGGAGAAAACATTAAAAAAAAACAGTGCTTAGTGTGGAATCAAATTCTTTATAAGTATACCACAGAACCTGGAGGTCATTAAAGAAGACATAAGACAAACAAGAAATTTTAAAGGATTTTTAAGAATTATGTTTATGTGTCCACGAGTACAGTTCCTGAAGAGAGTCAGAAGAGGGCCTTAGGCTGAGCATTAGAGGAGGCATCAGAAGAACATTGTAACCCTGTGCACTCCTTTGATCGGTGGTCATCTTAGACTATCTGAATACCAAATATTTATATTATGTTTCATAACAGTAGCAAAATTACAGTTTTGAAGTAGCAAGGAAATAATTTTATGGTTAGGGAAGTCACCACAACACAAAGAACTGTATTAAGGGATCACAGCATTAGGAAGGTTGAGAATCACTGATTCAGATGTATATATCTCAAATAGCTTGTAGCCCTGGTTGGCCTTGAACTCCTAATCTTCCTGCCTTTGTCTCCCACACATTGGCATTACAGACAGGTGCCAGCACACAAAACAGGTCAATTTTTAACACCATAAAACCAATGGCAAAATAATATAAACACATGGACAGGTCTCAGAAAGAAACTAGATGGGTTTTAGATGTTTTTAAAAGGTGCTCAATTCATCTACAGTTACAGACATTCAAATTGATCCCATAAACCAATACCTTTTGATCTATTAGCTTTTGATAACCGTGTGTTGCCAGTGGTGCAGAGAAACAGACAGTCCTACATGCACACTGTAGCAATGCAGGCCAGTGTGACTTTGGAGAAGGCTCATTTTCCCGACTTGTAGCACATACGCAGACATATTCATATCTAAGCACATGCTACTTACTGAACACTGAAACACACACCCACATTGGTGTGTTAATTGCTTTCTGCTGCTATGAGAAGACACCATGACCAGAAGTAACTTAAGGGAAAGTATATTTTGGCTTCTACTTTCAGAAAGAGAGTCCCTAATGGTGGGAAAGGCATGGCAGCAGATAGTCAGAGAGGGAAGCTGAGATTACATTTCCATCCACACAGGAACAGAGAGAGCAAACTGGAAGTCGGGAAGTGAAGCTGTAATCCCTGTAGTACTTCCTCTAGCAAAACTCCACCTCCTAAAGGTCCCGTAACCTCCACAAACTGTGCCACCAACTGGGAAATAAGTGTTCAAATACCTGAAACTACGGGAGACATTTCTCATTCAAGCCACCACAGAAGGGGCATCTTAACTCTCCCTGAATAGGGAACCATTTCATATAAATGTACTACTAAATATTTCCAAGACATATGGCTTCATTAGAAGAGCTTGTGCTGCAGAGAACCCATGTGTGATCCACTGGATCATATTGTTAAAGATGTGTCATGGCATCTCCTATGTCCACAGCTGCCTGTCAAGTGAGGACCTAAGCACTCGTGGAAGAAGAAAGAGAGGAGGCCTTTGCCAAATTCTGTTTCTGCCTTTTGAAATTTGTATCATGTCTTGTGTTACTGATTCAAAAGGTGAATTTATAATCCAAATCCTTAAGAAATAACCCATCCAACAAACACCAGAGCTGGGGAATCTTTGGAAAGACTGCATGTGGTTGTCTATTTCCCCTTGCCAGGGGAATCCATGTATGTCAAGAGTGGTATTGCTGGGTCTTAAGGTAGATTGATTCCCAGTTTTCATAGAAGCCACCCTACTGAGTTCCAAAGAGGCTGCGTAAGTTTGTACTCCCACCAGCAATGGAGGAGTGTTCCCCTTACTCCACATCCTCTCTAGCATAAACCGTCATTAGTGTTTTTGATCTTGGTCATTCTTATAGGTGTAAGATGGTATCTCAAGTTGCATTTCCCTGATGGCTAAGGATGTTGAGAAATTCCTTAAGTGCCTTTCAGCCATTTGAGATTCGTCTGTTGCGAGTTCTCTGTTTAGGTCTGTACCCAATTTTTTAATTGTTTATTTGGTATTTTGATGTCTAGTTTCTTGTGTTCTTTGTATATTTTGCAGATCAGTCCTTTGTCAGATGGGATTGGTGAAGATCTTTTCCTGTTCTATAGGCTGCCATTTTGTCTTTTGACTGTGTCCTTTGCCTTACAGAAGCTTCTGGTTTCAGGAGGTCACATTTATTAATTGTCGATCTCAGTGTCTGTGCTACTGGTGTTATATTCAGAAAGTGATTTCCTGTGCCAACGCATCCAACACTACTTCCTACTTTCTCTTCTATAAGGTTCATTGTGGCTGGATTTATATTAAGGTCTTTGATCCATTTGGACTTGAATTTGGGGAAGGGGATGAGGAGGGTGGATGGGGAGTGAGGAGGGTAAAAAGGGATAGGGAAGAAGAACAGAAGAGATTATGAAGGTCTAGTTGGGGGAAGGACAGAGAGAGAGAGAGCAAGGAAAGAGATATCTTGATAAAGGGAGCCATTATGAGGTTAGAGAGAAACCTGGCACTAGGAAAATTCCCAGGGATCCACAAGGATGACCCCAGCTAAGACCCTAAGCAATAGTGGAGAGAGTGCCTAAACTGCCCTTCCCCTGTAAGCAGATCAATGACTACCTTAATTGTCATAATAGAACCTATATCCAGCTACTGAATGAAGTAGGTACAGAGATCCACAGCTAAGCACTGGGCCCAGCTCCTGGAGTCCAGTTGTTGAGAGGGAGAAGCAATAATATGAGCAAAGGGGTCAAGACCACAATGGGGAAACCCACAGAAACAGCCTACCTGCGCTAGTGGAAGCTTATTGACTCTGAACTGACAGCTGGGGAACCTGCATAGGACCAAACTATGCCCTCTGAATGTTGGTGACAGTTGTGTGGCTTGGGTACTTTGTTGGGCCATTGGCTGTGGAACCAGTATTTATCCCTAGTGCATGAACTGTCTTTTTGGAGCCCATTCCCTGTGGAAGAATATTTTATTCAGCCTAGATACAGGGAGGAGGGCTTTGATCCCACCTCAAGTGCTGTGACAGACTTGGTTGATGCCCCATGGGAGGCCTCACGCTCTCTGAGGAGTGGATGTGGAGTGGGGTGGGGGGAAGGTAGGGGAAGTGGGAGGAGGGGAGGGAGAGGAAACTGGGATTGGTATGAAAAATAAAATAATATTGATTAAAAAAATAAATAAATATGGAAAAAAGAAAGAAAGCATGTTGCGCAGCAGTTAAGAGCACTGGCTGCTCTTTCCGATGACCTGGTTCAATTCCCAGCACCCACATGGTAGCTCAGAGTGTTCTGTAACTCTGGTCCCTATTCTGGCACATGCAGGCAAATTTCCCATATCCATAAAAATAAATCTTTTTAATTAAAGAAAGAAGAAAGCATGTCATGTGAACTTCCTGGTTTGTTGTCTTCTTGGTAAACAACAGCTGCAGGCCACCAGATTCATTTTTAAATGAAAAAAAAACTGAGGCTTACAAAGTATATACTTGACTGTCCAAATACTAATAGCAAGACATATGTGCAACACAGATTTCTTGACTTTTTCCCTCTCTTGCTCTATAAGAGAAATGCAGAAGGCATTTCTGAAAATGTTATCTAGGTATATACACTTACCAAGCATACTGAAAAATGTATTTTATTTTCACCAGGTTCTATATTTCTTAGGATCTATGCTAGACTTCCTAATAAATACTTGCCATCTAATGGATAAAAAAGTGTAGGGGGTGTTTCTCCAGCCCCCCTCCATTGTCCTCTAACTATGAGAACATAATAACTTAAAAGCTATTATAGAAATACAGGTAGAAGACAAAGATGAAGTATAAAATGGGAGCATCACCTCACACCGACTGTGATGGTAATGGCTTGTGCTACCGAACAGGTAGACAACCTCTATGAGTTTCAGAGTCTCCAGTCCATGCTCAATTGGCTATTGTCTTTAAGCCTGTGGTGAGAAAAAACATACTGGCTGCAAGCACTTGTCAGAACAAGTTACTCACCTCAGGGTGGCTGGGGAGAAATAGCGAGGTGGGCTCAGGTCTCATATTCCCCCTTCAAAGTACAATCCAGTGGCCTAACTTCCTCCCACTAGGTCCCACCTCCTAATGGCTTCCCCAGGAGCTCACAGACTGACAGGCTGTTAGCATATGGGCCTTTGGGACAGGAAAGACACGCAGCTGTAGTTACAGATTGGAGAGTGTCGTTTCAGAGGACAATGGACAGATCCACCTAACTCTGTCTCCAAATGAGTGGCTTCCAATCATCACAAGCCCATTTTCAAAGATGAGTTTTCCTGCTCACGATGAGGAAGAGCAGGACTCATGGGGCTTATATCATGTAGCTGCGTCTGAAATGCTGGTGGCTTGTGGCACACTGAGAAGCATCCATTCAATTGAGGTGTATGCCTTTTCCCTCTGTTTCCCAATGGTTCTCTGGCCTCTCTGGTGAAGCTAACTGTTCTACCCCCTTGGTCTCCATAGTTACCATCAGTTCTCCAAACTACAGCTATTTCCCAATAGGCTCCAGTTACAGTACGTTTTAATTTGTCTTCTAATTCAAAAACAGAGTTACTGCTTCATTAATCAATGTGTAAAGAAAATCAAAAGTCTATTAACTAAAAAGCCATGCTATTCCAAAGGCATTGATCCACATTTGTTATGGGCAGCCTGTTCAGGAACTGTAGTTCCTGAGAGTAGCTCTCTGGGGTGCCACTGGGGGGAACCGAAATAGGCCTATAAATACCTTGAAATGCATCTGACACTTATTAGAAGTTTATTTGGTGGAGAATGGAAAAATAAGAATATTTTCTTGCTGATAATATCATATACATATTATTTTATGTCACAAGTATATATACTGTTGAATATTCACTGACAGGTATATATGTGTTACAATGAGCAGACAGAATTTAGGCTTTATCCCTCTGGAATGTTTATTTTAAAATTAAATGCATGATAAAAATACAAAAAATAAGTGACTGTATTAACACCCCCTCCCTAAGGCCAGGAACCGTACCAGAAGAGGGGGCAGAAAACTTCTAAGAACCGGACGTTGAGAGGACCAGTGTGAAACAGTATCTCTGGACATTACAAGATGGCTACACTCTTGAACTCACAGCAGGCATACCCTGCACAGTGTCGAGCCAATCAGTATTACAGCATGGAGTGGGAAGGGGGCTCATCAGCCCCTACCCAACCTAGTAGCTACGAACAATAAATGTTTTCTGGGGAAGAGAGTGGCCCTTGGTAGGTCAACCACACTCCAGTAGTTGGCCCCACTCCCATGCGTGTGCGGCAGCAAAATTGGAGATCGTGATATATAATTTTAAAAGAGAGAGGACACAAAGGAGAAAGGGAGGTCGAAATGGCTCTGAGAGGAGTTGTGGAGGGGAATTAAGGTGAACATGATCAAAATACAAAATTCTTGAAGAATTAATAAGTTTCTTTTTAATCAGCACAAATATAAAGTATCCATCTGGCTTATGATCTGTGATCATGACTACAAGCATAGTTAGGTTCTTTGAGATGAAACTTTCCTCCCTACCAATATTTAGTGAGGTTTTCTTCCTCAGATGGATTTTATGATAACTCAAAATGCACCATGAATACTCGTGACCCCATCTTGTGCAAGGACACCATGATAGGCGAAGGAGTGAGAGTGGACGCTAACAATAGTATTATCTAGATCATCCGTGTGTCTATTTCTCTTGTCTGTTTTATTCCATGATTTTCCTGCGGTGCATCTTTTTATTGAAAACTTTAAATGAATACTAAGTATTGCAAAGCCCAGCTGACAGCCCCTCAGAGCATCTTCGTGTTCACTTTTTTTAGGAAGCAGATCACCCAGTCAGCCTTGGGCTGAGGTGTTTTGAAGCTGGAGGTCAGTCTTTGTGAGGTATCTTCCTGGTTCTGAGGAAAGTCACTCTGCAGGGCTCCCCACTGAGCGTGCCTCTGCCCCTTTACCACTTCTCTGCTTCCTGCTCTAACCTCAGAACCCAAGGTTCTCAGAATCTCTGCTGGGAACCCAGGTTAAACACTCAGCTTCTCATTCTGCTCACAGTTGCCAATCGTGTTCCTTCTGAAGCTCAGAGACCTGAAACCACCCCAGAAGGAAAAGCGGTAACAGGCTCACTTCTCTGTCTCCCTCTCTTCGGGATCTGACATCAGCTATTTGATTTTCTCCCAGTCCCTGGAGACTGTTAGCTCAGCTTCTCAAGCCTTTTAACTTTCTGCAGCTGATGCAAATGCCACGCTGGAGCTGGGGAGGGGGCTTGGTGATTAAAGCTCCTTGTGTAAGTGTGAAGCCTGGAGTTTGGATCCCCAGAACCCACATAAATTCCAGATGGGCATGGCACCCCGCCCATTACCTCATAAGACAGAGAGAGGATCCCCAGAACAATCTGGCTAGCAAGACTAACCATATCGGCAAGCGATGGGCTTGACTGAAAGACTTGACCTCAAAGAAAAAGGTGAAGAGCAGTTGAGGATGATTCCTGACCTGAACCTCTGACCTCCACATACATTCTCACCCATGCGCACATGCACCCACACACGTGTAAACATGCATAAACACAAAAGAGTGCAAACAGGAAAACATAAAAAGCCAATTCCCAAGGGGGAAATGCATTTTGGAGTGTGTGACTCACTTCTATGTATAGCCCTTGCCAGGTGTATCTCTGACCTCGGTCTGATCTGTGTCCAAGCCCTACCTCCACTCACTGAGAACTGTTCTAGGTTGTAAATATGGATGACTATGTTTCCAGCTACATGTGTTCAAAAATTCATCCCTAAGACATAGTTCTTGCTATTTTCTTACTCTTAACTTAGACAGGAAAACACAGTCTTACATCAGGTTTTACCCCCTTGCATGCAAGTGCTTTGGAGGAGTCCACCATGAGGAAGAGGCTGCTAATACCTTGACACTTTGATTGGCAGATTTTCCTGAACGGAATGTTTCCACGTAAGTCTCTTCAGCACTCAGGGCACTCTTTCTCTGTGTCCAGTGACACGCAGGCACAACCCCTCTCCACGGGAACTGCCCGTGTTGAGCCTGAGCCCAGCCTAACTGCTTGGGAGCTCTGTTATTTGCCTTCTTGATGCTGTTGTACGTGGATGCCAGACTTTCTAAGAATAGAATGACAAATGCTAAAGCAGTTCAAAATCTTAAGACTTAAAGAGAAAACAGCTCTGTGGATCCAGAGTAATGACTTACAGTAGCCAGCCATTAGGACCATGGCAGATTCTTAACTAGAAGATGTCATGAGGTTGTTTCCACTTTTTTCAATTGTTTAAGCTGTTAGCTGTGAGTTGGGTGTTATCAAAGACCTTCTTGATGCCTTTGAAAAGAAATGCTAACAAAGTAATGAGGGTTGTGTTGAAAATCTACAACGAGGTGTTGAGGCTATAGATCAAACATTGTGTGGGTGCATGTGCGTGTGTGTGTTTGTGTGTAGCTACTTTGGCAGATGCCTTCCATTCCAGCTCAACTGAGAGTAGTAACTGATCACTGTAGCCTAACAAGGATATATTAAAACAAGGAATTAAAGGAATTAATATGTGCCTATATCAAATATTTCATTTTAACCTGCATTAGTGTATTTTTAAAATATGTATCTGATGTTTGTGATGCGGTGGTGTGCATTGCCACAGCACATGCCTAAGAACAACTTCATGGAATCAATTTCCTTCCTACAGCTTTACAGAGGCTGCAGGGCTCGAACTCATATCTCTAGGTTTGCATGTCAAGCACCTTTACCCACTAAGCCATGTCACTGGTCCACAAATGTACTCTAATCACAAATATATCACACTAATAATTTATCTTCCTTAGTCTTCAGTTTAAAGTTCTTGAAAATGTATCTGGTTCTGAAAGACATGAACAGAGCAATCTGAGAACAAAATCCCAATCTGTGTCACTTCTCCACATCTGTGTGCGTGTGTGCGTGTGTGCGTGTGTGTGTGTGCGTGTGTGTGTGCATGTGTGTGTGTGTGCGTGTGTGTGGGTATGTGTGTGTGTGCGCGTGTGTGTGTGTGTGCGTGTGTGTGCGTGTGTGCGTGTGTGCGTGTGTGGGTATGTGTGTGTGTGCGTGTGTGTGTGTGTGTGTGCGTGTGTGTGTGTGTGTGTGCGTGTGTGTGGGTATGTGTGTGTGTGTGCGTGTGTGCGTGTGTGTGTGCGTGTGTGCGTGCGTGCGTGCGTGTGTGCGTGCGTGTGTGTGTGTGTGTGTGCGTGTGTGTGGGTATGTGTCTGTGTATGTGTAGCAGCCCTGGCTGTCCTGGTACTCTCTTTGAAGACCAGGCTGGCCTTGAACTCACAGAGATCCACCTGCCTCTGCTTCCCAGGTGCTGGGATTAAAAGCGTGCACCACCACATCTAGCTTCTCCACTTCTTTTACAGCTGCCTCACTCTCTTTTAAATTAATTGTACGGCACCTTTCCAACAACTTGCCCTGGACGAGTCCTTTCAAAGATGTCACAACTAGCACAATTCTTTTCTATTCCACATCAGCTTCACAAAGCTTGGTTGAGTTATGCAAATAGAGTGTAAGGATAACCGCCATACAGAGGTTTAGATCAAACACAGCTCACTCTTCACAAACACAGAGCTTTCTGACGGGAGCATGTGTGTGCATCCACGCAGAGCTCCAGACCAAGGTGTTAGTACGCTGCACAGACTCCTCATCAAGCATTGGCTGGTCTTGAACGGAGACTAAATGTGGCTTCATCAAGGGAGCTTCTAGAGTACACTTAGGAATCCAGTTCTTTCTCTCCGGCTTGGGCTAAATCTAAGGCTGTTTTAAAGAGCCTCGCTTGCTGGAACACTCATCCACCTATTATTAGCATGGTGTCGCAGTGACTGAAAATGGCTCCTGTCAGCTCTACAGTATGACCTAACTTTACTAATACCAACTGTGAACTCCTGGGGTGTTACTAAGAACCAGACTGGGAAACACTTTGCATGAATGATCCCATCCTATCTTTGTGACTCTGCGAAATGGGCTATCATTGTTTTCCTTTACTCTCGAAGGAAACTGAGGCACTGAGGAAGGCAGTTGTTGCCTATATTCTCATAGATAGCAACAGCAGATGAAGAATTCAAGTCCAGCCCGTAAGAACTCATAACCCATATTTTGTCTCCATACACTGCTGAATCTTTGACATGGGACTGGGAACTGGTGTCAGGTGCCCTCAGAACCCACTCCCTACTTGCTCCGGTCACCCTCCTTAAACCCAGCCCACTTGCCTTTCTTTCAGGAGTTGCATCTTCCCTTCTGGTCCCCAGACATTCTGCCCATATTTCCTGCTTCCGTGACTCTGGGCATATCCTTGTAGGTGCCACCTGACTTAGGGATTTTACTGTTCTCACTCTTGAGATAGGGTAAGAAGGAAGACACGTGCAGAAAAAGAGAGATAAAGGCTCCACAAACAACATGCTTGGGTTTTCTATAGAAGAATTCTTTTAGGCCTCTGCTGGGATGGGAGCCAAATGCGCGCTTAGACTCCATTCCTCTATTGTATATTCCTGAGAAGTCTGCCCTACTTCCCGCTCCCTGTTTGGCAACAACCTGGTCCCCTCACATCCATAGTATCTCACTTTTTCAGCCCAGTGTCCCCTTGTTTGCAATGCGGTCTGAAGCCCTTCTAACTGGTGACAGCTGTTCCCAGAATTCCCCGCCCTCCCCTGGCACACACTGCAGTGATACTGATTTTCTTGACCTTTGCCCCATTTAGGGGTAAGCGTGTGGACTTCTGGAAGAACTCCCAAAATATCTGAGTTTTATCTGGAACGATTAAGACTGAGTGGCTAGGGCTGAAGAGTGCAGCTTCTGTAACCGCCAACCATCAACCCCACAAATTAGCTTTGCTCATCTAAAGAACACTTAGCGGGGAAGGCCCTGCTGGGCTGGGCTGAACGAACAGGAATCAAAAAAGTCATGGGTAAGTTTCAGCTTCCGCTTTTAGATACGGCGCTCCTAATGTGTGCCTGGTGTCTGGTCTCTCACTCATTTTCATATCAATATGCTAATTGCCAGCGGGATTATAACCACTCAGAGCAAAAACGACCTTACCCAACTTTACTTGAGTTATCCATATCAGGGAACTAACTTGTGGCCAACAAGAAAGAATAAAAGAGAGTAAAATTTCCCAAAAAGACATGAGAAAGAGCATGCCCCTTTCTGTCCCCTGAGCCCTCCATCTGCAGAACTTTCCAGATTTTTATTGTATTGTAGAGTTGTTTTACTTGTAGGTATGCCTGAGTTCCACTTGCATGCCTGGTACCCAAGGAGGTCAGAATAGAAAGTCTGATCTCCTGGAACTGGAGGTACAGATGGTTATGAGCCAGTATGTGGGTGTTGAGAATTGAATCTGGACCCTCTGGAAGAGCAACCCGTGCTCTTAACGACTGAGCCATCTCTCCAGCCACCACCCAGGAACATTTTATGTAAGAGAGAAATAAATGTATTCTTGCTTTAAGCTGATATTTGATTTCTAAGTCATATGTAGTCAGACCTTAATCCTAACTGACATAGGTTTGAGCCCTAAAAGTATTTGAGAGATTGAGGGATTTGGGTTGTTATCTCTTTCAAAATACTCGTCACATAAAGGATGATTGCCCCTGGAAGATGGTTGATCAGATAAAGGTTGGTTCTGGGGTCCCCTGGAACTGGAGGTGCCCAAGCCATTTGTGTCAAAATGGAACCACAGTCACATTTAACCTGTGCACTCTGTGCTGTAGACTCAGATCATTACCTCTCCATGACTTTAAATGCAAAGTAAGTCCTGTGCCAAGCTGTGCTCTGCTGTACTGATGAAGGTGCCTTCCCAGAGACGAGCCTGCAAACATTCCGCTCTGAAGTCAGTTGGTGTGGTGTGTCTCTGGATGTTTTCCATCCACAGTCCATTGACCCTGAGAGTGTGGAATCCATGCAGAGAGAGCGCAGTGTCTGGATATCTAAACTCAAGAGTCTCTGATTTTTTTTTTCCTTCCTACCTAACCTTAAGACACGTACACATAACTTGGTCTCCATTGACAGAGGAAGTAATTTGGTCTCATGGAGTATTATATTCTATATACAGTTCTTCAATTAGAGGAGAGTTGAGACACCAGATACTACACAGACTCCTGTGTAAATCTGATTTGGGCTTACAGCCAGTCCCTACCCCATTCCGTGGATGGGAAAACAGATGAAATCAGCCCGCCTTTTGTTTCTTTGGGTTAAAGTGGTGCATGCCCTGCAAGGAAATGGGAGTAGATATTTCGGAGACTGAACATCTCACACCAGAAGTCACCAATAAATTCAACAAATGCGGAAATAAATCACAGCTAGAGTTAATAAAGTAATTTTTCACTATCAGGTGGTTCCTATTAAAATCGCGGAAGTGTCAATCTTCGTGGAGGCCCCAGTCCCATTCCAAGCGATCTGCTAATTACACTCCTTTCGTTTACCCTGCACCTCTGCTATTGTGGCAAGTGTTTGCTTCGTCTCCTCCCACCGCTCAATAGGTTTTAATTGCTGTTGCTGCAGCAGACACCTTGAAATACATTTCCTAGAGAGGCCATGGCAGGCTGCTAGACTAGCCAATGGTGATTAATTTCATTGACTTGAATCACAGAGGACGAAGAAAGCCAGTTCCATTTTAATTACATCTGCAAGAGAGAGTACAGCTTTTTCTGAAGCACATCTCTTGAGAGGGAAAGAAATGCGGGGTGTGGTGGCCTCTCCTTTCTTCAGCTCCTTGTACCATGACTCGGTGGGCCTGGTGGGAGATATTGGCAAGCCTGGGGATTTGCAAACAGGATGGAAACATGAAGCAAGCATTGTGCGATTCACCTCTGTTTCTCTTACTTGAGCAATTAATAGCCATTGAACAGATTTAAGATACGAACCAGTATCTTACCCCTGCAGCAGATGTTCTGCATAAAACGGACAAGAGTCATTAAGCCTGACATGCGAATATGTTTACTTACTGTCCCAGAAGACAGAGCCAAAGACATTCCTGGAGTTTTCCAGAACACTCTCTACTCATTCATGTCCTTGGATGCTGGCATACGCTTTCCCAATCTCTCGCCCTTTCCACTTGAATAAATAGCAGTTTTCTACAAAGCCCCTCTCAGCTGCTACTCCTGCTTGCCCTGAGGAGACATGGGGTGAAGAAATAATATACAGTCCTAGGGCTTGGATATATGGCTCAATTGGTAGAGTGCTTGCTCAGCATGGATTCTGGGTTTGACCCAGAGCACCAAATACTCTGAGTGTGGAGGCACATACGTGCAATCCTGATATTCAAGAGGAAGGAGCATGAGGATCAGAAGTTCAAGGTCATCCTTAGATATGTACCAACTTTGAAGTAAGCCTGAGATACACGAGACACTGTCTAAACTATGTGTGTGCCTTGGAATGCCAGCTCCGTATAAAGCAAGCTACCTAAGCTATCTGAAACCCAGAAAGCAGCTCCTTAGCTTTCTTCCCCTCTCTTCACACCTTTCATTTGCTAAGTGACCACCAAACTCCTTGAAGTGTCATATGCGTTGCTAGCGAGTGGTCCATTCCCCACTTTCTCCTCTGCACTTGGAGAATGAACATTCTCCTGTGTCATGGCTGTTGCTAGGCTAGAATATGAAACCTTATGTAGAGCACTCAGGTGGATGGCTGGTCAGAGAGGGGGCATGAAAGATGCAAGTGTACTGTTCTTCATCTCCCAGAGTACCGTTTGTTTCACTCTTGTTTATACTGCTAATTGAGAGGCAAGCCAGGAAACAGAATTTAAATTAGACTGTCCTTTTCAGCTGTCCTCTAGTGAGCCTTATTAAACGTAGCTGTCTCGGCTTGTTTCACAGCCATTCCCTCTTTTTGGTCCTCACTGCTAACTTCCTCGTCCACACGGGGTTTCTTTGTTCATCTTGAATTAATGCATTAGTCTCCTCATAAATAGGCAAGCCTCTCCAGCCATCTCCTCCGTTGCATCTTCCATGATGCTTCTCTGGTCATTGGTCTTGCTGCCTCCTGTAGCAGCCACCTCTCAATCATTCTTCAAAGATTCCCGGATGAATGTAAATGAAACCATGCAGTCCATAAAGCCCCTAGGAATCTGCCCTTGCCTTCTTCTCCACCTCCATCCTCACCATGCCTGCCCTGTTCACTGCACAAATGCAGACACGTGACTTTGGCGATAGTGGTCCCTGTAGACCTCCTCCATGGGTATTTTGTATTCTTTCTCTGCCTAGACTTACATCTGTCCTTGAAGTTGCTTCTAATGAGCTAAGCCCGCTCCCTACTCACTTCCTTCGGCTATCTCCTTCAGATGCTCTTTCTATCATCTGTCTGATTTAGCTGTTCTTCCACCGTCCTGCCTGGTGCCCTGCTCTGATCTCTGAGCTGCCTTCTTTCCCATTTCACTGGAATTATGCCCTGTCTTTCCTTGTAGATAAAGTACCCTGCAAATGGAGAACATGCCTTCTTTATCCTTGTAAGTCTGGGAGCTGACAGTAAGTGCTATTCGCTAAATGGAATGAACAAATGAGTTATATGCATTTACCTTCCCACTTCCGCTGTCAAATGACCCCTTCAAAGTCAAAAAGGACATGGTCACAATGACAAGTTATGAATGAGTGAGTGAATGAATGTCCTACTGCTTGCATGCAAGCCTGCAATGAGGTTTGTCTCAGGGCGAGATACACATCCTTTTATCTGTATACTCCCTGGACTATGCATCTGGGTAGGGTTCCAGCTGTCAAAACTATATACAACCCCAGGTGGCTTTGGCTGGAGGTCACTGGAACTCTGACCTTTCCTACAGACATAAACTTCAAAAGAAAACAATTTATCCAAAGGCTGATGTTAGATCTAAGAAAAGTCTCAGTTCTATTCCTTACCCAGCAGAATATGAAGGCTACTAGCCCATGGGGGAGAAAGCTGTACCCGACAGCTTTCCCACTGCTGAGTGATGGAATGCGTGCTTGCTTCCGCTTCTGCCGTGGTTCGGTCTCCCTGGAACTCGGCATTGTACAGCAGGAGTCCTTCTGACAAAGCAGACCTCGCTGCCCGGCGGTAGAAAGTCAGGCAGCAGGCCAGGTCCACCCATTGTCTCCAACCACCTTTCCAAGTCAAAAATCTGCAACTTTATCCCCCAGAAAACTTTTATGGCAAGTTGACTAGAAAGCTTAGCAATGAGTAAGACCTCAAGGGGACCAGCAGGATGGAGAAAGTAAAAGAAGTTTAGAACGACAGAGGTTATTCCTGAGAATGAGTGTAAAGTAGAGAAAGGTTCAAGGCATGGTGGACACAGAGACCTGAATTCCAATGCACACTCTTCTGTGAGCTGCTCTTCCCAGTTCATTGGCCAAAGATTTTGTTCTGCTAATCTTGACAGTGAGAAGAAGAGCAAAACTCAAGTGTCTCAGAGTATACTCAGTTAATGGAAGTTCCTTCCCCTTTCTTGCTTTCTAGGATATTTGCTGAAAGGATTCTTTTGCTCAGGACTTCCCTCTCATTTGTAACTTTTTTTTTTAGACAGGGTTTCTCTGTAGCTTTGGAGCCTGTCCTGGAACTAGCTCTTGTAGACCAGGCTGGCCTCGAACTCACAGAGATCCTCCTGCCTCTGCCTCCCGAGTGCTGGATTAAAGGTGTGCGGCACCACCGCCTGGCTTCATTTGTGACTTTCTTTATGGTGATAATACTCAGAGGAAACTGGGACTGGTATATAAAATAAAAAAGATTGTCTTAATAAAATAAGATAAAAAAGATTGCTTTCAATAAAATCAATTTTAGATATGTACTTTTTGAGTCACTTTTTTCTTTTTATTTCTTAATCATAGTAGGTTTTCCCCTAGAGCCTATGACCTGTCTAGCCACAGGTTCTTACCCCATTAATGGTGCCAGGTATGGTTTTAATCTTGTGGAGCAGAACTTAAATACGATCAGAAAGTGGTTGATGACTCCTGTGATGTCTGTGCCACTACTGCACCAGTGGTATGTCTTGCCAAGACAGTCATTATTGCGGCTCACAATACTCACAGCTGGATAAGATTGATGACTAACGTTTCTTCCTCTGGTAGCATGTGTAATACTTTTCAGATCTACGAAAGCTAGCCAATAAGAGTGAAACTTCTGGCTAAGTACCATCTTGAATTCTTTATGTTCTATGACCCAAGTATGTGGTGTCTTCAGCAATGGGATTTTACCATCAAGTCCTGAAGAGTAGCCAAGACCAATGGCAATAGTCTGCCATGTTTAGGGCTCTATAGGTCTTCATTGGCAAACAACTTAAAAAAGATGACCCTTTCCTGACTCTGGTCTTATTTCTTAGCCTGTGGTGTCTAATAGAGGTATTGTCACCCGTTATAGAATAACTCCATCTAAACTCTTTATTTATGTATATATTTTAGCAAGTTTCAATAATAGTAGGTTTCCATTTGACCATTTTGAAATGTCCCGGTTATTATTTATCCTTTCTCATATTTCCTCCTCTGCCCTGCCTTTCCAGCTTCTACCCCAATTTAACCCTTGCTATGCCATATTCCCCTTTATCCCTTTAAACCACTGCATCCTATCTCCCCTTTCTTGAAAGCCCCCAGACAAAAATTTTTGGAACTGGATGAAATTAGAATTCTCAAGGGATGTCTGGGAAATGTAGCAGCTCTGTCCATAAACTGACCATGAATAAATAAATTAAATAAATAAATAAATAAATAAATAGTGGCTTGTAAGTAGCTAGGAGACTCCAGAAAGTTCTAGAAACATTGTTCCACTTTAACCCACACTTGCTCTTCTAAATGTCAGTGATCACTGACACTCTTTTTTAATTGGTTTTATTGAGCTATATATATTTTCTCTGCTCCCTCCCTTCCAATCCTCTCCCCTTCTACACTCTCCAATGATCCACATGTTCCCAATTTACTCAGGAGATCTTGTCTTTTTCTACTTCTCATGTAGAATAGATCCATGTATGTCTCTCTAGAGTCATCTTTGTTGTCTAGGTTCCCTAGGATTGTGAATTGTAGGCTGGTTTTTCTTTGCTTTAGGTCTAAAAGCCACTTATAAGTGAGTACATATTATATTTGTCTTTATGGGTCTGGGTTACCGCACTCAATATGATGATTTCTAGATCCATCCTTTTTGTCAGCTATGTAGTACTCCAATTGTGTAAATGTACCACATTTTCCTTATCCATTCTTCAGTTGAGGGGCATTTAGATTGTTTACAGGTTCTGCCTATTACAGATAATGCTTCTATGAACATAATTGAGCATATGTCCTTGTGGTATAATTAAGCATACTTTGGGTATATACTCAAAAGTGATATTGCTAGGTCTTAAGGTAGGTTCTTTACTAATTTTCTGAGAAATCGCCATACTGATATCCAAAATGTTTGTACCAGTTTGCACTCCCAGTAGCAATGGAGGAGTGTTCCCTTTACCCCCACATCCTCTCCAGCATTAGTTGTCATTAGTGTTTTTGATCTTGGTCATTTTTACAGGTGTAAGATGGAATCTCAGAGTTGTTTTCATTTGCATTTTTCTCATGAGTAAGGATGTTGAACATTTCCTTAAGTGTCTTTCAGCCATTTTAGATTCATCTTTTGAGAGTTCTCTGTTTAGATCTGTACTCCACTTCTTTATGGGATTATTTGTTTTTTATGACAATTTTCTTGAGTTCTTTGTATATTTTGGAGATCAGTCATCTGACCGATGTGGGGTTGTTAAAGATCTTTCCCATTTTGTAGGCTGCCATTTTGTCTTGTTGATCATGCCCTTTGCTTTATAGAAGCTTCTCAGTTTCAGGAGGTCCCATTTATTAATTGTTGTTCTCAGTGTCTGTGCTACTAGGGTTATCTTTAAGAAGTTGTCTCTTGTTGCCAATGCATTCAAGTGTACTTCCCACTTCCTCTTCTTTGAGGTTCAGTGTAGTTGGATTTATGTTGAGGTCCTTGATCCATTTGGACTTGAATTTTGTTTATGGTGATAGATGTGAATCTATTTTCATTCTTCTACATGTTGATATCCAATTATGTTATGTGAGCACCATTTGTTGACTATGCTTTCTTTTTTCCATTTTATATTTTTTGCTTTGTATACCCCATAGTTTCTGTCTATAGACTCATCAATGAAAGCCATTCAGCTTTTGTTAATGATGACTATGCAGACACCTTCCAAAGGCCACTTGTCTTTGAAAATCACGTCTAAGCT
Organism: Microtus pennsylvanicus; assembly: GCF_037038515.1. Taxonomy (NCBI): domain Eukaryota; kingdom Metazoa; phylum Chordata; class Mammalia; order Rodentia; family Cricetidae; genus Microtus; species Microtus pennsylvanicus. The sequence continues at coordinate 54,983,767 of NC_134583.1, forward strand.
GGGTATGGGGGTACATACCTGTGACTTCAGCACTTAGAAGACTGAGACAGGTGGGTTGTCAAGAGTTCAAAGCCAGCTTGAGTTACATTGTGAATACAGAAAGCCTGAACTATGCAAGGCCTTGTCTCAGAGCAGGGGGCAAGGGACAGAGAAAGACACACAGAGGGAGAAGGAAAGAAAGAAAAAAAGAAAGGAAGGAAGGAAGGAAAGAAAGAGAAAGAAAGAAAGAAAGACACACCACCACCAACAAACACACATACACATACGTATACATACACACATACAGTGGACAAGAGATGAATACCAATGAAAAATGACACAGTTTCAAGCCATGGGAGATACTTAGAGGGGCAGAACATTTCAGAATCAGGAACCTAACTTCTAGCCCCAGCTACTTCATCTCTGTACTGTACAGATGCTTACATCTGTAAGCCATTAGGTAAAACTTCCAATGGCCATCTCTGAGTCCAGTGTCTCATCCAGTAAGACCCTTTTTTATCACATATCTTGAAGGCAATCCCCCACCTCTGCAAGAAGACAGTCGTCAGTTCTCGAGACGACTAGGTAGGCCTGTCCCCTACACATAGCCACCTAGCTGAACAGGCAAGTGGGAGCGGAAACCCAGTCCCCGTGCTTCTTGTCAAGCTGGGTGCCCCTCAGAGATGCTTTTTCCTAATTTAATGCCCAGAAGAGACTTTTGAAAACTTTTGCAGTTGTATAATATAGTCCTGTGGTGACCCTGTCAGGTCAATGCCCTCCGTGGCTCACTGCAAACGGCAGAGGGTGGTGAGAGCCGCTGTGCTTCTGCTCTTGTTAGCCATGGCCCTGACCTTCAGTGAGTCCAGGTGTTGAGGGGCGGCAGTTAGCATCATACTAACGTCTCCACAAGAGACGAGTATGGCAAACTGAGGAAGGACCTGCAGAAGCAAACTGGGCTTGGTTATTTATTAAATTGCAAAATCTTTATCCACGCCTGGGAAATAGCTTTATAGTAGGAAAATACACTCATAATTTTATTAGGCAGCAATTAAACTTAAATTCCTCTTAAACTATATTTGATGTCATCTTTTTTTCCCCTGGGCCTATTAGAGTAACATTAGGTGTTTGTGCAGAGAGCTCAGTCATTTCAAATTACTTCCCTGTCTAATGTGGGAGCTTTAATAGCACACTCAGGTTGAATTCAATTTTTGAGACACCAGGCATGCTAATTAGATCGTCTCCGTGTTCTTTGCAGTAGAAGAGCTGCTTCTTCCCCCTCCCCTGCTTAGTGAACACAACTTTCCATGCAATTAAAAGTATAGACCTTTTATTGCATGAAATTTCACGTGAACCATTAAGTATTGCTGGCAGACACGATGTCTGGTTAATACGCCACCACTGTTGACATGTTCTCAAGATCTAATTAGAGTCAGTGAGTTTCTTCCCCTATTATTCTGAGCATCATAGTATTTGATCTTTCTCAGCCCTCTAACAGTAGAGCTAGAAGAGATGGGCAAAGGACCAAGTACTTGTTAGGCGTCTGCCCCCGTCAGGTTCTGGGTGAGACATTTAACACAGAACAGCTCCGTGAGTTGTAGGTTGTTGTTTCCATTTGCAGATGGAGAACTTTAGCTCAGAGGAGGTAAGGAAAGTGCCCGAGGTCACGTAGCTGACAAGTTGTAGAGTCTGGATTAAAATCTAAATCTGACTCCAAGAGCGTCTGTTCTTTCCGCCCACCATCTGTTCTGGTTCAAGGGAGGCAGGAAGTCACATCGGCACCCATCGGCAGGATCTGCCCCTATACAATAATGTACTGCTTCAGTTGCTGCCTGAGTTCCTCTCCTGCCTTCCCTCAATGGTGGACTATGATTTGAAGTGCGAGCTGAAACAAACCCTACCTACCTACCTACACACACACACACACACACACACACACACACACACACACACACACACCAGAGAGAGATTAAGATTAAGAAGCTTTGTGTGGATCAAACCCAGAAATAAATGTGACTTTATTCCAAGTAAGTATGATGTCAGCTGAGTTTCTAGATGCACCTTCTCTCAAACCTTAGTGTCTCTGAATTCTGTGGAGCTTTAACTCCATATCTAATACTACCCAAAAAAGCTGGGGAAAGGAACTAGGGAGGTAGCTCAGCGATTAAAGTACTTACCACAAAGGAATGAGGACCAGAATTCAGATCCCCAGAATCACAGAAATGCCGCGTTAGCATGGTGGTCTGTCCATAATTCCATCTTTGGATGGGAGAGATGGGACATCCCAGAGCAAACCGGCTGGTGAGAGCAGCATGCTCTGGGCTGGACTGAGAGATCCTGCCTCAGAGAATGAGGTAAGAGCGATTGAAGATGATTCCTAATGATACGACACACGTGAAAACAGAAAAATAGATAAATAAAACCTGGAGACCAGAGCACTAATTAACCTTAGGCTTTGGATTCATATAAATTAGATTTGAAAGAGAGAGGGAGGGAAGAAGAGTGGGGTATTGACTTGGTTACTTCCCTGTTTTTGTGAGAAACCACCATGACTAAGGCAAATTATAGAAGGAAGTTTATTTGGAGCTTATGGTTCCAGAGAGTGAGTTCATGACCACTATGGCAGAGAACATGGCAACCAGCAAGCAGACACGGCGTTGGAGGAGCGGCTGAGAGCTCACATCTCAATCCACAAGCAGGAGGCTGAGAAAGCTAACTAGGAACAATCTAGGCTTTTAAAATCCCAAAGTGTGTCCCCAGTGACACCCCTTCTTCAACAGGGACACAGCTCCTAATCTTTTCCAAACAGTTCCAGCAGCAGTAGACCAACTATTCAAACAGATGAGCCTATGAGGGGCATTCTCATCCAAACCAGTACCGTGAGAAAGACTTGGCCTAAGTTCCATGGGTGACATGATGGATTTTTCAGTGACTGAGGTGCCTCAGTTTCCCCATCTATAAATGGGCTATGCAAGTCATAATGGATTATATGGCATAATAGTACATACAAACATGCAACAAAATAGTAATTGTGTTCCCTAACCGCTTCAACCAGTCTTAGTCCCTGACCTGTTTCTGGCTGTGTAATCCCTGCTCATTTAGTGATTGCCTTCCCCAAGCCTCTTTCCTCACTGACCTGTTAGCATAAATTCATTTCCAAACAGTCTCTGTACTTAGCATTGGTTTCCTAGTGATTCTTATCATGATTGCCTTTACCATCTGGCTACCTCCAAGGCTGTCATCATTTCCTTCAGGTTACCATGATACGGAGCACTGATAACTCCTGCCTCCAATCGTTTGTAGAATGGGATAAGGGGTTAGTTTATTCATTGACAGACTAATGGCTCATAACTGTTGCAATCACCGTTAATTGCTATTGCTTTTAAAACATGAATGGTTGTTGAGGGAGGAAGTCATAACAGTGAGGCAGAAGGGACTGTTTCTCCCCCTCAGATCAGCCAGGAAATGATTAGAACCTGCTACCATCACCAGCCAGATAGATAAAGTGAAAGCCGCCTTGTGAGCATGAGAAGGTTGTCACAGAGCATGTCACAGCTGTCTCAAACCATTCCTTTGTCTTGTCTGGCTCTAATTTGACCTTCTCTATAACCACTGTGGTTCTTACACTATTAGACTCCCAGCCCTGGGTAACTGGCACCTCCTATGCCCCAAGACCATTCTTCATCTCGGATTCCTCAGAGCCAGCCAGGTAAGATGTGAAAGCAGTGGGGGTACCAGCCTCCACCATCCCTGAGGCCTCTGAACAGTCCACTGTTTGCCTGTGGCTTTGCCACCAATCCTGGAGAGTGCACACATCCCCAAGCACTCACAGCCCTCCAAAAGCATGGGTGATGAGAGAGTCAAATGCTCACAGTCAAGAAGTCAAGTGAAGGTCATACCACTTTCTTTCACTACCAGCTTTCCTGGATGAAAGCATAACCCTTGTAGGACCCCGCAAATGTCTCGTGAAGGTCTCTTAGCCACGAGATACTTCTGTTCCGGTAGAAGAGATAGGCCCAGGCAAAGCCCAACTCTTACTCCCATTAAGCAGGCATAGTATCACACCCTATTCCTCACATAGTGCTTGTCTATAACACGCCTGCCAATGTACAACAAGTGGACCCTTTCCCTTGGATAGTGTAACTGTTGGCCATTGCTCCTGGCTACAGTGTTTAGCCTGCAGTTTTACACATGGCATATGCCCCATCCCTTGCCATCCAAGATCTGTCGATAAGAATCTTTACTGCCAACCTTGACTTGTCTGTACATCCAACTCCTGACTCTTGGGGGGAAAAAAAAACCTTTCTCAGCAGACTCAGCTGCTCTCGTGACTCATCTATGAAACTGTGCAATTGCTTCTCTGAAAGAACAAGAAAGGAAGGATGCTGGGCTTGTTACAGTAAAAGTGTTAGTTCAATCTGGACCTGCATGGCTGTCTTAGTTGGGATTTCTATTGCTGTGAATAGACACCATAACCATAGTAACCCTTATAAAGGAAAACATTTAATTGAGGTAGCAGCTTACAGTTTCAGAGGTTCAGTCTATTATCATCATGGTGGGGAGCATGCAGCCCGAAGTATGGCGGTGTGTAGGCAGATAGAGCGCTGGAGAATCCTGTGTCTTTGATCCACAGGCAACAGGAAGTAAACTAAGACTGGGTGGTATCTTATGTATATCTGAGACCCCAAAGCCCACCTCCACAGTGACACACTTCCTCCAGCAAGGCGACACCTCCCAATAGTGCCACTCCCTTTATGGACCATTTTCTTTCAAACCACCACAGTGGCTGAGTGAATTGTATACAGGTCAGCAAACAGGTAAAGTGGATGCACGGCTACCTCACACACACACACACATACATATACACACACACACACACACACACATACACACATACACACACACACATACACACACACACACATACATATACACACACATACACACACACACATACACACATACACACACACACATACACACACACACACACATACACACATACACACACACACACACACACACACACACACACAAAGGTATCACGAGTAAAGTCCAGGTAAACTGAATTCCTGTCACACAGGACTTCAGGCAAGCTCTTGGCCTGAGCTGAGTGGGTAGACCCTTCCTGGGCCTCCACAGTCTGTCCCCTCTGCGTCGGTGGCACACCTGTGGATGCTGGAGATCCTCCTCTGAATAGGATGAGCAGTTCTTCTCTCAGCAGACTGGCCCCTTCCTTAGATCACTGTTAACGGTTACACTTAAAGGAGTCTTCATGTTTATGCAAGTCCACCAGGTCTGGCTCGAGAGAAACGGGAATGGTGAAGTTTAATGGCAGATGCTACCTTTGGTCTTACAGTCACTATAATTGTTAGAATAAGTTCTAATGGCAGTGCACATTAGAGTATGTCAGATAAGACACTGCATGTATGTGGTTAATGTGTGTATAATTTGGAAACCGCACAAATCTGGTTTTTATTGTGATTCTCTAAAATCTCTTCCCTGTCAGTGAGTCTGGCTTGTCCTTTGGACTCTTGCATCAGAAAAGCAAGCCAGACACATGTGATGCGTTGACTAGGCATAGAAGATATTTCTGTCTGTTCAGTTCAACAACAGTAAATGCATCATGAGACAGTTCACAATTATTGCCAAGGGAATTGTGAGAAGAATAACTGCCAGGAGAGTGTGAACAAGCAAGCATGTCTCTTAACTTCTGGGGGAGGGAAAATGAGGTTCAGGCTTACGGAAGAACAGAGATTTGCCCTGGATCTTGTTGAACAGATAGGCGTGGGTTGGAAGGAGAGGCATTCCAGGAGAGACTTTCTATCATGCTGGGGGAAATGCTAGGGATTGGAGTGTTGGGGTTCATTTGGCAACAAAGGGGAGAGCATGCCTTGGTATGGTGGGAAACAGCAAATAATATTGTCTTTATTTTGTCCCTTTAAAAAAAAACCCAAATGCTTCAACCACAGCTCTAATCAACCTCTCGAACATTGGTTCGATCCCACTCCTTGCATCCTGGCTGTTTGATTCCTAATCTGGACTACCTTTCCTATTCACAGAGCCCTGCTCAGACTCTGAGGATTTGATTCTACTTTATGGTCTAGACAGTTAATTTCTCAACTTCTATTCAAGCCCACACAGATTAAGCTAATGCTACCCCCAAAGTCCTATGGGAGAGCATTAAGTGTTTGGCCCCATTTACTCCTCAGAATAGCCGTGTCAAGTGGCATTGCTGTCTGTGTTTTGCAGAGTTGGAAATGGGGTTTGAGGATGCTGGTGTCATACTGAAACGACATGGTAGAGTTGGGACTGGAACTCAGGCTCTCTGGCTCCATAGTCTACTTCCCAGTCACAGTTTCTTAGTCTCTGAACCCAAGCCATTGGTTCTTCCTTGTTTAGTGACCATTGGATGGTGTGTTTTATCTAGTCAGTCTTTGGAACCGAGATCAGCCTGATGCAAACCCTGAGTGTCAGGTACATGGCATGGATGGGAATTTTCAGGGGAACCCTTGGTTTTGAGTCCTGCAAAATGTTCAGCTCTGAAATTTGCATATGATTTTATAGCAGACACAAGCCAGCGAAAGCTTTCAGGTACCTGTGAGCTTCAGGAGAGACAGGCTAACTCACAGACTCTGGTTCAGGACTGTCTCGTCTGGTCTGTTCCATTTTCAGCTCAGAGGAGGTGACAGGAGGACAATTTTCACCTGTTTTGCTGTTAAGGTAATATGATAAAGGTCTGAGCTGTAGTTTGTAGAAGTGGAAACAGCCAGAATATGACAAAAATCAATTGGTATTACTCTAAAGTAAGACTTATTTCTTCCTTTTTATCTTTATCTTTTTTAAGACAGGGTCTCACATTATGACCCAAACTATGGCACTCCTCCTGCCTCACTCTCCTGAGTCCTGGAATTACAGGTGTGAGCCCTGTTCTCTGCTAGCCTGGCTTTCTTCTGAAAACAAACTGTCACTGATGATGTTGTCTGTAAGGGACCAGCTTGTAGCCTCACAGCTCTCAGAATGTGCCTTGGGCGCATCCTTGCTCCTTGGTTTGAGCACTTGGAACAAATGGAGGCAATGTGGAATGGAAGAAACGCTGAGGCTTTAGAGCTAAACCCGGGTTTCAGCCCTGCCACGCCACTGAACATGGGACCTTGGAAATGTGCTTAATCTCACTGAGCTTGCCTCTTCATCTGTGAAAGCAGCAGAACAATGTCCGTCATGCCACATTGTTGTGAGGATTAAATAAAACCATGGCTAGAAAAGCTATGATTAGCACAGAATAAATGTCAGATTTGGTACTATCATTTCTGAGCCAAACATCTCATTAAAGGCCTGCATAATCACCCATAAAATCTTGTTTGAAATAAAAGTGATTGGGTTCAACCAACCTCTTGGAAAGCAATTTGGCTTTCCAAATGCTCTCCACTGTATATTAAGACACATAAAATATGTTCCTCTCCTTTGACCCAGTTGTTCTACTTCTCAGAATCTATTCTTAGGAAATCGTCCTCAATACAGAAAAAGTCCAGTGCACAAAAAGGTTTGCTGTGTGGACAGTTATAACCGAAATTAAAGGAGGAGCAGATCACGATAGAGTCCCCCTGCAATCTGCCGAGGCTCTAAAAATGCTTTAAAACCCAGATTACACAGAGCTAAAGTGAAAGGTGAATCAAGAAGCAAACATTTTCTTACTTTTATCAATTCTCCAGTCCCTCTCTTCTGCAGGGTTTCCCACATATTCTCCTCCCACCAGTGATCGCATCCCCTTCTCCCACTCAGTGCCCTGCCATGTAGGCGATTCCCATTGGCTTTGTGCCGGAGCCCACTGCCACAGACCAGCATTCTACCCTGCTGCCGAAGCCCTCTGCAGAGGCTGGGGATCGCTCCAAGCCTGTGTGTCCTTGGCACCACTCTCTGCCTCCAGAGGCTTCCTGGCAGACACAGCTTCTCAGCTCTGGCCCCACCCCCCATCCCTGCTGCCACCCTGCTTCCAGCTTCTCGCCTTGCTGTTGCCACCACAACTCATTACATCCTTCTAAGTCAGAGAAAGCATCCTCTCGGATGTCGGGAATTTATCCATTCAAGTCAGCACAATGGGAAGAAGCAGTGTGATGTGTAAGCTGATTTTTGAAGCCCACTTAGACACTGAGTTTTGATGCTTTAAATGCTTTGTGAAATCCCTCAAGAGAGGACTGAAATTCATGAAACTATATCCTTTCAAAAACCAGCCGGCAAGGAACATGGGCAGTGAAACAGGAGAAAGAATCCAGGAACATCACTTGGTACTATCTTAATCCATGAGCTGGAATTCTCCTGATAACACTGGGAAGGAGAACATTTGGTTTTCTTGAGTTTGTATAATTACGTGCATTTTGCAATGTTCTGGGCCTTGGCACGCACAGGGTAACGTTTGGCTGCAGCACTTTGAACTCCGAGGACAGTTTCACAACTGGGTGTTTCCTGTCAGCTCTAACATCTGGACCACAGTGGCCCAGGTCAGCGTGTGCTGAAACCCTATGTGAACTTCCCCAAGAGAGCGTAGAGCAAGCTGTGAGTCTGGGGGCCTGTGCCCAGGCCTTCTTCAGCAGCTGCACAAGCTAGGGCCAGTACAAAAGTGGATAAGGGGATCGTTTTTCAGCGTTCCCTCATTGATTGGACAACAGTCAATATCTGTTTTGACCTTCTGTGTTCTGACTGGGTGCTGGGATACATGGGAGACTCCTGTTGCTATGGCCTGATCCGTCTTTCTTTCTTTCTTTCTTTCTTTCTTTCTTTCTTTCTTTCTTTCTTTCTTTCTTTCTTTCTTTTCTTTCTCCCTTCTTTCCCTCATTCTTTCTTCCTCCTTCCTTCCTTCCTTCCTCCCCCCTTTTTCCCTTTCTTAGGCCTTGTGTAGACAATGCTGACAAATAAAACAAAAGAGAAAGAGGATTCAATCCACGACTAAACATATTCTATGTTTAGACAGGGTCCCACTGTGTAGCCCTGGATGGCTTGGATAGCACTATGTAGACTAGGCTGGCCTAAAATTCATAGAAATCTACCTGCCTCTTCCTCCCACGTACTGGGATTGAAGGTGCATGCTCACTTTTCTCATCCTACCTCCTAACCCTGGAGGGTGGCATCTTTATCAGACTGCTATGTGTCATTCTGACCTTTTATCATATTTATAGAGATGTTGCCATCTATCCATATATCCAGACATTACCTATGATGAAAGAAAGATGCTATATTGTTGGATATCATACTATTTTATTATTATTAACTCTAATAGGCACCTTTCTATACATACTTCATTAAAGGGAAGTCTGTACTTTATTCTACTTTCTCCTAACAGACCATTAGCTTGTTTTCTGTTTTTGTTATTGCTGCTGTAAACAGCACCTGCGTATGTTTATATATTGACCTGTTTCTTATTTATTTATAATGGATTTTTAGAAATTAGATAGTTGAATTTATGTGTATGTGTCTTTTTCAATTACTATAGATATCACCAAATACTTCCCAAACAGGCAATGACCACCCATTCTCTACAGCAGCATAGGAGAGGGTCCATTTTCCTCCCCTTCACTAGTTCTGGAAATCCTCCTCTTTTATTTTTCCTGATTTTGTAGACAAAGTAACTGTTGTCCCTCTTCATATGCCCCCAATTTGTGATAAAGTAAAATATCTCTTATATCTGTCCATGGGCACTAATTTTTTTGATTCAGTTTCTATGGTGTTCATGGTAATTGTCATGACCAAACGCTGATGTTTGGCGCTCTTGCTAGGCATGCAGTACCATGTTACCACTGCCATCTGACAGATGAGAGTGACACCTGAGCACAAGGCACAACGCCGCTTTCTTGTCAAAACCAGAGGGCAAGTGGCCTAGCACCTCGCCTGTTGGCTCTGAGCGTTGTTTCTTCCCAGCCTCCTCCCCCACATCTGATCTCTTTTCCCTCTTCCAGGCTTCCGAGTCTTGGCTGTCTTCTCTGGATGATGTTGTCCACCCTTCTTTCCTAGGGTCCTCTGTTGTCTCTCGGGGTCCCACAGTAGCCTTGGGCTGGGCACCCAACTCTTGCTCCAACTGGCCCCTGAAGAAACAGAACTTGAATGAGGAAGAACCAGTTTCTACCTGGAGAGAACTCTTACATGACATTTACAGGCGAAGAATTGTGTGTAGACCTTTAAACATCCTTCCTAATTGATGACCTCGGGTCTGAGTATCCCCCAAGGTCTTCTCACACCCTCTTCCCCCAAGAAGAGCTCTTTAAATGTAGAGGAATTTGCCTCCTCATCCCCCACTCCTTCCCCCTCCTCCTCCCTCCTCTTCCTCCTCTCCCCATTTAAAACAGCCAGGCACATTTTGTTCCCTGTCAGCTTTGGGGACTGAGCACACAGTGTTGATTAACAAGTAGGAGTGACAGCAAAGGCTGCCCAGCTTTATGGCTCTGGAAATTTCTTCCAGACAGAGTTAATATCCAGTTCACTCTCGTACGGTCCTGAACCAAAAGATTCCAAATCAAAGCAAAAACCCGTCCAGAGAGTCCTGATTTAAAACGTAAGGAAACAGTCTGTACATATTTTTAGAACAACCCAGAAAAGAATACATCTGTGACTTGAAACAGCTGGAAATCTACTTTTTTTTTGCCAAAATTATGCCGATTACAAAAGCCATGAGGGTCGGACAAGAGGCATCCAGGATCCAAGCCATCCTGCCTTTTTATGTCTTCAACTTTCAAGTAATTGTTGTTTTCATGCATTGAGCACTGGCCCCTCTGAACTGCCTTCCAAGCAGCAAATGGCAGCCAGTCATACCGTTTACACGACATCTTTATGTAATCATTGGGGGATTTCATTGTATTTTGTGCTTTTATTGGTTTAGTTTTAAAAGTGATAAACAGAAGAACAAAAGCAATCAGATGCATAAGTCTTATAAACTCGCAGCACACTTGAGAAAATAAAAGACATTAGGAGGCAATCTGACACCGGAGTAACTTTGGGCTTGGGTAGTCATTGGATATGAACCCAGTGGCCATGTTCAGTTCTGTGGGGAAGCAGAAAATTTTAAAAATGTATGTGAAAATGTTGAACACGCTGGTAGGAAGCTGTGTCTTTAAGAGTCCTGAAAGCAGAGTCTTCCCCTACTTGGGACCATACCAGGGCAGAGCTCCCTTGTAGGCTTCGCCTATAATAGATGATCTGGAAGGATCACGTGAATAAGCTAGGGGTGTGACTCACTTGGTAAAGTGCTTGTCTAGCATAGACAAAATCTTGTGCTCAATCTCCAGTGGGCACGATGGCGCACTCCTATAATAGCACATTGGGGGTGAAGTTCGAGGTTCAGATTCTCCTCATGTAGCATCCTGCGGGCTGTGTGTTGAATGTATCAAGCCTTTATTACATTTATGTATGATACTTCTAGACCTACTGTTCATGGGTTTTTTAACACAGGAGGGTTGAGTTGTATCAAATATTTCTCTGCATTTATTTTGATAACCATATGCTCTTATCATTTATTCTGATGATGTTGCTGGTTATGTATGTGCACTGGTGTATATGTGGGTCCATACTTACATTTCTGAGATAAGGCCAACTTGATTATGGCAAATGATCTTTTTGATGTGCAGTCAAATTTCATTTTTGACATAGAACAGAATTTCATTTTGTTGAAAAGTTTTACATCTATGTTCACTGAAGAAATTGATTTCGATTTCTTTGTTGTTACCTCCTTCTTTTGGCGGTGGAGCAACAGTGGCCTCATGAAATGGGTCTGGAAAGGCTCCTTCATTTTCAGTTCTATGCAATGCTTTGATAATGGCATCATCTCTTTAAAAGTTTAGTAAGATTCTGCCAAGGATGGTGGTGTACACCTTTAATCCCAACACTTCAGAGGCTAGCGTGGTCTACAGAGTTCCAGGACAGCCAGGGCTACACAGAGAAACCCTGTCTCAAAAGCCAAACAACAACAAAAGTTTAGCAAATTCACGAATGAACCTTCTGGGGAAGGCTCTCTTTGAGGAAGCTTTTTTTTTCACTAATGCGATCTCATTAGTTATTATCAATCTGTGCTGACCTGTGAGACCTCATGCTTCAGCCTGGATTAAGGGATGAGTCTAAAAGTTTGTCCATTTTTTTCTGCTTACCAATTTGTTAGCATATAGCTTCCATAGTGACCTCCAACTTCTGTCAGTGGTAATATTTCTTTTCCCTCTCTAATCTTATTTATTTCCCTCATTTTTAGTCTAACTAAAATTTATCAATCTTTCCAGAGAATAAATCTTTTGTTTCATTGTTCTTTAATATGATGTTTTTAGTCTCTATTTTGTCCTTTCTACTAGTTTCTAGTAATTTGTTCTTGCCTTTTCTAAGTCTTTATAATGCATCATTAGGCTGTTTATTGAGAAATCTATTCATAATATAGGCACTCATTAGTATAAAATTTCCTCTTAGTTCTGTTTTCGCTTCATCCCAAAAGTTTTAGTAAGCTATGTTTTCATTTTCATTTGTTGAAAGAAATTTGTTGTGATCATAAGTGATACAAGATATGATTCCAGGTTTTAACGTTTTTGTTGAAATGTTTTGCTTTAATGTATGACATGTTTTAGAGACGGTCACATGTTCTTTGATTGATGGAATGCTCTATAACTGTCTGTTGGATCCATTCAGTGTGTGCTACGGTGCCACTCTAACGTTTCTTTGTTGACTCTTTTATCTAAACGCCCTGTCCCTTGATGAAATGAGATATTTAGCTCTAACTACTCTTACACTGTAACCTATACCCCTTCTTTGGGTCTAATAGTGCTTGTCTTATGAAACAGAGTATTTCCGTGCTAGGTATGTCATGGGTTTACAATCATGTTTTTGTTGTTGTTGTTGAACTGACCCCTTAATCACTATATAGGAACTTTCTTTGTCTCTCAGTTTAAGCCCTAAAATACGTTTGGTCAGATTTAATCATAGCCACTCCTGTTTGCTTTATGTTTCCATTTGTTGAGACTCTTATCTTCCATCCTTTCTCTTCCAGTGTGTGTGTGTGTGCATTTATTTGTAAGGTAAGTTTATTATAGGCAGTGTGCTGTTAGGTCATGCTTTATCCATTCAAACACTCTGCATTTTCTTATTTGGAGAATTTAGTCTACTCAAGGTTACCATTGGTAGTTAAGGACTTGTTCCTGTCATTTTGGTGAGTCCATTCTGAATATTCTTTGTTCTTTCTGTCCTCACCGATTCATCTTTGTGCTTTGATCACCTATTCTATTGATAGATATCCAATCTCTTCTATTTGCTTTCATGGATCTACTCTTCTAGTGAGATTTACGCTTCCACAGGCTCTCAGGATGGTAGCTACCCTTCCTTTGCTTCCAGATGCTGGACTCCCATAAGCCTCTTTTGTGAAGCTAGTCTGGTGGTCACAATCTCCCCCAAGTTTGGCTTGTCCTAAGAGGTCTTTATTTCTAAAGGATAGCCTTGCTGGATATAGAGTTCTTAGTTGTAGGTTACTTTGCTTTGGGTATTAAAACATGTCATTCTCTTCTCTTTTGGGTAAGGTTTCTGCCAGTAAATCAAGTGAGAATGCACTAGAATGGGACTGAGTGCTTTTCATTTACAGTTTAAATTTCTTTCTCTGTCTTGTGCTTTTAGAGTTTGGCTTCAATATACCACAAGTAAAGAACTTTTTTATTTCTTTAGACAATCTGACTAATAATAGGCCAGACTGGCCTTGAACTGCAATCTCCCCTCCATCTTACAGTTGCTGCTTGAAGGACTCAGCTTGAAGTCCTCTCTAGCCATATCTTTTAGAGTCCTGTGACCCTCGTGCACATAGGCGTCTGTATGTTTCCTGAGATGAGGGATACATTCTGCTACGATTTCACTGAATGCGTTTGCAACACTCACTTTTTCTTCCCACTTTCATGCATTATAAAAATATGTATATGTGCTTTTCCATTTTTTTTTTTTTTGAGACAGGATTTCTCTGTGTTGCCCTGGCTGTCCTGAAACTTACCCTGTAGACCAGGCTGGGCTGGAACCCAAGATCTGCTGCCTCTGCCTCCCATACTGAGAAAAGGTACCAAGCCACGTGGCTAAACATAGATAAGAATTATGGGTTAATTTAAGGTTAAGAGTTAACTAGGAGCCAGGTGGTGGTGGTGCATGCCTTTAATCCAAGCACTCCAGATGCAGAGGCAGGCAAATCTCTGTGAGTTCAAGGCCAGCCTGGTCTACAAGAGCTAGTTCTAGGACAGGCTCCAAAGCTATAGAGAAACCCTGTCTCGAAAAAAAAAAAAGATAGTAAAAAGCCTGAGCTATCGACCGAGCATTTATAATTCAGATTCAGTCTCTGAGTTGGTTGGTTATTTGGGACTAGGCGTTTGGGCCAGAAAACATTCAAACATCCAATTACATAGACCCTCCCCTCTCTTTGGATGTTTGAATGCTCAAGCTTATTACTATCTTTCACAAGATTAATGGTGTGTTCTCTTGAACATTAGAGATAGGAGTCCTAATATGGTCTGTGCATATGGCAAAGCGTTAGTTAAAATGGGAATAGGTCCACAGTCACCACTTCCCTCCAGTGAGAATCTATGAACTCGGTTATTATTCATGTTGTCTGTTGTGGCTTAGGCCCAGCTGAGTGTCCCAATACATCTGTGTTTTAATGGGAAACTGTTATTCTCTCTTCCTAATGAGGAAGCACTAACGTATATCATTAGTCTATCCCCTGCATGACAATGGAGGCCCATGGCAAGGCAGCTCAAACCACACTGCCTTGTTCATCACTGGGCTTTTGCAAGAGTTCCACAAAGCAGTGGTCATTAATAACTATTGACAGAGTTGGGGACATGGCTCTGCAATTAAAGGCATGGACTACTCACTCCTCTAGAGGACCCAAGTTCTAAGTTTAAGGTCCAGCACTCATGTGACTTATAATCACTTAAAACTCCAGTTCCAGGGGATTTGTACCCTTAGCCTCAATGAGCATCTGTATTCATATAAGGGACACACACGCACACATTTCAACATATAATAAGTCTTTTAAAAACTGCTGTTGAGGCTTTCTGCTTACTCGAGTAGCTCTTGGGTGGTTGTTAAGAATCTCAACAATGCCACTAAGAAGCAGAATTCTACAAAAGGACCCCCTCTGAGCCTCTGTGAAGGGGAATTGATTGTATTGCTTGTGTACAGAACATAGTTTTTTAGAAATTTTAGAAATTTCCACTGAGACTACGGCAGGGGGAGGCTGTATCTGTAGCTCCCTCTGAGGCCCCTCTTCCTGTGGCGCTCAGTTCAATGATTCTCGTCCTTTAGGATGGAGCTACATCTTCCCCGAGTTTCCAGCTCACACGTTGCCAGTGAAAAGCTGTCTATAAAACCTTCCTAGTGGCACACAAGATTCAGTTTCTAAAACTTTTGGTAGATAGTATATTCTTCTTCAGAGGAGCACTGATGAAGTATGGAGCTTTGAGTATGCTCTTGAACAACAGGACATCCCATCATACTCTCCAATAAGCAAATAAATGCAAACCAAACCTCATTAGTGACTCAAACTTAAATGTCAAATGCCAGCCACTGGGTCAGCTCAAAGCTCAAGGTTAATTTCAACTGTGAAATGCCAACACCAACCCCCACATACACAATGCAGAAAGGGCATTGGAAAACACAGTGAGAGGAACCCAAGCCATTTCACACAGAGACAAAGGATCTGGGTTGCCTGGGATAATGAATGTGTGTACTCACTCATCTCTGTCATTACAAGGAACCAATCACAAAGATATTTATTTTGTCTTCTTCCCTGCTCCAGTGGGCTAATTACAAAGTAATTCAATTAGCGGCAGAATAAATTAGTTATCAAACTGAAAGTTAGAGCAGCCCTCTAAAAATTATTTAGACTAAAGCACTGAATGGATTTTCAAACTTATTTTTCTAATATGTAAACTCTTGAAGGGGAACATTCTAAATGTACAGGTCATTATTCATCCTACTGTTGATGACTGAGGGACGGGAACACCAATGAGTTCTAGTTTCCGTTCCACTGCTGTGAAGAAACACTCTGACCACAAGTAACCTAGGGGAGGGGTGGGTTTAACTCAGGTTAACCCCATCCGTGATTGAGGGAGGTCAAGGCGGAGACTTAACACAGAAATCATGGGGGAGCACTTTCTGCTGGCTGCCTCTCAGATTCATGCTTAGCTAGCTTTCTTATACAGTTCAAGACCACCAGCCCAGGCAATAGTGCTGCCCACAGTGTGCTGAGCACACACACAAGATATGTCCACAGGCCTATCTGATCTGGGAAATCACTTAATCAAGACTCCCTTCTTCTCAGGTGACTCCAGGCTGAATCAGGTTGACAGATAAAGCTAAGTAGGACAGGGAGCAAGCTTGAATCTATTGAAATACCAGAGGGGACAGTCCCTATGAAATGTGTTCGTGAACGCCTTTACTGGTTAAGATCACTGCAAATGGGCTCCTGCACTAAGGCCATCCACCCAGAGGGAACCTTCATCTGTCAATGGATGGAGATAGAGACAGAGACCCACAATGGAGCACTGGACTGAGCTCCCAAGGTCCAAATGAGGAGCAGAAGGAGGGAGGACATGAGCAAGGAAATCAGAACAGCGAGGGGTGCACCCACCCACTGAGACGGTGGAGCTGATCTAATGGGAGCTCACCAAAGCAAGCTGGACTTGGACTGATGGAGCACGTGATCAAACCGGACTCTCTGAATGTGTCGGACAAGGAGGGCTGACTGAGAAGCCAAGGACAATGGCACTGGGTTTTGATCCTACTGCATATGCTGGCTTTGTGGGAGCCTATTCTGTTGGATGCTCACCTTCCTAGATCTGGATGGAGGAGGGGAGGACCTTGGACTTCCCACAGGGCAGGGAACCCTGACTGCTCTTTGAGTTGGAGAGGGAGGGGGAGGGGAGGGAAATGGGAGGAGGAGAGGAGGTGGAAATTTTTAAGTAAAAATAAATTTAAAAATGTGAAAAAAAATAACTAGAAAAAAAAGATCACTGCACATGGAACTGTCTTTAGTGTGAAGAAGCGGGGTGGGGTTAGTGGTGCTCGCTCTATATACACCAGCCGATTTCATGTTTACCCTGTGCTCAGTAGTCAGCAGTAAGGGCTTTTTCAGAAACATATACTCCGTACTCTTTAAAATTGCACAGTCCTAACACTGCAAGTTCTAAATTACATTTCTATTAGATGTCACACAACGTCCAGAAGATATTGTCTGTCAACTTGGTTTGCAGAGCCCTTAATGAAGTAACTGTTATTTGAACACAGAAAGGTCTAAAGGTGCCTTGTAGTGAACGCTTCGGGCTTTCAACTCTCTGGAAAGATGAAGGTTTCTTATGAGTTGAAAGTGTGAGATATTAATGATAGATGAAAATAAGTGGAAAGGGCCTCAGGTCAAAAGACAAGAGCTGGGATTCTTAAATGTAATTCAGGGGGAGCTGGAGAGATGGCTCAGCAGTTAAGAGACCGTATTTCTCTTCCAGAAGACCCGAGCTTGGTTCCCAGCATCCATGTGGGGCAACTCACAGCCACCTGTGATGCCACCATCAGGAGATCAGACACCCTTTTCTGGCCTCCACAAGCACCTGCACTCGGTGCACACACCCACGCACAAACCCACGCACAATCTAAAATAATACACACAAAATGTTAATTATGTAGAATGCCCCAACCAAAGGCACTGACGTCACAGACTACTTTGTTGCATGTGTGGGTCAGTCAGCCCCTGTGGTTATAATATAGTCGAGTACAGGGTACTATCGGGGGCCTAACAGCAACAGCCAATGGCAAGATTAGAGAGCAGTGGAGGGATTTGAACTGACGTGAAGGCCTGAGGATGTGGCTCAGCTGGAAGAGTGTTCCCTCATCATGTACACAGCCCTGGGTTTGAGCCCCAACACCACAGAAACAGAACATGGTGGTTTACACCCCTAATACCAGCACTGGGGAGATGGAGGCAGGGGCTTCAGAGATTTAAGAACATTCACAACAGCACAGAGAGTCCAAGGCCTATCTGGGCTTCCTGAGACCCTGTCCTAAAACAAAACAAAGCAAGACAAATACCAAGCAGGCTTTAGCAAACAGCGAACTCTATCAGTGACTGTGCCCAACAGCTGCAAGCAGGCCATTGTGCACATGGACAGTGTCTGACGCCATCTGGAACAAAAATTCTTTTTTTTTTTTTTTGGTTTTTCGAGACAGGGTTTCTCTGTAGCTTTGGTGCCTGTCCCGGAACTAGCTCTTGTAGACCAGGCTGGCCTCGAACTCCCAGAGATCCGCCTGCCTCTGCCTCCCGAGTGCTGGGATTAAAGGCGTGCGCCACCACTGCCCAGCTTGGAACAAAAATTCTTGTTGGGAGCCCTGTGCAGGGGACTGTGGGGGACACGCAGGTTGCAGCCTCTGCTATTACACAATTCCGTTTTCAGTGTTGGTGACATTGCTATGATTATCGGTGTACACACATCTATGAGGCATTCTTGGGGAATGGACAAGGGTCATCCTAAAGGCGGGACTTCTGGGCATGAGGAAATGCACATTGCCAAATGGGGCTCCAGCAAAACAGCACAAACTCAGTTGCTAATAAGAATGCTCAAAAGGCCTCGCCTCCCCAGCTCTTTACCATT
The DNA here is from genome assembly GCF_037038515.1 of Microtus pennsylvanicus. Lineage (NCBI taxonomy): Eukaryota > Metazoa > Chordata > Mammalia > Rodentia > Cricetidae > Microtus > Microtus pennsylvanicus. The sequence goes on from NC_134583.1 coordinate 55,002,375, forward strand.
CGCCTCCTGCTCCTGTCTAGGACTGGATTTCTTTTTTTTTGTCTTATTTTTTATTAATTTATTTATTAAAGATTTCTGCCTCCTCCCCGCCACCGCCTCCCATTTCCCTCCCTCTCCCCCAATCAAGTCTCCCTCCCTCATCAGCCCAAAGAGTAGCGAGGGTTCCCTGCCCTGTGGGAAGTCCAAGGACCTCCCACCTCCTTCCAGGTCTAGTTAAGTGAGCATCCAAACTGCCTAGGCTCCCACAAAGCCAGTACTTGCAGTAGGATCAAAACCCAGTGCCATTATTCTTGACTTCTCAGCAGTCCTCATTGTCCGCTATGTTCAGCGAGTCCGGTTTTATCCCATGCTTATTCAGACCCAGTCCATCTGGCCTTGGTGAGTTCCAGATAGATCACCCCATTGTCTCAGTATGTGGGTGCACCCCTCGCGGTCCTGAGTTCCTTGCTCGTGCTCTCTCTCCTTCTGCTCCTGATTTGGACCTTGGGATTTCGGTCCGGTGCTCCAATGTGGGTCTCTGTCTCTGTCTCCTTTCATTGCCTGATGAAGGTTAATATAGGACTGGATTTCAAAGTCAGTTCTTTCAAGCAGAAAGATACCTGAAATTCTGTTCCTTTCACTTCTAGAAGGATAAATGATGTGTTTTCCAAGCTCATAACAGAACTCTCAGGCCAGGGTGGTGAGGGTGGTGGGAAGGATGCTGGGGGAAGCTCTGCCTTAAGCATGACACAAACTAAAACTTGGAAAGGCCCTCATAGGCAGATCTATAAAAGTAGGTCAGTTTGCAGTGGCCTGGGCTTGGAAAAGGGAGGGGAGGTAGAGGTAACTGCAGGTAGGCATGGGGGTTAGGCTTGAGCAAGACATTTTAAGTCAGTTGTTTTGATGGTTACATAAAACTATGACTAATAAAGACCATTCCACTGCCCACTCTAAGTAAGTCATATTATGTAAAACATGTCTCAGAGAAACCGCGACTATAGAGCAGGAAGGTGAGCTCAGGAAATGTTTAAGGAGAAAGGAGACAATGCGTTCCTGTGCCGTGGTTTCTGGTGACTGTCTCCAACCTTCTCGTGTCTAAGGAGAGCAGGTCTGACTGTGCCTGAGAAACAGCTATGCATTCCTAGGAGGACTTTGCAATCTGCTTTAGTAAATGTGTGTGCAGTACACACCCATCTGCCTCTTCCTAAACTTTTGAGTAAAGAATTGAAAAGAATCTGTGCTTCTGCCTGCTACGATCCCTGAGAATCTAGTTCAGGGCAGGCCACAGGGTAGGCATTTGATGGACACATGTTTATTGATCTGCTTGTGAAATGGAGATAAATATTAGCTAAGAAAGCAGTGACATAGCCTTATTTCCTAATATCAAGCCTAATTTTCCCCAGCTGTCAACTCAGGCTCTGTAAATCAGGCTGCAGTGAGCCTGTTGGGTGCTCGGGCACTGGCTTCAACTCCTGACATTTCGTTGCTGTTCTTGTCTCGCTGTGCCTTTGATGCCTGGAAGTAGAGGACTTATTTAGGGCTCAGGGACATTAGGACATTGAGAGTGTCACAGGAAGGAACTAATCTGGAATTCATAGACTTCAACTTAGCTGATGGCCAGATAGGAATGCAGAGAAGATGCAAGCCCTCAGAAGGCGTGCAAGGAGGGTCTTGGCTTCCCTGGCTTTCCCGTAGGCCTGTCTCTGGCAGAACTCATTTCTCTCTCCTTTTGAGTGAATTTTATTTCATTTTTATATTTAGAAGGCCACTTTTAGAAGCAGTTTAACATGATAAGCCTCCTTGCCTCTCAGTCCTCTTAAAAATACAAAGTCTGAGTAATTGTTAGCTCTCCAGACCACCCTGCCGTTAATTAAAACATAACCCAACCTCCCATCTTACATGGAGCGGAGATTCAAAATTGGGGCATAATGTAAAAACTGTGCACAGTCATAATTGTCCTTTTAAAATCTCCAGTTGCCTGTTAGGTAAGGAGTCTGTGGCTTGATGCCTGTGACATTGTTGGTAGGTTGTGCACCACTGCGTCAAAGGGCAAAAGGACCATCCACTTCCAGATGTCTGTGCACATGACCCCTCCTGAATCTTCAACCTCAACAGGAGGCACAACCTCAAGGAGGTGGTGTCCCCCTGAGCTAACTCCATTAACTCGACTAATACTGAGCCTTTTTAAGCTTATTAAATGCTGGCCTGTGGTTATGGAGTCTTAAAAGATTATCTGCCTGTAAGCTGGTTGGCCAGGACCCCACACAGCAGCTACTCTGAGAATTTCTCTTCAATTCTATTGTTTACTTTTTTGTTTTTCTTTTGTCCTCTTTGTCTGTATGTGTGTGCAAATGTTCATATATGTGCATGTTGTATGGGGATGCGAGTACGTGTGTGTGTGTGTGTGTGTGTGTAAGCCAAAGGATGTCGCTGGACGTCTTCTTCACTTGCTCTCTGCCTTCCTTTTTGAGATACTGAACCTGGACTCTTCGATTCAGGCTGAGCTAGCTGGCCAGCGAGCCACTGGGATCTTTCTGTCTCCACTTCCCCTGTATGGATTCTAGACACTTGCCGCCATGGCTAGCTTATTAAGTGTCTGCAAAGAAACTGAACTCGGGTCCTTGTGTTTGTATACCAAACAAATTATCAACTGGGCCATCTCCCCCTCTCCTTCCCTCTCTTCTGTCCCCCATGCTTCCCAAGTCCAGACTAACCTCAGGTTGCAGGGCTCCAGCAATCTTCCTGCCTCAGCTTTCACTAGCTGAGAAGACAAACCAACACCACTGTGTATATCTATTGTATTTTAACCAAGGTTTTATTTGGCTAGATCTCTGTATAAAGATAGTACCTTCCAATCTGGTGGGGGGGGGATTTTTTGTGTGTGGGGGAGCAATGGAGATTTGACAGATATTTAAACACTATTCCATTCAACAACAAATATGAAAGTACACATTATTCTCTACCTGAACTCTCTACTAATCTGGATATATTGTAGGCCACAAATAAACCCCAATTGATACAAAAAAAATCAAAATACTTTCTTAAAATTTTATCCAACAACAATGAAACAGAATTAACTGAACATCATGAGAAACCCCAGAAAAGTACAAATTCTTGGAGACTAAACAATATACCTTCAAGTAAAGAGCGGATCGCTGGGAAGGTGAGGAGGAACAATAAAAACAAAGCTGGTGGCTCTCAGTCATGGCTGTAGTACATGACCTGCATACTCAGTCAGGGACCCTGGGCTCTGCATCCCTTCTGAGGTAAAGCCACTGTGGCTAAGACTCCTTTTAGTTTCCTTTGCTTGGGCAAATCTCCACTTAAAACTACCTCTTGGGCTGGAGAGATGGCTCAGAAGTTAAGGGTGTCTTATGTTCCTGCAAGAGACCTGAATTCAGTTTCTGACAGCCACATTGAGTGGCTCACAGCTGCCTGTCACTCCAATTCCAGGAGGCTCTACAGCCTCTGGCCTCCAAACACATAGGCATTCATGTGCATCCCCACCATACACACACAAACACACACATATACACACACGCACACACACACATAATTCAAAGCAAAAACAAATCTTTAAAACTCTTTCTCCTTACGGCTACTTGTAGTAAATTTACATAAACAAATATTATCTTGAAATGAAAATATTTACTTATTAATTTATTGCATTTGTTCTTAACTTTTTAAAATTCAAGCTTAGGAGAGAAGATGTGCTTCTATTCATTTATGTTTTTTAATTGACTTAAATAAGACAATGATACAGATTGCAAATGACAACCAGAAGCTGAAGTAAAGTTGGTCTCAGGGCAGGAGCAAGTTTTGTTCCTGCTCTCACACCAAGCTGAAATCTAGCTGTTATCAGTTATAGCTTCTCCAGCACAAAAAGTGCATGACACAATCTCTTACTTCGGGTTGAAAAAAAAAGTGGTCTTTATGAGCAGGTTGGCTTTGACCCTGAGTGTCAGCCACACTCTGTAACATGAGGGCCGGTTTGTTGGCAAGCCCCAAAGAAAATCACACAGAGATCTCCACAAGTTATAAAACTGATTGGCCCATTAGGTTAGGCTACTTATTAGCTCTTGTAGCTTATATTAACCCATTATTCTTATCTATGTTAGCCACATGGCTCGGTATCTTTCTCAGCGGTGTAGCTCACATCTTGCTTCTTCGGTGGTCTGGGCAAGACTGTGGAGGGAGCTTCCTGCTTCCCAGAATTCTCCTGTTCTCATCACCCCGCCTCTACTTCCTGTCTGGTTGACCCACCTATACTTCCCACCTGGCCAATCAGCTTTTATTTAAAACATGATTGACAGAATACAGAAAATTCTCCCGCACCAACACTCTAGATGCAGGGATGCAGAAAGGGGTCACTAGTACACAGCCTTGACTGAAGGTCACATGTGCCTGAAGATGTTTGCTCCTCCCATACTCTGCTAGGGAGACACGGCCAGCTTTCAATGTACCCGTCGCTGGAGTAGAGAACTGCATCTGTCCAGTGTCTTCACGGTTACATTGCTTTGTGCAAAAATTCCATCTTCAGTGTTCAGCCCAGACCCCAGAGGTTTCCCCAGGGCACTCTGTTTCCTCAGTTCTGATAGCCCTAAAGCACCCCTGGAATTCCTCTCCTCCCTGTCCTCAGCACTCTCCCTACCCCCTGAACTTTCCCCTCTGCCCTCCCCCCACTCCTTGCCTCTTCTTGACCCTCCTCCCCTAACCACAGTCCATGTCTCAGAGTCTGCTTGAAACAGCTTTCTAAACACTGGTCTGAGCCTGCCACCCTCCTGTTCCAGTTGCCCCATGCTCCCCCATCATGTCCTGCAGCAACCTTCACCTTTGTGTCCTGTTCCTCACAGGGATGCTAGATTTGAAGGTTCACTGGATTGAGTTGTGTGTGAGTCAGAACCCAATTATAAGCTTTATAATAACCCTTCTAAGCAAGGTTCCCCTTCTAAGAGGTCCCCTTTGAGGGGAAGCTCTGGCTTGTAGCAGAAAGCCCGAGCTTCATGGTCTTGCCTATGAGCTTCTTTCTGGTCTGGTCTGTCCATATCTGTACCCCACTGGGGCTGTAGCTCTGGGGTAGAGCACTTACCTTGGATGTATGACACCCAGATTCAACCTCCAGTGCTGCGTATATTCAGCCTTCTTCCTGGTCATTCACCTGTTCTTGTATCATAGTATGTTTCAAATTGCTTCCGGTACCACCAGAGAGGGCATGCCTCATGGCTGTCTACATTCTTCTCTTTTCTTTAAATGTTTCCCCCATCCAACACACAGCCCAAGAAACATCCTTCATCCAGCCTTCCATGCTTCATCCAGACACCTTGTAGAGTTCTGTGTTCTTCGTTCATACTCAATTCTTTTTCCTTGTGTTTTCTTTTATTTGTTTGTTTGTTTATTCTACATCTAGACCACAATCCTCTCTATCCCTTCTTTCCTCCAAGTCCCTCCCCCCACTTCCCTTCTGCCCCCCCCAATCCCACTCCTCCTCAGTTTCTATTCAGAAAAGGGCAGGTCTCCCATGGATATCAACAAAACATGTCATATCAACTTGCAACACAACTAAGTACCTTATACTAAGGCTGGGCAAGGCAACCCAGAATGAGGAATAGGTTCCCAAAAGTCAGAAAAAGAGTCAGAGACAGCCCCTGCCCCCACTGCTAGAAGCCCCATAAGAAGACCAAACTACACAACTGTCACTTATATGCAAAGGGCCTAGGACAGTCCCATGTAGGCTCCCTAGTTGTCAGTTCAGTCTCTGGGAGCCCCAATGAGCCCAAATTAGTTGCTTCTGTGGGGTTCCTTGGGGTGTCCTTGACCCTTATGACTTCTACAATCCTCCCTCCTTCTCCCATACTAACTCTAATCAACAGTGCAATCAAGTTCATGTCTCTCCCACTAAATCACAGCTTCTTAAATGGTGGCCATAACCTCATATGGAGATTCACTACTGAATAGAGAAGAGATTTTGAAGTCGGACTTTTCTTTGGACTGCCAGTTCACAAATAACAATGTGGAGACTTGTTATTAATTGCGAAAGCTTGGCCCTACCTTAGTCTTTATCCCAACTAACTCTTATAACTTAACTGTCTCTATGAATCTATGTCTGCCACATGACTCAGTCACCTCTCCTCTGTCCCATATGTCCAACTTCTTCAGAGTCTCCCTGGTGTCTTTGCATGCCTAGATTCCTCCTTGTTGTTCCTCTCTCTGCCCGGAAGTCCCGCCTATTTCTTTCTGCCCAGCTATTGGCCATTCAGCTCTTTATTAAACCAATCACAATAGCATCTTTACACAGTGTAAACAAATATTTCACAGTAAGATTTAATGGCAAAATGAAGCTGGAGAGATGGCTCAGGTATTATGAAGACTGGCTGATCTTCCAAAGGACCTAGGTTCAATTCCTAACACCCACAGAGGAACTCATAACTGTCTGTAATTCTAGTTCCAAGGGATCCAATGCCCTTTTTTGACCTTTGTAGGGATCAAGCACCCATGTGGTGTTCATGCCTACATTCACACAAACACTCATTTATATAAAATAAATATAAATCTTTTTTATTGGCAAGTGAGATGAAGCGATGACTCCATGGCTAAAAGTGCATACTGCTCTTGCTGAGGACCTGAGTTTGATTCCCAGAACCCACACGGCAGCTCACAACCACTGTGACTCCAGCTCCAGGAGGTTCAGACACCACTGGCCTCCACAGACACCTGCACTCATATGCATATACTCACACACATAATTTAAAAAAAATTTTTTTTATTGTCAACAATGAAAGGTTTCCGGGCATGCAGCCACCTTCAGATCAGATGCTCAGTGAATCCTACATGTTTCTGGTGGTGTGCCCCTGAACCGCATGGCATAGTTTCACTGCAGCCTTGATTCTGAATACACGATGTGTGCCCTTTGCACTGTGCATGCCCTCAAGCCACACAACACCAGTGAACACACCTAAAACACCAGGTTTGGAGTAGAGACTACTGCACAGTATGGTCTGCAATGCTTTCACTGTGTGTACCGTTCTCTGCTCCTATAGAAACATGGCAGCTTTGTTATGGGAAACATTTTCCTACCATTGTTCCTCAGCATGTAAATATTAAATTAGCAAATCACATTGTATAAGAATAGCTGGGTTTTTTTATGAACATTTGATTTTTTAATTTACTCTTTGTGTTGCTGACTTGAGTTTTGTTTTTTATTTGTTTGTTTTTTCTTTTCTCTTTTAAAATTTATTTATTTATTATGTATACAATATTCTGTCTCTGTGTATGCCTTCAGGCCAGAAGAAGGCCCCAGACCCCATTACAGATGGTTGTGAGCCACCATGTAGTTGCTGGGAATTGAACTCAGGACCTTTGGAAGAGCAGGCAATGCTCTTAACCTCTGAGCCATCTCTCCAGCACTTTGTTTGTTTTTTCGAGACAGAGTTTCTCTGTAGCTTTGGAGCCTTCCTGGAACTACTTCTGTAGACCAGGCTGGCCTTGAACTCATAGAGATCTGCCTGTCTATGACTCCTGAGTGCTGGGTTTAAAGGCATGTGCCACTACCAAGTTTTATTTAAAAAAAAATCATTAAATGAATTTAAACATAGGAATAAGGCAGAATTTCCAACAATTACAGCACTAAACATATTTTTGCCATTCTGGGCTGTGTGCTTATGCAAAGCAGTGTTCTCAGCACAGGCCATCATAAAATCAAAATATCAATCAACACTGAAAAAACATTGAGGGTATTCAATGACCTACAATATTAAAGAGTCCACCAAGACTTAATCTTTACATAAAAATAATAATAAGTAAGGATATCTCACTACAATATAAATTGACTTTTATCTTTAATAAATTATCAAAATATATATACAAATTATATATCTAGATATACACTAAATAATTGCTTATAAGTAAATTTCTTAACTTATTATCAGGAAATATTCCATTTGCACACAATTTTTTTAACTTTGTATGTGTTTGGATTGGGGCCCACAAGTGGATTAAGGTGCAGGAGTGTATGGTATACATACAGAGGACAGTAGACAGCCATGCGTGGTGCAGGCACGTACGGTATACAGATAGAAAACAGTAGACAGCCATGCGTGGTGCAGGCACGTACGGTATACAGATAGAAAACAGTAGACAGCCATGTGTGGTGCAGATATGTACGGTATACAGATAGAAAACAGTAGACAGCCATGTGTGTGTGCAGGTGCAGGTACGTACGGTATACAGATAGAAAACAGTAGACAACCATGTGTGGTGCAGGTGCAGGTAGGTACGGTATACAGATAGAAAACAGTAGACAGACATGTGTGTGTGCAGGTGCAGGTATGTACGGTATACAGATAGAAAACAGTAGACAGCCATGCGTGGTGCAGGTGCAGGTATGTACGGTATACAGATAGAAAACAGTAGACAGACATGTGTGTGTGCAGGCACGTACGGTATACAGATAGAAAACAGTAGACAGCCATGTGTGTGTGCAGGTGCAGGTATGTACGGTATACAGATAGAAAACAGTAGACAGCCATGCGTGGTGCAGGTACGTACGGTATACAGATAGAAAACAGTAGACAGCCATGTGTGGTGCAGGCATGTACGGTATACAGATAGAAAACAGTAGACAGCCATGTGTGTGTGCAGGTGCAGGCACGTACGGTATACAGATAGAAAACAGTAGACAGCCATGTGTGTGTGCAGGTGCAGGCACGTACGGTATACAGATAGAAAACAGTAGACAGACATGTGTGTATGCAGGTGCAGGTATGTACGGTATACAGATAGAAAACAGTAGACAGCCATGCGTGGTGCAGGTACGTACGGTATACAGATAGAAAACAGTAGACAGACATGTGTGTGTGCAGGTGCAGGTATGTACGGTATACAGATAGAAAACAGTAGACAGACATGTGTGTATGCAGGTGCAGGTATGTACGGTATACAGATAGAAAACAGTAGACAGCCATGTGTGGTGCAGGTACGTACGGTATACAGATAGAAAACAGTAGACAGACATGTGTGTGTGCAGGTGGAGGCACGTACGGTATACAGATAGAAAACAGTAGACAGCCATGTGTGGTGCAGGTACGTACGGTATACAGATAGAAAACAGTAGACAGACATGTGTGTGTGCAGGTGCAGGTATGTACGGTATACAGATAGAAAACAGTAGACAGACATGTGTGTGTGCAGGTGCAGGTATGTACGGTATACAGATAGAAAACAGTAGACAGCCATGTGTGTGTGCAGGTGCAGGTATGTACGGTATACAGATGGAAAACAGTAGACAGCCATGTGTGGTGCAGGTACGTATGGTATACAGATAGAAAACAGTAGACAGACATGTGTGTGTGCAGGTGCAGGTACGTACGGTATACAGATAGAAAACAGTAGACAGCCATGTGTGTGTGCAGGTGCAGGCACGTACAGTATACAGATAGAAAACAGTAGACAGACATGTGTGTGTGCAGGTGCAGGTACGTACGGTATACAGATAGAAAACAGTAGACAGCCATGTGTGTGTGCAGGTGCAGGTACGTAGGGTATACAAATAGAAAACAGTAGACAGCCATGTGTGTGTGCAGGTGCAGGCACGTACGGTATACAGATGGAAAACAGTAGACAGCCATGTGTGGTGCAGGTACGTACGGTATACAGATAGAAAACAGTAGACAGACATGTGTGTGTGCAGGTGCAGGCACGTACGGTATACAGACAGAAAACAGTAGACAGACATGTGTGTGTGCAGGTGCAGGTATGTACGGTATACAGATAGAAAACAGTAGACAGACATGCGTGGTGCAGGCACGTACGGTATACAGATAGAAAACAGTAGACAGACATGTGTGGTGCAGGCACATACGGTATACAGATAGAAAACAGTAGACAGACATGTGTGTGTGCAGGTGCAGGTATGTACGGTATACAGATAGAAAACAGTAGACAGACATGTGTGTGTGCAGGTGCAGGTATGTACGGTATACAGATAGAAAACAGTAGACAGCCATGTGTGTGTGCAGGTGCAGGTACGTACGGTATACAGATAGAAAACAGTAGACAGACATGTGTGTGTGCAGGTGCAGGTATGTACGGTATACAGATAGAAAACAGTAGACAGCCATGTGTGGTACAGGTACGTACGGGATACAGATAGAAAACAGTAGACAGCCATGTGTGTGTGCAGGTGCAGGTACGTACGGTATACAGATAGAAAACAGTAGACAGACATGTGTGTGTGCAGGTGCAGGCACGTACGGTATACAGATAGAAAACAGTAGACAGCCATGTGTGGTGCAGGTACGTACGGTATACAGATAGAAAACAGTAGACAGACATGTGTGTGTGCAGGTGCAGGTATGTACGGTATACAGATAGAAAACAGTAGACAGCCATGTGTGTGTGCAGGTGCAGGTATGTACGGTATACAGATAGAAAACAGTAGACAGCCATGCGTGGTGCAGGTACGTACGGTATACAGATAGAAAACAGTAGACAGACATGTGTGTGTGCAGGTGCAGGTATGTACAGTATACAGATGGAAAACAGTAGACAGCCATGTGTGGTGCAGGTACGTACGGTATACAGATAGAAAACAGTAGACAGACATGTGTGTGTGCAGGTGCAGGCACGTACGGTATACAGACAGAAATCAGTAGACAGACATGTGTGTGTGCAGGTGCAGGTATGTACGGTATACAGATAGAAAACAGTAGACAGCCATGCGTGGTGCAGGCACGTACGGTATACAGATAGAAAACAGTAGACAGCCATGTGTGGTGCAGGCACGTACGGTATACAGATAGAAAACAGTAGACAGCCATGTGTGTGTGCAGGTGCAGGTATGTACGGTATACAGATAGAAAACAGTAGACAGCCATGTGTGGTGCAGGCACGTACGGTATACAGATAGAAAACAGTAGACAGACATGTGGGTGTGCAGGTGCAGGTATGTACGGTATACAGATAGAAAACAGTAGACAGCCATGTGTGGTGCAGGTATGTACGGTATACAGATAGAAAACAGTAGACAGCCATGCGTGGTGCAGGTGCAGGTATGTACGGTATACAGATAGAAAACAGTAGACAGACATGTGTGTGTGCAGGCACGTACGGTATACAGATAGAAAACAGTAGACAGCCATGTGTGTGTGCAGGTGCAGGTATGTACGGTATACAGATAGAAAACAGTAGACAGACATGTGTGTGTGCAGGCACGTACGGTATACAGATAGAAAACAGTAGACAGCCATGCATGTGTGCAGGTGCAGGTACGTACGGTATACAGATAGAAAACAGTAGACAGCCATGCGTGGTGCAGGTACGTACGGTATACAGATAGAAAACAGTAGACAGCCATGTGTGGTGCAGGCATGTACGGTATACAGATAGAAAACAGTAGACAGCCATGTGTGTGTGCAGGTGCAGGCACGTACGGTATACAGATAGAAAACAGTAGACAGCCATGCGTGGTGCAGGTGCAGGTATGTACGGTATACAGATAGAAAACAGTAGACAGCCATGTGTGTGTGCAGGTGCAGGCACGTACGGTATACAGATAGAAAACAGTAGACAGCCATGCGTGGTGCAGGTGCAGGTATGTACGGTATACAGATAGAAAATAGTAGACAGCCATGTGTGTGTGCAGGTGCAGGCACGTAAGGTATACAGATAGAAAACAGTAGACAGACATGTGTGTGTGCAGGTGCAGGTATGTACGGTATACAGATAGAAAACAGTAGACAGCCATGCGTGGTGCAGGTACGTACGGTATACAGATAGAAAACAGTAGACAGACATGTGTGTGTGCAGGTGCAGGTATGTACGGTATACAGATAGAAAACAGTAGACAGCCATGTGTGGTGCAGGCACGTACGGTATACAGATAGAAAACAGTAGACAGACATGTGTGTGTGCAGGTGCAGGCACGTACGGTATACAGATAGAAAACAGTAGACAGACGTGTGTGTGTGCAGGTGCAGGTATGTACGGTATACAGATAGAAAACAGTAGACAGCCATGCGTGGTGCAGGAGCAGGTATGTACGGTATACAGATAGAAAACAGTAGACAGACATGTGTGTGTGCAGGTGCAGGCACGTACGGTATACAGATAGAAAACAGTAGACAGCCATGCGTGGTGCAGGTGCAGGCACGTACGGTATACAGATAGAAAACAGTAGACAGCCATGCGTTGTGCAGGTGCAGGTATGTACGGTATACAGATAGAAAACAGTAGACAGCCATGTGTGTGTGCAGGTGCAGGTATGTACGGTATACAGATAGAAAACAGTAGACAGCCATGTGTGTGTGCAGGTGCAGGTACGTACGGTATACAGATAGAAAACAGTAGACAGCCATGTGTGTGTGCAGGTGCAGGTATGTACGGTATACAGATAGAAAACAGTAGACAGCCATGCGTGGTGCAGGTACGTACGGTATACAGATAGAAAACAGTAGACAGCCATGTGTGTGTGCAGGTGTAGGTATGTACGGTATACAGATAGAAAACAGTAGACAGCCATGCGTGGTGCAGGTGCAGGTATGTACGGTATACAGATAGAAAACAGTAGACAGCCATGTGTGTGTGCAGGTGCAGGTACGTACGGAATACAGATAGAAAACAGTAGACAGCCATGCGTGGTGCAGGTGCAGGTATGTACGGTATACAGATAGAAAATAGTAGACAGCCATGTGTGTGTGCAGGTGCAGGTACGTACGGTATACAGATAGAAAACAGTAGACAGCCATGTGTGTGTGCAGGTGCAGGTATGTACGGTATACAGATAGAAAACAGTAGACAGCCATGTGTGGTGCAGGCATGTACAGTATACAGATAGAAAACAGTAGACAGACATGTGTGTGTGCAGGTGCAGGCACATACGGTATACAGATAGAAAACACTAGACAGCCATGTGTGTGTGCAGGTGCAGGTATGTACGGTATACAGATAGAAAACAGTAGACAGACATGTGTGTGTGCAGGTGCAGGTACGTACGGTATACAGATAGAAAACAGTAGACAGACATGTGTGTGTGCAGGTGCAGGTATGTAAGGTATACAGATAGAAAACAGTAGACAGCCATGCGTGTGTGCAGGTGCAGGCACGTACGGTATACAGATAGAAAACAGTAGACAGCCATGCGTGGTGCAGGCACGTACGGTATACAGATAGAAAACAGTAGACAGCCATGCGTGGTGCAGGTGCAGGTATGTACAGTATACAGATGGAAAACAGTAGACAGCCATGTGTGGTGCAGGCACGTACGGTATACAGATAGAAAACAGTAGACAGCCATGCGTGGTGCAGGTGCAGGTATGTATGGTAAGATACAGATAGAAAACAGTAGACAGCCATGCGTGGTGCAGGCACGTACGGTATACAGATAGAAAACAGTAGACAGCCATGCGTGGTGCAGGCACGTACGGTATACAGATAGAAAACAGTAGACAGCCATGTGTGTGTGCAGGTGCAGGCACGTACGGTATACAGATAGAAAACAGTAGACAGCCATGTGTGTGTGCAGGTGCAGGTATGTACGGTATACAGATAGAAAACAGTAGACAGCCATGCGTGGTCAGGCACGTACGGTATACAGATAGAAAACAGTAGACAGACATGTGTGGTGCAGGCACATACGGTATACAGATAGAAAACAGTAGACAGACATGTGTGTGTGCAGGTGCAGGTACGTACGGTATACAGATAGAAAACAGTAGACAGACATGTGTGTGTGCAGGTGCAGGTATGTACGGTATACAGATAGAAAACAGTAGACAGCCATGTGTGTTTGCAGGTGCAGGTACGTACGGTATACAGATAGAAAACAGTAGACAGACATGTGTGTGTGCAGGTGCAGGTATGTACGGTATACAGATAGAAAACAGTAGACAGCCATGTGTGGTACAGGTACGTACGGGATACAGATAGAAAACAGTAGACAGCCATGTGTGTGTGCAGGTGCAGGTACGTACGGTATACAGATAGAAAACAGTAGACAGACATGTGTGTGTGCAGGTGCAGGCACGTACGGTATACAGATAGAAAACAGTAGACAGCCATGTGTGGTGCAGGTACGTACGGTATACAGATAGAAAACAGTAGACAGCCATGTGTGTGTGCAGGTGCAGGTATGTACGGTATACAGATAGAAAACAGTAGACAGCCATGTGTGTGTGCAGGTGCAGGTATGTACGGTATACAGATAGAAAACAGTAGACAGCCATGCGTGGTGCAGGTACGTACGGTATACAGATAGAAAACAGTAGACAGACATGTGTGTGTGCAGGTGCAGGTATGTACAGTATACAGATGGAAAACAGTAGACAGCCATGTGTGGTGCAGGTACGTACGGTATACAGATAGAAAACAGTAGACAGACATGTGTGTGTGCAGGTGCAGGCACGTACGGTATACAGACAGAAATCAGTAGACAGACATGTGTGTGTGCAGGTGCAGGTATGTACGGTATACAGATAGAAAACAGTAGACAGCCATGCGTGGTGCAGGCACGTACGGTATACAGATAGAAAACAGTAGACAGCCATGTGTGGTGCAGGCACGTACGGTATACAGATAGAAAACAGTAGACAGCCATGTGTGTGTGCAGGTGCAGGTATGTACGGTATACAGATAGAAAACAGTAGACAGCCATGTGTGGTGCAGGCACGTACGGTATACAGATAGAAAACAGTAGACAGACATGTGGGTGTGCAGGTGCAGGTATGTACGGTATACAGATAGAAAACAGTAGACAGCCATGTGTGGTGCAGGTATGTACGGTATACAGATAGAAAACAGTAGACAGCCATGCGTGGTGCAGGTGCAGGTATGTACGGTATACAGATAGAAAACAGTAGACAGACATGTGTGTGTGCAGGCACGTACGGTATACAGATAGAAAACAGTAGACAGCCATGTGTGTGTGCAGGTGCAGGTATGTACGGTATACAGATAGAAAACAGTAGACAGACATGTGTGTGTGCAGGCACGTACGGTATACAGATAGAAAACAGTAGACAGCCATGCATGTGTGCAGGTGCAGGTACGTACGGTATACAGATAGAAAACAGTAGACAGCCATGCGTGGTGCAGGTACGTACGGTATACAGATAGAAAACAGTAGACAGCCATGTGTGGTGCAGGCATGTACGGTATACAGATAGAAAACAGTAGACAGCCATGTGTGTGTGCAGGTGCAGGCACGTACGGTATACAGATAGAAAACAGTAGACAGACATGTGTGTGTGCAGGTGCAGGTATGTACGGTATACAGATAGAAAACAGTAGACAGCCATGCGTGGTGCAGGTACGTACGGTATACAGATAGAAAACAGTAGACAGACATGTGTGTGTGCAGGTGCAGGTATGTACGGTATACAGATAGAAAACAGTAGACAGCCATGTGTGGTGCAGGCACGTACGGTATACAGATAGAAAACAGTAGACAGACATGTGTGTGTGCAGGTGCAGGCACGTACGGTATACAGATAGAAAACAGTAGACAGACGTGTGTGTGTGCAGGTGCAGGTATGTACGGTATACAGATAGAAAACAGTAGACAGCCATGCGTGGTGCAGGAGCAGGTATGTACGGTATACAGATAGAAAACAGTAGACAGACATGTGTGTGTGCAGGTGCAGGCACGTACGGTATACAGATAGAAAACAGTAGACAGCCATGCGTGGTGCAGGTGCAGGCACGTACGGTATACAGATAGAAAACAGTAGACAGCCATGCGTTGTGCAGGTGCAGGTATGTACGGTATACAGATAGAAAACAGTAGACAGCTATGTGTGTGTGCAGGTGCAGGTATGTACGGTATACAGATAGAAAACAGTAGACAGCCATGTGTGTGTGCAGGTGCAGGTACGTACGGTATACAGATAGAAAACAGTAGACAGCCATGTGTGTGTGCAGGTGCAGGTATGTACGGTATACAGATAGAAAACAGTAGACAGCCATGCGTGGTGCAGGTACGTACGGTATACAGATAGAAAACAGTAGACAGCCATGTGTGTGTGCAGGTGTAGGTATGTACGGTATACAGATAGAAAACAGTAGACAGCCATGTGTGTGTGCAGGTGCAGGTATGTACGGTATACAGATAGAAAACAGTAGACAGCCATGTGTGTGTGCAGGTGCAGGTACGTACGGTATACAGATAGAAAACAGTAGACAGCCATGCGTGGTGCAGGTGCAGGTATGTACGGTATACAGATAGAAAATAGTAGACAGCCATGTGTGTGTGCAGGTGCAGGTACGTACGGTATACAGATAGAAAACAGTAGACAGCCATGTGTGTGTGCAGGTGCAGGTATTTACGGTATACAGATAGAAAACAGTAGACAGCCATGTGTGGTGCAGGCATGTACAGTATACAGATAGAAAACAGTAGACAGACATGTGTGTGTGCAGGTGCAGGCACATACGGTATACAGATAGAAAACACTAGACAGCCATGTGTGTGTGCAGGTGCAGGTATGTACGGTATACAGATAGAAAACAGTAGACAGACATGTGTGTGTGCAGGTGCAGGTACGTACGGTATACAGATAGAAAACAGTAGACAGACATGTGTGTGTGCAGGTGCAGGTATGTACGGTATACAGATAGAAAACAGTAGACAGCCATGCGTGTGTGCAGGTGCAGGCACGTACGGTATACAGATAGAAAACAGTAGACAGCCATGCGTGGTGCAGGCACGTACGGTATACAGATAGAAAACAGTAGACAGCCATGCGTGGTGCAGGTGCAGGTATGTACAGTATACAGATGGAAAACAGTAGACAGCCATGTGTGGTGCAGGCACGTACGGTATACAGATAGAAAACAGTAGACAGCCATGCGTGGTGCAGGTGCAGGTATGTATGGTAAGATACAGATAGAAAACAGTAGACAGCCATGCGTGGTGCAGGCACGTACGGTATACAGATAGAAAACAGTAGACAGCCATGCGTGGTGCAGGCACGTACGGTATACAGATAGAAAACAGTAGACAGCCATGTGTGTGTGCAGGTGCAGGCACGTACGGTATACAGATAGAAAACAGTAGACAGCCATGTGTGTGTGCAGGTGCAGGTATGTACGGTATACAGATAGAAAACAGTAGACAGCCATGCGTGGTCAGGCACGTACGGTATACAGATAGAAAACAGTAGACAGACATGTGTGTGTGCAGGTGCAGGTATGTACGGTATACAGATAGAAAACAGTAGACAGCCGTGTGTGGTGCAGGTGCAGGTATGTATGGTAAGATACAGATAGAAAACAGTAGACAGACATGTGTGTGTGCAGGTGCAGGTATGTACGGTATACATATAGAAAACAGTAGACAGCCGTGTGTGGTGCAGGTGCAGGTATGTATGGTAAGATACAGATAGAAAACAGTAGACAGACATGTGTGGTGCAGGCACGTACGGTATACAGATAGAAAACAGTAGACAGACATGTGTGTGTGCAGGTGCAGGCACGTACGGTATACAGATAGAAAACAGTAGACAGACGTGTGTGTGTGCAGGTGCAGGTATGTACGGTATACAGATAGAAAACAGTAGACAGCCATGCGTGGTGCAGGTGCAGGTATGTACGGTATACAGATAGAAAACAGTAGACAGCCATGCGTGGTGCAGGCACGTACGGTATACAGATAGAAAACAGTAGACAGCCATGTGTGTGTGCAGGCACGTACGGTATACAGATAGAAAACAGTAGACAGCCATGTGTGTGTGCAGGTGCAGGTATGTATGGTAAGATACAGATAGAAAACAGTAGACAGCCATGTGTGTGTGCAGGTGCAGGTATGTATGGTAAGATACAGATAGAAAACAGTAGACAGACATGTGTGTGTGCAGGCACGTACGGTATACAGATAGAAAACAGTAGACAGCCATGTGTGTGTGCAGGTGCAGGCACGTACGGTATACAGATAGAAAACAGTAGACATCCATGTGTGTGCAGGCACGTACAGTATACAGATAGAAAACAGTAGACAGACATGTGTGTGTGCAGGTGCAGGTATGTACAGTATACAGATAGAAAACAGTAGACAGCCATGTGTGTGTGCAGGTGCAGGTATGTACAGTATACAGATAGAAAACAGTAGACAGCCATGTGTGGTGCAGGCACGTACGGTATACAGATAGAAAACAGTAGACAGACATGTGTGTGTGCAGGTGCAGGTATGTATGGTAAGATACAGATAGAAAACAGTAGACAGCCATGTGTGGCTTTTTGGGTGGGTTCTGGGGATCTGAACTCAGGTCCCACTGCTTGTGAGGCAAGTACCTTACAAATGGAGTCATCTCCCTGGGCCCTGTTTTATATACCTATATGTCTAAAGTTGCACTAAAAAGAAACAAAAAAATTCTCTTGTGTGAGAAGGGACCATGAGCGGAAAGTGCCTAAGCCCTGCTCTGCAGGGAAGGCTGCTTGGCTCCAGGAATGTTGACTTGTTCATGGTTAAGACCTCAGCATCTTGTGCAGCTCAGCACCCTGGGGGTTTGCTCATTTTTGTGAAAGGAAAACAAGAGAGAAGTTGAAAAGTTTGCTCTCATCATTTTATTTCTGTCAAGCCGCAAAAAGAAGACCACACCCCTCTTCCTCCTCCTCCTAGTCCTCATCCTCATCCTCCTCTTTCTATTCTTCTATCTTCCTTTTCCTTTTCCTCTTTACCCTTTTCTCATTCTCTCCCCTCTTTGAGACAGAGCCACAAATAAGCCTATTTGATTCCTTCTCAGCCGCTTGTGATATACATGGCTTGGGCAAGCTATCTACCCTCTCTGAACCTCTGTTTTCTCATCTACAAAGGGGGAATAATAAGCATAGCCAATTCTCTACTGGGCATGGCAGTGCATACTTTGAATCACAGCACAGTGAGACAGAGGCATCTGTGAGTTTGGGGTCTGGTCTCTATAGTAAGTTCCAGGTTATCCAGAGCTACAGAATGAAACCCTGTCTCAAACAACAACAACAACAAAATCCAAGCTAGCAATTCTATATTACTAGTTTGAAATTTAAATGAGAATATGTGTACAGTTGAATAAATATCCATAATGTTCAGTAAGCAATGATGATTATCATAAGGACAAGATGTCTGATCTTAAGCTATGGCTTTAATATCAGGTGCCTGTCAAGAAAGGAAAAAACAAATTCCACTCTGAGAAAGAGATGGCAGGGAAGCCACATTTTCATCTAATGTATTTTGTTCATCTCTTATAATTAAGCTATGATAGTATTCCTTTATCTACAAAATGGATAAATTCTTGATTATGTTGACTTGCTCAAAAACCTATCATTCAAGATGGAATGAATTCCCCCTTAATATCGTTCTCAAGCAAGATTAGATTCTAACGTGAATTTAATTAATTCTAAATTGAGTGTCCTGATTGAATAGTCATGATTGAACGAAAAATAGGAGTCAAAGCTGTTGCCCTTTACAAGTTTCAGTGAGAAACATCCATCAGTCTGTAGAAGGGCCTCCCATAATACCAACAACAACAATAATAATAATACCAGGGCTGGAGCTCTGTTAGCAGAAAACTTGCTTTGTCTAGCACACACGGAACCCTGGATGTGGCCCCCAGTACCACATAAAACCAAGCTTATTTGCGCACATCTATAATCCCAGCACTCAGAAGCAATCAGAAGAACCATCTCAAGGTTGTCCTTGGCTATGTAGTACCTTGGAGGCTATCATGGGATATAAAGAACCCTGTCTCAAAAAGAAGAAGCAGATGATGATGGAGAAATAAGAGGAGAGGCGGAAGAGGAGGAGGAGGAGACTTGCAACAGGGTATCAGGTACCCAAGTCGGCCTTTCTACCCTCTCAGGAGAGTAATACCTTTATACTGCTGACTGTCTTTGTAAGAGAAAAGTACTTGCTAATGACCAACACACTCTGGTCCTCTCTCTAGAGAAGCAGTTCTCAATCTGTGGGTCACAGCCCCTTTGAGGGTCAAGGAACCCTTTCTCAGGGTTCACTAAAGACCATTAGAAAACACAGATATTAACATTACAATTCATAACAGTAGCAAAATTACAGTAATGAAGGAGCAATAAAAAATAATGTTATGGTTGGGGGTCACCACAACACGAGGGACTGTGTTAAAGGGTGGCAGCATCAGGCAGGCGGAGAGCCACTGCTCTGGAGCATCCTCCCCAGGGTTTCTCATCAGCATATATCCCAGCTGGGGTAGGAGGAACTTTTCGTGCTCTGAATTCCAAACCAGAGTGCCTACTGGAGAAGGGCTAAGGCTTCACATCCTTTCCTCCAAATGCCCTCACCTTTCCCCCAGTCACCCTCTGTCCTGTCTTCATAGCCCTCGTCACTTTGTGAGACTGTCCTGTACCTCCCTTGCCTTTTTAGCGCCAACATCTTCTGAGGGCACAAAGGCCATTCTTTGTGTTCACTGCACACCACCACATGTCCAGGCCAGTCCACGAGGGTAGCACTCGGGAAACATACGAATGAAACTGTGGAAGGAAGGACAGCAAGTGATGGCTGGGATTTGCTTGCTGCAGAGCTGTGGCTCAGACCCTTTCATCGGCATCAAAGTCCGTGTTCATGACTCTGTTTTCCAAGTTTCCTGGGCCCTTCTGAGAACTACTCCTCCTCCCCCAAGAGCCATTTGCTTAACCTTGAGTTCCATCGCATCAGACCCCGTTCTTGGTGCGACCCTCAGGGAAACACCCTCCTTCTGCAGGTGGCTAATATCACCCATCACATCACCATTCAAGTCTCAGAGGGTAATCTCCTCTTGAACACATCTTCCAAGGCCGTCTCACCATGATCTTATGTCACTGACTTTGCTGGCCAAAGTCAAGTAGAAGTGTAGATGCTACACTTATGGATCCATCCAGAAGGTTTGTGCTCTTAGTCTCTGCTGTGTGGATGCTAAAAGTGCTTATCAATAATCTCCATTAACCCAACCTTCGCCATGCTCCAAAAGGGAAGGTAAAGGCCAAGCTATAAGGAGCAGACTGAAGGAAGCACTCAGGCTCCCAAACTTGCCTCTTTATCACCACCAAGGTCCATGATGCTCAGATTGAGCAAACTGATCTGCTCTCTCCTCAAATTCCTCTTTAAATACATCCCAAAGTCAAATGCCAGTCATTACATTTCTCTGCAAAGAAGAGGACAAAAAAAAGAGAGAAAGAAATGGGGTTTTGTTGTTGCTTTGTTTGACATGGCAATAATAGAAACAAGACTGTGTTTCTATTTTATGAAACCTCAGAGGGTAATTCATTGAGATCCTGACATTTTATATCATCTAATCACCTCCGTAGCAAGATATTTGCATTGGCTCCATCAGTCCCACACACAGGCATGGCTGCTGGCACTTACTGGAGCCCATTGTTAGGTGGCCTGCTTTCAACACCCAAGGCGGGATTTGGCAGGAAGAAGCGGCACCTGCTTTATTGAAAGACATCTTCATATTTCATCTCCTGAAAGAGAAATGTGAGTGTGAATGTCCTTAAGAGATGATTATCATACATCAAGATGTCCACCCCAAAAGCTATCACACCAGCTGCCACATCACACAGAAGTCACCCAGAAGGAAGGAAGCAGATGGAGCTTCAGAAAGCAAATTTGTGTACTAACTGTCTGCCTACTCCCAGTCCATGCCTACACAGGTAATTTGAGTCACGCCTACCTACTCAAGAGGCCAGATTCATGCTTCAGAGAGGGCTGGGGAAGGAACTGACCTACAAGGCTCTTGCTGCCCAGGGTCTGTAAATACACATAAGATACCCTGCCTCAGCCCAGAGATTGTTATACACCGATTTAAAGGAACAAACTGAGGACACAATGTCACTTGACACATCAATATTGGTTCCCTGGCATCAGGGGAAACATTAACGTAGGGGACTTTGCCTCTCTACTTTTCAAAAATTGGAACAATCATTCCAACAGTGGGAGTCGGGAAGTACAAAATCCATAATGTTTAGCAGCTTGGGAACATAGAAAATGATATCAGAAACCCAGGATGTTTCACTACTGTAGATATAAGTCTAGCTTTGGATAATATCAGTCTTCTAAATTCCCACACAGTTTGACTCCTGCATGTCTGGTTGAGTTATTGCCTGTCTGAAATTCTTGTGTGGCTGTTATTCCTAGAGCCATGTATGTCAGTTGCTGCATGAAACCCCAAATAAAGCTCCCCCAGGACCAATGGTGAGGAGCAGGAGCAACTCTGGAGTGGACTCCCTCTGTTCCAATCAGTTCTCTTTCCCTGTGTTCTCTGTTGGGCTTCCAGGATAGATTTCCAACAAGGAGGTTTTAGACTGAGAAACAGTTGGGGATGGGTTTGTCTTAGTTTGTTTTATGTTGCTATTGCAGAACACCACAGACTGGAGAGTTAATAAAAAGAAATTCATTTTTCCTAATCCTAGAGGCCAGAAAATCCAATATCATGCAGGTTTGATATCATACAGACTCCAAGTTCACAGGGATCCTTTTGCACACTCTATGTCCAGGGACAGCCAGTGATGGCAATAGTGTTCAGTGGGTATAGTGAATGAAACTGTGTAGTAGCTGGGATTCCTTTGTGTTGTGAAATGCTGCTTCTGGGGAGACATGAACAAACATCTGTTCACCCCTGGTAAGAGCCAACAACAGACTAAAGTAATGATCTACTGAAGCCCAGTATGGTGAACCAATTGGTTTACTGGGATTACGTACTGTAGTATAGATAAGGGGGTTCTTACACAAAATGGGAGAATGCAAAGGCTTACCCCAGCATGGGTAATGATTCACTAAGCTGAATTCTACATGATTGGCAGGCATCTCAGCAGGTTAGAGGTCTTCATTTCTTCAGCAGTCTTGACTTCTAGAGAAGGAGAGGCCTTGTGAACCTGGTCAATGTCAGGGACTTCCTGAGACTCCTGAGTTGTTTACCTCTGAGTCTTGATGCAATTCCTTTAGAATTTCCAGAGTCTTAAACTTCTCTTTCCAGATGGGTCATTCAAATGCAGGGTAAATTGTTACAGACAACCTTGTAGTCGTAAAACTGTGCCTGGTTGACCAGATCTTATTTCACTGTGCTTGTGATGCTAATATCTACACAGGGCCTTTACGCCACATCACATCTTATCAGAAGTAAGAAGAGGGGCTAAGAGAGACCAGGAAAGAGGAAGTGAGTGTCAAACAAACCCACGACTGTGATAATGACATCAGTCCTTTCATGATGGAGCCCTTATGACTTCTTTGCCTCCTAATGGTTCCACTTCACATTAAAGACTAAGTTTTCAATACAAAAAACTTTAGGGAATGAGTTTAAACTATAACAACTAGTTGCAGGAAAGGTCTTCCATATTCTTTATCCCAACTACGCCTCAGTCATTCTCCCAGGACTCCCAAATAACTTGTTTCCCCTGCTTTCTGTTCCCTTTAGCTGGGACATCTTTCTTCCCCGTCTCTGCCAGGTAGATCTGTGTTCTTCTCTTAAGATTCAATTCACAGTTTGCCTTTGGCAAGTGACTCTTCCCGTCTTTGCAGTGATGTTGCATTCCCATGGCCTTTGTGATTGTGCTGACACTACACATATCTGGATCTCAGAGCAGTGCGCAGACTTCTGGGAGACAGAGTGTATTCTCTGCCTTGTTTATTTCCTCTTCCCTCCTCCTTTAGGGGCTGGCATGCAGTGGGCACTCGAGCATTTGATGGATGTGTGTGTATCTGTTTAATTCACCACCAGATAGCAACTTGGCACTTTCCTAGATAGCTATAGTCAAGAGGAATTCAAAGACAGAGCCACAGTCTCAAAATCAATACAAGTCCCTCAGTGTTAATAAAACATGACTTCATCATTTCTGTTTGGATCTAAACTTTGTGGGGTTCTTTTCTTTCGAAATTCACCATTATAAAACACTAAAAATAGATAGAGGTCACATGTTGATTTGACTAATTTGACTGGGTGACCTCCCCAAATCAAATTCTTGTGAGACTCTTTGTTACCCATGACTTTCCAACCACTCCCATGGGGCTTTAGGGGTTCCAGGGGCATCGCTAAGACTGAAGCCAGCATGTAAATCTGACAGAAGGAGACTCCAAGCTCATCACTACAATCAGAACTTTATTTTTTCTATTGGCTACATTTGAGCCCAGCCGTTTCCCAGACCTCCATCACCCACCTCTCTTCCCCAGTCCATCTTCCCTATGTGGTTTCTGATGTGATCTGAGCTTGTAAATAACCGTTCACCCCAGCCCCCACTGTCTAAGCCAACGGGTCACAACCTATGAGTCATGACCAACCCCTTTGGCAAACCTCTATTTCCAAACACATTTATATTACAATTCATGACAGTACCAAAATTACAGTTATGAAGTAGCAACAAAAATAATGTTATGGTCGGGGAACTATACACAACACAGGAACTATATGAAAGGGTCGCAGCATCAGGAAGGTTGAGAAGCAGTGTTGTAAACATTTTTCCCAATTCCCTGCCCTTTTCCAGGTCTGGACAGGCCTGCGTGTTTTTACATAGTTCCAAGTATGTCAATAACATTTCATATGCCAATTTCTTCTCTGAACACCATGCCACAAACATTTTCCCAGAATGTGAGATACAGTCTTAAATGGGGACTCTTTTAAATGTCAAAATTTTAAGTTGGTGGGTTCCAATCTGTCTGAGTCTTCCATATCACTAAGCTAAGTTTTTATCACCATGCACAATACTCAAGTCCAAATGAATCAAAGGCCTCAACATAAAACCAACCACACTGAACCTCATAGAAAAGAAAGTGGGAAGTACACTTGAACACATTGGCATAGGAGACCACTTCCTAAGGATAACCTCAGTAGCACAGACACTGAGAGAAACAATTAATAAATGGGATCTCCTGAAACTGAGAAACTTCTGTAAAGCAAAAGACATGGTCAACAAGATAAAACGGCAGCCTACAGAATGGGAAAAGATTTTCATCAGCCCCACACCAGAAAGAGATCTGATCTCCCAAATATGCAAAGAACTCAAAAAACTTTATATCAAAAGAACAAATAATCCAATTTTAAAAAAAAATGAGTACAGACCTAAACAGAGAACTCTCAACAGAGGAATCTAAAATGGCTGAAAGATACTTGAGGAAATGCTCAACATCCTTAGCTATCAGAGAAATGCAAATCAAAACAACTCTGTGATTCCATCTTACACCTGTCAGAATGGCCAAGACCAAAAACACTGATAATAGCTTATGCTGGAGAGGATTTGGGGTGAGGGGAACACTTTGGCATTGCTGGTGGGAGCACAAACTTGTCCAGCCCCTTTGGATATCAGTAGGGCGATTTCTCAGAAAATTGGGAATCAATCTACCTCAAGACCCAGCAATACCACTTTTGGGTATATACCCAAAGGATGCTCAACCATGCCACAAGGCCATATGCTCAACTATGTTCATAGCAGCATTATTTGTCATAGCCAAAACCTGGAAACAACCTAGATGCCCCTCAACTGAAGAATGGATAAAGAAAATGTAGTACTACTCAGCAGTAAAAAAAATAATGGCATATTGAAATTTGCAGGCAAATGGATGAATCTAGAAAACATCATATTGAGTGAGATAACCCAGACCCAGAAAAACAAATATAATATGTACTCACTCATAAGTGGCTTTTAGACATAAAGCAAAGAAAACCAGCCTACAGGCCACAACCCCAGAGAACCTAGACAACAAAGAGGACTCTAAGAGAGACATACATAGATCTAAACAGAAAGGAGAAAAAGACAAGATCTTCTGAGTAAATTGGAGCGTGGGGGTCACAGGAGAAGGTAGAAGAGGAGAGGGGAGGAAAGGAGAGGAGTGGAGAAAAATGTATAGTGCAATAGTTTAAAAAAAATGCTGTGTAAGGAAGGCACAGTGGTCATGCCTTAATAACAGCACCTAGAACATGCCTGTAACAACAGCACCTAGAACATGAAGGCACATGGTCATGCCTGTAACAACAGCACCTAGAACATGCCTGTAACAACAGCACCTAGAACATGAAGGCACATGGTCATGCCTGTAACAACAACACCTAGAACATGAAGGCACATGGTCATGCCTTAATAACAGCACCTAGAACATGCCTGTAACAACAGCACCTAGAACATGAAGGCACATGGTCATGCCTGTAACAACAGCACCTAGAACATGAAGGCACATGGTCATGCCTGTAACAACAACACCTAGAACATGAAGGCACATGGTCATGCCTGTAATAACAGCACCTAGAACATGCCTGTAATAACAGCACCTAGAACATGAAGGCACATGGTCATGCCTGTAACAACAACACCTAGAACATGCCTGTAATAACAGCACCTAGAACATGAAGGCACATGGTCATGCCTGTAACAACAACACCTAGAACATGCCTGTAACAACAGCACCTAGAACATGAAGGTACAGTGGTCATGCCTGTAACAACGACACTTAGAACATGAAGGCCAAAGGATCGTGAGTTCTGTTTAATGAGTGTAAGACCAGCCTGAGCTGCCTAAGACACTGTCTCAAAAATGTAAGAGAATGAAATGATTAAGCAATGCTACATAAAATATCCATGTCCCGGTTTGCTTTCTTAAGTATTTTTTAAATATTTTATGTGTATATGTGATTCCCTGCATGTTTGTCTATGCAGAGGCCAAAAGGGGGTGCTGGGTCCCCTGAAATTGGAGTTACAGATGGTTTTGAGCTGCCATGTGGTTTCTGGGAATAAAACCCTGATCCTCTGGAAGAGCAGCCAGGGATCTTAACCACTGAGCCATCTCACCAGCTTTCTGTGGCTGTGATAAAAACACTGACCAACAGCGACTAGAGGAGGGGAGCTTATTTCAACTTACAGTGTATAGGGCATCACCGAGGAAAGCTGGGGCAGGAAGTCGCCATGGAGGAACATAACTTACTGACTTGCTTCCCATGGCTTGCTCAGCTGCTTTCTTATACACCTAGGACCACCTGACCAGGGATGTCACTGCCCACAGCAGGCTGGACCCTCTCACATCAATCATTAATCAAGAATATGCCCCAGACTTTTCTATAGACTAAATATGATAGAATTAATTCTTCAACTGAGGTTCCCTCTTCCCAGGTACCTCTAGCTTATAGCAAATTGTCAAAATACTAACCCCTAGCCCTGTACATGTCACTTTTTCCTGCTGATAAGTATATTCCTGACTTAGCAAGTTCCTTATATGTATTGATTATACCAACGAAATGCAAATATTTCTTAATATGCTCCTTTTAATTTCTTATATTTTTAGGATTGAAGTATATTAAATACTACCCAATTGAATCTCATTCATCTCTTTTTTTAAAATATTTATTTATTTATTATGTATACAATATTCCGTCTGTGTGTATGTCTACAGGCCAGAAGAGGGCACTAGACCTCATTCTAGATGGTTGTGAGCCACCATGTGGTTGCCGGGAATTGAACTCAGGACCTTTGGAAGAGCAAGCAATGCTCTTAACCACTGAGCCATCTCTCCAGCCCCCTCATTCATCTTTCTATTGTTGAAGAAATTCTATCACCTTAAGCCAGCAAAAATTTTTAACAGGGGGACCAACAGGAGGGGCAGATGAGACAGGGCAGTGAGATTACTCTGGTCAAAGCACGTTGTGTACATGTTTGACAATGTCATAACAGGGCCAGGGTGATGGTTCAAAGGGAAAGGGAAAGGGACTCACCAAGTAAATCTGGTGATCCAAATTCAATCCTTGGAATTCACATAGAGAACCATATCCAGTGGTACACATCTGTCATCCAACACTCCTGCATGAACTGGGAGACACAGACAGGAGACCATCCAGAACTTGTGTGCCAGCTAGAATGAAGTACACAATACAGCAGCAAAAACAAGAAAGAACCTGCCCCTCAACCTGGCTAGAATTGAAAATAAACTTTCCTCTGACTTCTCTTGACATGCTATAGCATGCACATGCCTAAACTCACACACAGTAAGTACATACATATACATATATATACACATGTATACAATTTTAATTCTATAATGAAATCCACTATTTTATTATAATTGATATAAATTCCCCAGCACTCGGGAGGCAGAGGTAGGTGGATCTCTGTGAGTTCCAGGCCAGCCTGGTCTGCAAGAGCTAGTTCCAGGACAGGCTCCAAAGCTACAGAGAAACCCTGTATCAAAAATCAAAATAATAATAGTAATAATAATAATAAATAATTGATATAAATTCTTCATGGTTCATTATACATACATAGTTTCTCAGCTCTTACACAACCTGGAGTCTGTTCTCTTTTCCTTTAGTTGTTCTGTAGATTTTTAAAATGTGTGTTTGAGTCTTTAATTCATCTGGACATGCTAGGTACAGTTTTGGGCAATAAATGTTTAGATTGATGACATCCTCATTTTGCCCATTATTTTCCACCTATCATCTATCAAATTGTCATATAAAATAGGGTTATCTAAGTGTTGTGATTGCCCTGTATTGTTGTACATTTCTCGTTCTGCCCCAATGCCTTGATATTTTAATTATCTGTGCTTTGTAATTCTTGACACTTACAGTCCTAGCATTCTGCTCCCAGAGAATTATCTCAAACATTGTTTTTTTATCCTCTTTTTTTGAGAATTTAATCTCTGAGTGCTGTGTTGATGTCAGTTCCATCATTTCCTCTCCCACCCATGACTTCAGTGCCCATTCCCCCCACTTCCTCTCAAATTCATGACCTCTTGTTCTTTAATTATTATCACTGTATTTCACATACATGTCTATGCATGCACATACTGTACACATGCATATGTATATATAAATAAATACAACCACTGAGTTCATTTAATGTTCATTCAATGTATCTGTGTTTAGGGCTGACCACTTGAGATTGGATAGTCAGGGGGTTTGACCCTGGAGAAGACTGATTCTCCCCCTCTTAGCAGCTATTAATTGTCTGTAGTCTTCATCTAGGGATAGGGTCTGGTGAGATTTCTCCCATCCACACCAACACAGCAAGGGATGCTATCTGTCACTGTGGTGGTCTGATTCATATGGCCTCCGTGGTAAAATTTCATGTGCCATATATAGAAGACACTGTCTCACAAGAGACATCCTTGTCCTGTGGCTCTTAGAATCTCTCCACCTCATCTTCCACGTTGATACCCAAGCCTTAGGTGTAGGGGTTGTATTGTAGATGCATCCAGTAGGGATGCCCTCCCCCACAGTTATTTGGTCTCTGAATTTGGATCAGTTATGGATTGATGTGATAATGTCTGTCTGCTGAATAAAGAAGCTTCTTTGGTTATGGGTGAGACATACCCTTACCTGTGGGTATGTAATAAGTGTTTAGAACACAGCAGAGAATTATATTGGTTTGAGTAAGTAGCAGTAATACGTTCTCTTCTCGGATGCATAACCTCACCAACCATGGGTAGTTGGCTAAGTTTACAATACCAAGCATGAGTTCCCTCCTGTTGAGTGGACGTTAAGTCCAACTAGAAGGCTGTTGTTTACCCCCAAGATATAAGTAGCACTATGCACCCTTGAGTATATCTTGCCATGGTGGTAGTTGCTGTAATTTATGGACGTTACCCTGGGTAAGACTATTGATTACTTTTCTTTCTTGGAAGCATGCATAGCCATTTTTATCACTATGAGAGCTAGTCCTCAGGGACAGTTCCTGGTCAGTTCCACGGATTCCTCCAAGTCCTGTGTCCAGAGTGCAAGGTGTTTTCAGCAATAGGGTCTTACCTTCAAGTTCTGGAAAACATCCAAGGACAATGGTGATAGCTTTTCTTGTTAGTGGAATCTTTTGCGCACCCCTGACCAACAATTCAAAGGCAGGTTTCCCATGCCTGGCACTGGAGATTTTTGTTAGTCTGTGGCTCTTGAGGTAGGGGTGCATCGTTCCAAGTTGCATAACTTCACTTCAGCTATTTATATGTGCATGTACATGAACTTTTATATGTTACATAAGTCTTTGCAGAGCAAATCTAATATAATGTTTCCCAGTGGCTTTTGAAATCACCCTTAGTGTTCTTTATCCCTCATCCCTGCTTCTCTTTCCATATTGCCCTCCCTCTCCCAGCCCCAGATAAAGCCCCTCCCTCCCTTTTCCCGTTTCTCCTTCCTAGCACCTGTGCTCCACTATCCCTACATTTATAATTGTAGGAAACCCCCACCCAGAGAAGTTTTTCCCAAATATTGTTTTATGCGCTTAACATTTTGCTCGCTTAACCAACATTAGAATGATCTTAATGAGTTGTTTAAAAAGTGGTGGTTTTGACTTAGACTCTATTGTCTTCATAGTTCTTAAGTCAACACATGCCTTCCCAGGACTTTATACGCTTGTACTGCTATGTATTTACTTTTCCTACTTCGCTTTGCTGCTGCTGTCTAAACATCACAACCAAAAGCAGCGTAAGGAGGAAAGGATTTGTTTGGCTTACGGTTCACATTCCATGATGAAGGGACGCCAGGCAGGAGCTAGGTCAGTAACTGGAGCAGAGGTCATGGAGGAATGTTGCTTACTGTTTGCTTCCTCTGGCTTCCTCCGCTGTCTTTCTTTTTTAAAAAAAATTTTATTTATTTATTAAGGATTTCTGCCTCCTCCCCGCAACCGCCTCCCATTTCCCTCCCCCTCCCCCATCAAGTCACCCTCCCTCATCTGCTCGAAGAGCAATCAGGGTTCCCTGACCTGTGGGAAGCCCAAGGACCGCCCACCTCTATCCAGGTCTCCTAAGGTGAGCATCCAAACTGCCTAGGCTCCCCCAAAGCCAGTACGTGCAGTAGGATCAAAAACCCACTGCGACTGTTCTTGAGTTCTCAGAATTCCTCATTGTCCTCTATGTTCAGCTAGTCCGGATTTATCCCATGCTTTTTCAGACCCAGGCCAGCTGGCCTTGGTGGACCTGGGCTGTATATGAAAGATCGGGAACTCCGCTGTCTTTCTTATACAGCCCAGGTCCATCTGTCCACAGATGCTACCACATGCGGTAGGTTGCAGTATATCAACTAGCAATTAAGAAAATGTCTTGCCGGGCAGTGGTGGTGCACACCTTTAATCCCAGGACTCAGGAGGCAGAACTAGGCGGATCTCTGTGAGTTCGAGGCCAGCCTGGTCTACAAGAGCTAGTTCCAAGACAGGAACCAAAAAGCTACGGAGAAACCCTGTCTCAAAAAATCCAAAAAAAAAAAAAAGAAAAAGAAAAAAGAAAAGAAAATGTCTTATACACACGACCATGGCCAATCCAAGTGATTCTTCAGCTGAAGTTCCCTCTTCCTGGGTGGCTCTAGGTTTAGGTCAACTTGACAGTGGAAGCTATGACATACATAACAACTATAATGTGTGATAATGTATTACCTAGACCAATGATGCTAATTTTTTTACATCTTCCTTTATGATAGTTATTGTTTATGGTTTTTGCAATACAAAGCTGGGATGATATTGACACTCTTGGTTCTGCCTACTTTTTAAAAGTAAAAGTTGTAATTTTATTGTTAGTATATGATTTAAAATAGGTATAGGTCTATCGAGCTAAGCTAGTCAGTTGTTTCACTTGAAGGTCTTCTCTTTTGCTATATAATAATGGGTTATCTAACCTGGTGTTAGTGTTAGGATGTTAATCTTTTATTTGTTATTTTTGTATTCTTGAAGTAATCTCCATTAAGGTCAAATTTATCACATAGAATTGAATTAAATGGAACTCAGCCTGGGTTGTGACGCAATAGCAGGGCTTGGCAGGCTTCTGTTCCATGGAAGTTTAAAGGACTTCATTAGTTCTGTGAGCTTTTTTGTTTGAGATAGTCTAAAAAATTATTTTTCATCAGTAAGAATGCCTTACTTCTATTGTTTCAGTCAACATAGCTAACATTTCACTCTGCACAAGCAGCCAGGTCACTCGGCGATTTAGTCAACTAATGTATAAGAAGATATGTATAGTAGTCCGTGAAGGCAGTTTATATAAAATATTTTCATATTTTATATAGAATCAGACAAATTTTCATATAGGTTCTGTCACTAATTTCTATGTGACTTTAACCATGTAACATGACACCTGACACCATCCCTCCACACACAGGAGCTAGACTATACTACATAAGGTTGTTATAAGGATTTCAGTAATGAATGTAGAATTGTTAGCTCAGGGTCCTCCGTCCATGAACAGAAGGTGGTACAGTGTTCTCCGGTGTTGCTCACTTGTCTTTCTCTATTATTCTCTATAGATCTGCATGAGGTGTCCATATTTTCATGGTCTTTTGAACATTTTCAGAAGCAACAGAAAACAGTGTGGGGATGGTAATGGCTTTTGAGGAAAGAGCTCCCTTCTGGAAGGCCAGCGTGTGAGCTTGATTTGTGAGTCATCGCAAGATAGCTCTGGGCTTTGAGAAATGACAGAATTGGCAGGAGACCGACTACACACGCCTTGCCAAGTGGGATGTGAAGCCATAGGCCTGTGTTTATGATCAGTGATCACAGAGTCCAGAGCTCAGGAGGGCCGCTTTCAGGGGCTCCTAGGAGTGGGAAGTTGACCAACTGGCTCCCAGTTGTCTTCCTGCAGGATCCAAGTCTATGGAGCCTGAAAACAGGGATGCTAACCAGCACTGTAACCCAGGCTGAACTGAGCTTTAAAGGAGGACATAACCAGCTTTGTTCATCCTTTTGAAATGGGGCCTAATTATGCTTTATTAATAAATGAAACTGTGGCCAAATATGGAAAACACTGTAGAAACACACACACACACACACACACACACAGAGAGAGAGAGAGAGAGAGAGAGAGAGAGAGAGAGAGAGAGAGAGAGAGAGAGAGAGAGAGAGAGGCGGAGAGAGAGAGCCAGAAAAATAACTGTGTGTTGAAAAAGAACCGTGAGGTTTTCAGAAGAAGCTAAATCGGAGAGGAACACTCAGCATCTCAGCTCTTCTCTTGTCTCTCACCCTGTTTCTCCTTAAACATGTTAAACTCTTTTACCTAAGGTTTAATTTTTGCTCCTTGGTGATATATTTCTGTGTAAATAATATCATTTGGAGAAAAAAATACACCATTACAAACATCCTTAATCCATTTATTAATGTTAATAGGAAAAAACAAGTCAAAAGATTGACAGTGGCCATTAATCAAAATGTGTTTATTGAGTACTTTGCATGTACAAAACACTCTGGAATATTATATGAAAGAATAAGAAACAGTCAATTCTCAGAGGTCTTTTAATCCAGTTGGGGAAATAGTCAAGTAATTGACTAGCTGTCATATAAGAAATATTGAAATAAATACTATAATTAGCTACTAGGTCACACCCTATATCCACTGGGTTAACACTATTTTCCTGAGCAAGGCGCATTAGGCCAAACACACCTTCCCTCAAATGTTTAGGAGAACCAGCTACGCCAATGTTCTATGTCCTCAGATGTCATGTCGTAGGTTATCTACCATGTGTACACGTAAGCACACAGCACACTATGGCCAACTCGTCTTATCCCTCATCTTTAGGAAATGCCTCTGGCTCTTTTTGGTTTGCTGTGTGGCTTTACAGTGCTAATCTTTTCCATGGGTCCTTGCTCCTGCTGCTGCTGCTGCTGCTCCTGCTCCTGCTGCTGCTGCTTTAATCCCTACCATGATAGTTTTTGTTTTGTTTCATCTTGTTTTCTGCCCTTTCTTCCATCTCGTCTTAGTAGAAAGCTCTCAGGTTCAGTTCTCCTCCCATGGGGTCCCATCCCTAGACAGACCAAGTCTCGCTATGGGAAAGCAATTGCAAGAATCCCCTTTGTTACCACATAAGAGCGGTGGAGGTGATTCTAGAGAAGGCAGTCCTTCAGAACAGCAATCTGACCTGCCTGGACAAGGGGTTCACTTCACAACCAGCTCATTGCTAGAATGGAGGATGGTGTTTCTATTGCGGGGCTCAGAGGCTGGCTGTGGGTACTTCTGTTTTCAAAGCCATTCAAGGTGAAAGAAAACTCCTTGTGGGCTCCTAGAGATTTCCTTCTACCCGAAACTGCCATTTCATTGTCTTAGTCATCCTGAGGACCATGCTGGCCTCCTACATACTAGGAAGCATAGGGAAGTCAGATGAGCTATGCCAAGGAACCGCTGCTTTGTTGACAGTCAGGCTAGAGTAGCTGGAAACTGTGCATCAAATTGTGGGGGTGCCTGGGAGGATGGCCTGATGCTGACAGCCAGGGTGGGGAGTGCTTCACCCCATTCTCTGCTGGTAACGTCATCAAAGAAGCCGGAATATGGCCTTAAACCCACCCACACCTTCTGGTCACTGTGAAAAAAAGACCTCCTGAGAGATAAATGAGAGTTGGTTGTGTTTGTCAGACAACCAAAAGCTACTTTTAGCCAACAGTAGCTTAGACAATATGGCCTTTTACTGTCTCACTGAGTAGAAAGTCAAATGATGAGTGGTTCTAAGGTTGGTACAGTGTCTTTCTGCGACTTCTCACTTGAGACACAGTGTTTCTCAATTCTACCATTTTAATTTGTCACCAACGGCGTCTACTGAGAGCACAGGTTAGAGGAGCCGTGTGACACATTGTCTCTCCATGTAAACTGAATGAGTTCTTCTCGCTGAGCTATTGGCCAGGCTACTTACGATGTTCAGCTGGCAAGCATGCTGATCAAAGGGGTCTAAGATGGTGTCTTCTGTGTCTGTAAGCTTGGAGAGGTATTCAGAAGGCTGGAGCTGTCAACTAAAGTGCCCTCATATGGCATCCTTCGCGTGGCAGTTTCAAAAAGTCACACTTCGCACAATAGCTTGAGGTACCTGAAGATACCATAACAAGAAATGGAAATGGAATCAGCCCATGTCATAAGGCATGGGCCCAGATACCAGCCAAGTCCACATTTATAGGAAAAAGAGTGTTGACTCCCACCTCCTACTGAGAAGAATACACAAGAATGTAATCATCTTTTACCCACACATAGGTCATGTGGCTATAGAACAGTTAGGCTGCTATAATAAAGAGATCAGACACATAGTGATGTAGAGGCAGGGGTAGCTATGTTGCTGACATACTGGCAAGTTCAGATCCCCAGTGAACACATAAAAAGAGCCAAAGGCAGCACAGGTCTATAACACCACATTGGGGGTATGAGAAGACCCTGGAAGCTCACCGATCTTCAAATGTAGCCAAGTTAGTGAGCTCCCGGTTCACTTTTAGACCTTGTCTCGAAGGCCAATGTAGAAGACACTTTACATTGACCTCCTAGCCTCCACATGCACACGCACACGTGTGTGCATGTATTCTCACACACAAACGCATATCCTATGCATGAACCATAATAATATTTATGGTGATTTAAACAAGATAGAAGTTTGCTTCCCTCACTGATAAGAGTTTTTAAACTAACATGAATCTGATGGCCTGGCCCTTTCGGACTTGGCTCCCACAACTGCATCCCAGGAGAGGTTCTCTGGCTATTACGTTTCTCCAGCAGTGATAAAGGAAAACTGAGAATGATGGACAAGCATTTCCTTGTGAAAAAGATGATATGTAGACTGGAGAGATGGCTTAGAAGGTAAGAGTATTTGCTGCTCTTCCAGAAGTCTGGAGTGTGATTCCCATCGTCTACATCAGGAAACTCATGACTACCTGTGACTCCTGATCCAGTAGACCTGACATCCTCTTCTGGTCTCTGCCAGCACCAGCACTGGAACACATGCACATGAATAAAATAAACACCACTCAAAAGGCAGGCAATGGTGGTGCACACCCTTCATCCCAGAACTTGGGAGATAGATGCAGCAGATCTCTATGAGTGCCAGGCCACCCTAGGCTATATAGAAAGACCCTAATTCACAAAGTAAATCTTTAAAAAAGATTATATGTATCCAAGATGACACCGGCTTAGTGTTAGTCATATGGCCAGTTATTGCCAAATAGGACTATAAGAAGAATGGGTGTTGGGAACAGTTATTTCCCTGGTTTCTGCTGATAATACAAAAATAAATAGGTTGTATTGAATGAATTAAATGCTAAATAAAGATGTCGGCATCTGGCATAGTTTATCCTGTATATAGAACGTCCCTCACATGTAGGGCTAGGCGTGAGCTAAAGGCATTGTGAATATGCCTATAGTTCCTGGGCCGTTCACCCAAACAGAAATAAGTAATGAACAGACACCCTCCAAGGAAGCGGCTGCTAATTTCCATCTGAACGTGTATTTGGATAACAATAGAAATCGAGTTTGTTTGGTGGAGTCCTCTTTAGAAGTATTAGAGGAGGCTCCTTACTCTGAATTTCAGACATGGGGCTCGTTAGTTTTTTGTCAACTTAAAGTCAACAAGGAAAAAAATTAGTCATCTGGGAAGAGGGAACCTCAACTGAGAAAACGCCTCCATCAAACTGGCCTCTAGGCAAGTCTATGGGGTATTTTCTTGGTTAATGATTGACAGGGGAGGGTGGTGCCATCTCCGGGCAGATAGTCCTGGGAGGTAGAAAACTGGCTCCATTCCTGCCTTACCTTCCTTCCATGATGGACTGTGAGCTGTAAGGTGAAATAAACTCTTTCTTCCTCAAACTGGTTTTGATCGATGGCTTCCCAACATCAGAAAGCAAACTAGGTCAGAGCCCACAAAGAATTCGTTGCTTCCAGGAATAAACAAAGCAGTTTGCTGGGTAGCTATAGTTGTTACTTTTCTCCTCGTTGACAAAATTCCTCCCCAGAAGCAGCTTACAGGAGGAAGGACTAATTTTGGCTCAAGAAGGACCATTTCACCGTGGTGGATGGGGTTGGTCAAAAAAGGCATATCAGCACTCCTAGTGAAGGGAACCTGTGGCCAGGACTCCTCACAGGGACGTGGTGACCAGATGTACAGCAGGGTCAGTCTCTACATTCAAGGCCCAGCCCTGGATCTGAAAGGTTTGAGAACACTGCCAGCTGGGAACCAAGTGCTCATGGGTACATGTCACGATGAAACCATAACACTGGCCTTTGAGCCAAAGCTCTGAAGAAGACCTAACCATGGATAGAAGCATGGCAAGGCAGACATTTTAATGAAACAGGCTTCCCAGCAGCATTGGCCTCACCTAAGCAGCCATCCCCACCCCCAAGGGTGCCGTGAAGCTCTTCCAATGGAGAAGTTGGCAGGGTCGTGGGTGTTTGCCTGGATTCCTTCTGGTTGGTTCTGAGAAACCCATTTGCAGCCAGCTCACAGCAAGCTGGATGGCTGCCTTGTTTCTGTCAGTGCTAATGCTTCATTAGCGAACACCCTAGGTGTCTGCCCCACAAGGCTCAGACCACCAGCCTGTGCTCCCACAGAGCTGAAAGCCGCCCCAGTCCTGTCTGTTCTGTATTAGAGTTCTGAGCAAACTTTTATTTAACTAAATGTGTTTCATTGCTTTAAAAGAGGATTGATAGCTATTGGTTTAGGAGGCTCCTTGGGCTCAGCACAGAGCCAGCTTTGGCTCTCTCCATATATTTTTACAACTATTTTCAAAAAACAAATAGTCTCCACCGGTTCTTGGGGGATAATTTTAATAATATATTTGGTGGAATATTTGAGATGGAATAGGAGCACTATGTCGGCGGACTTCACTTATTTATTGTTGAATCTCTTCAGCTTCTGTATTAAAAAGGAAAAAAGAACACTTCTCTTTTACTGGGCAGACGGGAGAGAGTGGCAGAAAACACATGGATTTTTCCACGCAAACAGACTTGGATTTAAATATCATCGCTGCCACTTACAGTTCTGTGATATTGGAAACACATTGTCATCTCTGGGTCTCCTTTAACTTGAGCATAAAATAAAGATAATGAGGTGGTTGGAGAGATGGCTCAGCAGTTCAGAGGACTAAGATAGGGTTCCCAACCCAATATCCTCTTCCTGTTCCCGCCCATTCCTGCATGATCATAGTGCATGCGTGCACACACACACACAAATGCATGCATGCACACACACACGCACATTCACACACCACATCAAATAAAATGATAACAGTAAATAAAGCCTTCAAAAATAAAATAATATTCCTGCAATATAGTACACTACTGTGAGAATTAAACTGCCCACATTATGTGAAACACTCAACACGGGGCCTAATACTATTAAGGACTATTTGTTATGGGCAACCATTTGGAAATCCCTTCAGGCCTAAATGTAAATTCTCCACCATCTTCCCTGGGAACAGCCACTCCAGGCCTGGGCCCAGCAATCTGCTTTAACAAGCCCTCCTGGAGATTCCAAACACCTTGAGATCAGAATTGGAAAAGGCGGTTCTCCACCTACACGGCATTCCAGCTGCTAATGTATGCTGAAGTAGATGTAGATACACCCTCCTTCCTTCCCTTCCCTTTAATGATGGCTCTAGCGTCTCCGTGACTCATATCTTACTTAAGAAAGCCAAACTTCTTACCCACTCCCCCTTCCTGGGCCTGGTATTGCTCTCCAGGGAGTCTGCATCTCGCCTCCAGGGAGTCTGCATCTCCCCTCTAGGGTGCCTGCATCTCACCTCCAGGGAGTCTGCATCTCACCTCCAGGGAGTCTGCATCTCACCTCCAGGGAGTCTGCATCTCTCCTCCAGGGGGTCTACATCTCGCTGGTGTCCGTAGTTCAGGAAATACCCAGTGAGAACTCAGCCCATCATCCTCAGGCCAGCATCTCTCTCACTTGTCTCTGTGTTTTCCCATCTGTCCGCTGATAAAATACAGTTCCCTTGAGGGTTGGAATTACATCTTAATCATCTCCGTGTCCCCAGCACCTGGTGTACATAGTAGACACCTAAAGGAGGGTGGCGAATGAATGAAGTGTCAGCCTCAAATCAGAGGGGCATTTGTTCCTGAGGCAGTCAGGTATTAGGCAGGCTCGAGTACCCAATCTATTTCTGGGGCTGATGACAAGTAGGCAACAGGAGTGCCTGGAGACCATTGAAATGTTACTTGAGCCCCCTCCACCCTTCGGCTCCTTTCAGTGCCACGAGGAAAGCTGTGTGACAGACTCTCAATAGATCAGAGCCACTTTAGAAGCAGCCTAGGAAAGCAAGCTGCGAGGGTCCATTTCTTTTCTCTGTCATAATTTGTTTTCCCAGTTGCCAGAGAGGTTGAAATGAGCTCTGCCGGATGACAATTTGGATAGAATAACTTTCCCGTCTCATGAATTCTGAGCAGCTGAGGACCGTACTCTACTCTGGAATGTGGAAAATGAACAAAGCCCTCAGAGGGATGGGTGGAGATGGAGCACCGTCTCAGCTAAGGATGAGTTTGGCGCTGCTCTGAGGCTCTCTCTGGAGTTATTCCTGCCTTCCAGGTCTTTCTATGCTATGTACACACAGTTATCATGCTCACCACCTTTCCCCCACCACCCAGGGCCACCTGTGTTGGAGCCATTCAGCCAACCCACTTAGACGAGCCAAGATGAATATAGATTTTT
Source organism: Microtus pennsylvanicus (assembly GCF_037038515.1). Classification (NCBI taxonomy): domain Eukaryota; kingdom Metazoa; phylum Chordata; class Mammalia; order Rodentia; family Cricetidae; genus Microtus; species Microtus pennsylvanicus. The sequence goes on from NC_134583.1 coordinate 55,041,661, forward strand.
CTCCTCCACACATTAATTTATGGACCCTTCCTATTCTCGTGGCAATGTCCCCGACTGCCATAGTCACATTCTGCTTTATTGAAAAGCAGCAGGAAATTCATCCTTCATGAGAAAACTTTAAGTTAAATTCAGACTATTGGGGAAAAGTTGTCCTGGTTACAATTTCTCTCTAAATCAGTGCACGGCAGGGGTTGGGTTAAGATGGGAAGCCCCTGTAATGAGGACAGCAGGTGATCCCTGTGAATAGGGGTGGGGAGCAGTGCAGAACATGTGGGCTAAACCATGTGATCTTGGGAGCTGACCTTTGAATGGATGGTGGCCAGACTCCAATCACCATAACTAGGCTGTGTTCTTTCAAGTCACGGGACCTGCTGTGTGTCCTTTTATAGCTTGGCTGAGAAGATACAGAGGAAAACAAGAGGTCTTCAAGGCCTCTCGGAAAAGAATAGCCAGAGAAAAGGTCTCATGCCATTCCAGAGAGGAGAGACATGGCATGACTTGAGGTTTTCATCTGCAAGGCAAGGCTATCCCCATAATGAAAGTAAAGGCATTTGACTTAGCTCCACAGTAGTAGCCATTAAGACCATCTAGCCGAACCATTTTCTTCTGTACAATATCTGGGAAATACTGATCAGATTGGAGCTTCTCCTCGGATGTCGTAATAGGAGACTGCTCATTTGTTTCCCGGCCACCCAGACTCGAATAATCACACAGAAACTGCATTAGCTATAACACTGTTTGACCAATGACTCTGGCATATTCCTAGCTAACTCTTACATCTTAAATTAACCCACTTCTATCAATCTGTGTATCCCCACAAGGCTGTGGCCTATCTGCAAAATTCCTAAGGTTCTAGCGTATCCTTCTCCTTAGGCAGCTACATGGCATCTCCCTGACTCTGCCCACACTCTATCTCTGTTCAGATTTCTTACCTGGTTTCACTCTGCTAAGCCATACAGAAGGACATCCCACATCATCTCCCCTCTTCTGTCTAATTAAAAAAGAAGGTTTTAACTTTAAAATAGTAAAATTACATATATAAAACAGTTATCAAGCAAGAATTATAGTTACAATATTTAGTACACTTATATTTGGCAAATTAAGGAAAATACTCTATCATCTATCCTATCTTTATAAGTCTAAAGTTTTATATTTAATTTATCTTTTATCTTAACTAAGAGAAACTATAATAATATTTTTCTTCAACTCAAAGACCCCAGAAGGGTATAATATTACCTAAGTAAACAGGAAGTGCATTGTAAGCAACTTCCAAAGCTCTAGAATTGACAGAGACATCTTGCTACCTGAACAGTCACCCAAAGTTTTAGAAAACCTAACTAATATGACTACAAGTTTGACATTATAAATAACTACCTATTAATCTGCAATTTTTAATTATACATTAAATTTTAAAATGAGCTATCTAAACAAAATACCTTAAACAGGAACAGAAATACATATAACAAAATTGACCTTAAATTTGTGTCAATCGACCAAGATCCATACCAATGAAAAATATTCATCACTATATCATATCTCCCTTATTTTTTTAAAAAAAGAGATTGACTGTGACCATTAATAATTTATACCCAACCCCTCTTAAGTGAAAACAAGCATTTATAAATAATCATTTGGGAAATTTGGATGTAGTTTTTTCCAAACTGCTTCCAACTTTTTGTTGGGCAAAGTATTTTTAGGGTTCATGGAGTACTTTCAGGGGGGTCTTGTTCCATCAAACCACAATAGCCTGGAATGAATTCACAGGTTCTCATCTTCTGTGGAAACAAAAGCAGAGCCTCTTTTCTAAAGCAACATATACTTAGACCCAAATTTTGAAGTCAAGATACCTTTATGTTGGTTTAATTTAGCAGTCCTCAGAATCAGATGTCTCTCTGCAGTCAAAAAAATTAAAGAAAATACAATAATATACATAATCTAGGACTCTCTGTGTATGTTCCAACTTTATATGGCTTGTTTTTCTTTACTCCTTTAATTTATGACTATACTCTTTTATATTTTGCTGTCTCTTTAAAGGCTTTGTTTTAGCTATACTTTTTTATCTTTCCCAACCCTACATACATTTTTTTAAGCACACTGTGCCTCCTTTAGAGGTTTTTTTATGTCTGAATCTGTCCTATTGTGTATCTGAAATACTTTTCTGACAAGTAGCATTTTAAAATGGTAAGCAATGTGGTTGTTGCAGCCCTGGATGCTGGCTCTGCCTCTCTTGGTCTTTTAATATGGTGGGGTACTTTCACCACCTCTGCAAGTCATGCTCACTGCCCCAGCTCCAGGGATGCAGCAGGTCTATGTTGCAATTAAGCAATTTGTAGCTTTTCTCAAAAACCATATTTAAGTGCTCCATAACTGGAGCTCCTGAAAGAGCCAGAGCTGCTTTTGCTGCCAGTATAAACCAGGAAGCCTTCTTAAAGAAGCGGCATCTCCACTTACAGCCAGCAAACAGAGCTGAAAAAAAAAATGGCTACCAAAAAACTGCACTTGGCTCTTTATAGATCTATAAGCACTCTTTTTCCTCTTTTTCTCTTAAGCTTTTTTAAGGTTTTATGTAGACCCATGCCCTGGACGTTGGGTGCCATTTTGTAGTAGGAGACTGCTTGTTTATCTCCTGGCCACCTGGATCCAAATAATCACACAGAAACTATATTAATTACAACACTGTTTGGCCAATGATCTAACATATTCCTAGCTAGCTCTTACATCTTAAATTAACCCATTTCTATCAATCTGTATATCACCACAATACACGGTAAGGCTCCTAAGGTTCCAGCGTGTCCTTCTCCTTGGATAGCTACATGGTGTCTCCTTGACTCTGCCTACTCACTCTCTTTATCCCTGTTTTGGTCCTGCCTGGCTTCACTCTGCTAAACCATTGGCCAAAACAGCTTTATTCATCAACCAATAAAGCAACACATATACAGAAGGACATTCCACATCAAAGTGTGGTGGTCCATGACTATAATCACGCCTGAGCTACATTGTGAGTTCAAGGTCAGTCTGGCCCATATAGTTTTCTTGTTTCTCATTGTCCAGAATGTTTTCTACATCAGAATGTTTGGGAACCCTGAGCCACTTCTTCCAGTAAATCCCCTTGTACCTCAAAATACACCCAGGAAGGAAGAGGGTCACACTCTAAGTGTTATGGGATATTTGTACACTATGTAAAGATATATTGCTGTGATTGGTTTAATAAAGAGCTGAATGGTCAATAGCTAGGCAGGAAGTATAGTCATGATTTCCAGGGAAAGAAAAGAGGAAGAGGAATGTAGGCATGCAGGAGATATCAGGAGACACAGAGATAAAACAAGAGGTGCAAGACAGAAGAGAGGTAATGGCATATGATAGAACATAGATTAATATAAATGGGTTACTTTAAGTAATAAGGGCTAGTTTAAAAAGAAGCCTAAGCTATAGGCTGAGCTTTCATAATCATTAAGAAGTCTCCATGTCATTATTTGGGAGCTGGCTGGTGGGACATAGAAAGACTTGTTACATCTAAGCCTGTAACAACATCTTTAGTAAGAAAGTTATTGAATTAGACCTTGGGAAAAGGATTTTTCGCCCCATCTTCAAGGGACCAGTGTTAAAGGTGAATAACAGCCATAGTCCTCTGTCTGTTGGGCTACTTTAAGTCATGCTTTGAAATTATTTTCTTCCTCAGCTTTCGCATTTTTGTACACTGCATATGTGAACAGATGTTCATGCCGACTGGTGATAGGAAATGCAAACATGATAAGATATAGACTCTGGCCTTAAGAACATCCATAATATGACATCATAAACTATGGCTAGAAATCCATTTCAACTCTGCATTACAGATCTCTGACCTACTGGTAATTTCTGTCATTTAAATATTCTAGTGAGCTGATGGCCAACTTGGATTCTTAAGGAACAAACTATTTCTCCTGCATTAAGAGTTATTACTTTAATTGAGTAATACTGGGCTCTCATGTGGTGATGTTAGCATTATTACACATCTTGGTGATATTCACCCCACTGTTTACAGAGAAAGTATAGCTCATTAAATGGACACAGGATTAAAGCAGGAAAAAAAAGCTTTGAATATTTCATTATGCCAAGGTCAGGACAAATAAATGACCTTGATCTTGAAATAGGACAGAAGACATGACCTGGACTAACTACTAGATTAAAAGAATTCTAAGAGAAAGCCTTTCACCATGGCAGGATGGGTTATGTCAATAATGTGTGGTTCTGAAAATTAGTGTTCATTAATTCATTTGTTTCGTTTATTTAATTATCTACTCCATTAGTCACCTGTATGAAACTGTCAATGAAAATACTATGGCAACTGAAGTGGTCTTGGCATCATAGGATGTTTTGTTCCACAAGATCAACCAGAAGATCAGTAATGATGGCACAGAAAGGCCAACACTCTTCTCAAAGGAGAGAACTTGAACAAAATTTGTGAGTGAAGAGGACAGGTTTAAACTCTGCCTTTTCTCTTATAATACTTCAGCATCATCTGTGCTGTTTTGTCCCTGCTATACTTCCTCTGTCATGGTCACAAGCCAGGTCTATTCGGGCTGTGACAAGTGCCTGGAAGTATGATATAACAGGGGATCTGCTTAGAAAATCAACATTCTCCTGGTCACACCTTACTGTCTTCTTCGTCTTGACACACACACACAAAGCTTTCTTTCCATCTGCCATCCCATGGAGCAGAATCACTTTGAGGACTTTTTTTTAACTATAGATTTCTGCACCTAGAAATTTCGATGCAGTCTTTCGGAGGTAGGGCTTTTACTAGTATTTTATGTGTGGCTGGAACAAAATAACTGACAAAAGCAACTTGAAGGAGGAAAAGTTTATTTCGGCTCATAGTATAGACTGTCACATTGTGGTGGAAATCATGGCAACAGGAACAGGAGGTACAGATTGTCATGGTGTGGAGTCATGGTAACAGGTACGGGAGATATAGGCTGTTATGGTGGGAGTCATGGTAGTAGGAACAGGAAGTACAGACCGTCATGGTGGGGGTCATGGTAACAAGAATAGAAGGTATAGACCATCATGGTGGGGAGTCATGGTAACAGTAATGGGAGAGAGGTACAGATCATCATGGTGTGGAGTCATGGTAACAGGAACAGAAGGCACAGATTGTTATAATGGGGAGTCATGGTAACAGGAACAGGAGGTACAGATTGTCATGGTGTGGAGTCATGGTAACAGGTACGGGAGATATAGGCTGTTATGGTGGGAGTCATGGTAGTAGGAACAGGAAGTACAGACTGTCATGGTGGGGGTCATGGTAACAAGAATAGAAGGTATAGACCATCATAGTGGGGAGTCATGGTAACAGTAATGGGAGAGAGGTACAGATCATCATGGTGTGGAGTCATGGTAACAGGAACAGAAGGCACAGATTGTTATAATGGGGAGTCATGGTAACAGGAACAGGAGGTATAGGCTGTCATGGTAGGAGTCATGGTAACAGGAACGAGAGGCACAGATTGTCATAGTGGGGAGTCATGGTAACAGGAACAGGAGGTACAGGCCATCATGGTGTGATGTGGGAGTGTCATATATCAATCTGTTGATTTTATTGGCTAAGCAATAAAGGAACTGCCTCGGCCCATTTCATTGGTTAGAAGATAGGTGGGAGGAGTAAACAGAACAGAACGCTGGGAGGAAGAGGAAGTGAGGTCAGACTCCACAGCTCCGCTCTCCGGAGCAGACGCAGGAGAGACGCCATGCTACCTGCTCCAGGGAAGACGCACACCATGCCCCAGCTCCGACCCAGGATGGACTTAGGCTAGAATCTTCCCGGTAAGCGCACCTAGGGGCGCTACATAGATTATTAGAAATGGGCCAGAGCAGTGTTTAAAAGAATACAGTGTCCGTGTAATTATTTGGGGGCATAAGCTGAGCCGGGCAGGCGGCTGGGGTGTTTGGGGACGCAGCCCTGCCGCCGCCGCTCATACTACTACAATGGTGGGAGTTGTGGTAACAGGAATGGAAGGTACAGGCCATCATGGTGGGAGTTGTGGTAACAGGAATGGAAGGTACAGGCCATCCTGGTGGTAGTCGTGGTAACAGGAATGGGAGGTAGTTGGCAGTTTGTGTAGTATCTTCCTCCATCATTCTGCACTTTCCTTCTTTAGACAGAGTCTCTGACAGGACATAAATAATAGGATTCAAACTCGGATCTTCTTGCCTTTTTGCCCACTAAACCCTCTCCCCAGCCCTTGTCATTAAAAAGCAAAGAGAGATGGGGAAATGAGGTCTCCTTTGTATTCAGTCCAGAACCCCAGTCTATGGAATGGAGGTGGAGAGTTATAGAGGGAGACACCAGTGTTTTCCTTTGACCTCTGCACACACAGGAATATATGCACCCATAACACCCCTGACACACAATCAATCAATCAATCAATCAATCAACTCCTTTTTAAAAGAAAATTCCCAAAGCCAGGTGCCATTCCTCTAGCTCTACTCTACGTCACAAAGGGGCTGAGTAACAAAAGTAAATTTAACAACAACAAGAACACCAGGGAGGCCAACCACCTTCTGCACCACTGAGAACCAGACGCCCTTTACAAATGGCTGGTTCTGTCATCTGGCTCCATCACAGTAAAAGTTCAGGGGAAGTATTCTCTGAGCTCCATTTCCCTTAGTTCTCTAAGCCACTTCTGTCAAAAGCATCCTAAGCAAATCAAGTTGGAAGTCTGTTTGTGGGCCACTGCCGATTCACTCACCTGTCAAATGTGTGCCCACTCTGCCCCTTGTGCCCAGTGCTGTGCTGAGCTATGGAGAAGAGAAATAGACTATGTGGGTTCACACCTGCCCTCTCCCTGAAGCACTCATGGTGAGGAGAGACAAGAGGATACCACACTTTAGTGAGACAGACACCACTCAGGCCAACCATAAAACCACCTCACGGGACCTGCGGAATGTAGATTACGTATTAGCACCCTCATAACTGGTACACAGACACACCCAGGTCTTAGTAGCTGGCCTGGTAATGAGAATGAAGGGGAAGGGGCCTGAATAAAGAGAGGGTGTGGAGGTGGAGCGTAAGGAGCAACTCCTGATCAAATGCAGTTTAATGCCAGCTCTGATGGGTGGGCCCAGAGTGGGTGAGGAAGTACAAGCTGAGGTAAAAGGCCTTTGCACTGTTCTAAGGCACCATGAAGACCCCATGGTAACTATGCAGTATCAGGACCGCTCTAGAGTGTCTGTGGAAGCCATTCCCTTGATCTCCCAGACTCTGGGATGTGACAGCTTCGCTCACTATCAGCAGGGCCCACGTGCTTGATAGACATCAGCACTGAGCGCCAGGGTGGTTGTAAATGTCATACTCAGATACAAATGTGCCCCTTTTCTTCCTTTTTTCTTTTGGCTTAAAGTATAATCCGCAACTGTGGCTATCTGTAGGCCATGGGGTTATAAATTGTTTTGATAGTGTTTCTTTTGCCTAGTTCTATTTCTGAATATTCTACAATGAACATACTTAGCAATAAGGGGGTGAAATCTATTACAAAATGGTCATACATTCACCAAAACAGCAGTCCTTGACTGACAACTTACGATATAGTCAACTGAATTACATATGAGGGGAATTATTGATAGGATCCAACTTTAAACCTCTAAGCGATTTCTTTTGTCCCCTTTGCTTCCCACAGTACCAAGGAAGACAGAGCTGTGTAAACAATCTTGAAGAGTTACTTTTATTGCTATAGCTTAGAGCACGGATTACTTCAATGATTTATATTTCAGGAAACTTTGAGTATAGGAAAATTGCCCAATAGTTAGAGATGATGGAATTATCAATATCTACTTTTCAAAGAAAAGAAAACATTATATCAGAGAGATGTCTAGTTGATAAAAATATCAGGATATGCAGCCTGGGCTGTGGGAGAGCAATCAAAACACGAATGAAAGGGTGGATGGATGGATGGATGGATGGATGGATGGATGGATGGATGGATGAATTTAAGCCGTTGAAGGTGGGTTGTAATTTGAAATGTGTGAAGTTTTAAAAGAACTTCAGATGAGGATGTAATGACAATCATTTTTACACTTCCTGTAGCTATCTTTTGTAATGTATGAGTTTTGCCATATATATACATACATGTGCAAACATATACATTACATATACATGTGTACAGTACTTGAAGAGACTAGAAGAAGGTGTCAGAACCCCTGGAACTAGAGTTGTAGATGGTAGCAGCTGCCATGTGCGTGCTAAGAACCCAAACCTGGGTCCTCTCTAAGAGCAGCCAGTGCTCTTAAGCACCGAGCCATCTCTCTCCAGTCTCTTGGCCCTTTCCTTAAAAGAAAGTATCCTCATTACAGTCTTCTTGCAGCAGATGGAGGTCATTACAGAAAGCCACAAAAGAGGTCAAAATACAGAGAACACCTGACTGTAGGGTGCTTGCCCAAAGTTATGCATTTATAACACAACCCCCACACTTAAGACTCAGATAACATAGAAGAAAAGGGGCAAAAAAGGGTGGTAAGAGCCAGCGGACCAGGACATCTGCCTTGAGATAGCCGGGCTAGGCATGGTGGGGCACACCTTTAACCTTAGCACTCAGTAGGCAGAAGCAGGTCTAGAGTTCAAGGCCAGCCAAAGCCATGTAGAGAGACTCTGCCTCAAAACAAACAAAAAAGTAGGTGGGAGGTGAGGAGAACGGAAGAGTCTGGGAGGAATTAGGGGAAAGAATTGGGGCAAATGTGATCAAGATAGGTTATATGAAATTCTGACTTAATAAAGATATTAAGACAATTTTTCCTTAGTCATCAGAGAAATGCAAATTAAAACAACCCTGAGATTCTATCTTATACCTGTCAGAATGACCAAGATCAAAAACACCGATGACAACTTATGCTAGGGAGGATGTGGGGTAAAGGGGACACTCCTGCATTGCTGGTGGAAGTGCAAACTTGTGCAGCCATTTTGGAAATCAGTATAGTGATTTCTCAGAAAATTAGGAAGCAATCTACATCAAGACCCAACAATAGCACTGTTGGGTATATACCCAAAGGATGCTCAATCATACCACAAGGACATGTGCTCAACTATGTTCATAGAAGCATTGTTTGTCATAGCCAGAACCTGAAAATAATGTATATGTATGTCCCTCACCCAAAGAATGGATAAAGAAAATGTGGTACATTTACACAATGGAGTGCTATACTGCAGTAAAAAATAATGATATCTTGAAATTTGCAGGCAAATGGATGGATCTAGAAAAACCATATTGAGTGAGGTAACCTAGACCCAGAAAGACAAATATAGTATAAATTCATTCATAAGTGGCTTTTAGACATAAAGCAAAGAAAAAAAAACAGTATACAATTCACAATCCCAGAGAACCTAGACAACAAAGAGGACCCTAAGACAGACATACATGGAAGGTGACATACGTAGGAAAATGAAAAAGAAAAAATCTCCTGAGTAAATTGGAAGCATTGGGGTCACAGGAGAGGGTAGAAGAGGAGAGGTGAGGAAAAGAAGGGAGTGAAGAAAAATGTATATCTCAATAAAAACAATTTTAAAAGAATTGATAATAAGATAAAAAAGATAATAAGAAAATAATGGCAATAGTTTGCATAGCTTGATAGTCTATAAGGCGTGCTGACATTTAGTCCCACAACTTTCAAATGTTTAGGTTAACTTGAGTTCCATGTTGGAGAAAAGGTCATGGGACTTTCAGAAGCTTGCTGACTGGTCTGCAGACATGAGCTGGGCAATGGAGAAGGCACAGGACTCAAGCCAGCTCTCCAGCCTTGAATGCCACGATCCTTCAACTTCTCCCTTCTACTGACCACATTCATTAATCAAAGAACAAGTGAGGCTCACAGATCTCACGACAGTTTCTGTTGCTGGCATCACACACCACTCCAAATTTGGCCTAAGCCAATACATACTAATTCTCTTACAGTTCGGGTGTCAAAAGCCCAAAGGAATAAAGGCATGAGCAGAGCAGGGGAGCCTCCTTCAGCTTCTGGCTACTGGCTGTTCTAGATAATTCCTCGGCTTGTGGTCAGTCATTCCAGCAGGCTTCCCCAAATACATTGCCTTCACTTTTTCTAGCAAAATTTCCCGTATCCCCCTCTTTTGATGACACTGTTGTGATTTAAATGTGAAGGAATTGTCTAACTTGGAATACTCGGTTCTCAGCACTTGGTAGCATTGTTTGGAAAAGCTGAAAGACCTTATGGAGGTGTTTTGGAAGGCTGTGGAACCTTTAGGAGGAAGGCCCTTGCTGGAGGAACTGGACCGCTGAATGTGGCCCTCGAGATCTTATGATTGAGTCTTACTTCCGTTCCACCAGCATATGTGGTGAGGAGCCCCTAGCTGCATGATCCTGCCTCGTCCCTTCCCTTCCATGATGGACTGTATGGCCTCAAACTGTGAGCCACAAGAACCTTTCTCCCTTAAATTGCTGTTTCTCAGCATAATAATGAGGCAGTAACTGATGCACTTACATTCGGGAACCCCTGATAATCTAGGACATATTCCCAACTCATGATCATAATTTAACCCTATCTTCAACGTCCCTTGGGATACATGAAATAACCCTCAGCATCCAGGGTTTAGGATGTAGCTGTCTTTGAGGGGCATTAATTAGCCTATGGCAGGAATATTTATTTCATTGTTGAGTACATCTAAATGAAAATTCCCTGAGGGTAAATTTTGATCTCAATTCCTTGTAGTTTTCCACTTTTAATCTGACCTTTTGTGTGCCTTCGGGCTTGGGTTTGGTGTGCTTACTTTTTAGAAAATTACCTGGCTTTTGACTGGAAGTAACTTACCCGCAACCCTGTTCTCCTGCTGTTCATCAGGGATGGGCACAGACACCTGGATTCCCAGGCCTGACTCAGGCTGAGCTTGCTGCTGAGCCCCTTAGCCTGCCTGTTGCTGTTTATTGAGCGCTTACTCTGTGTTAGAACTGTGTGAGCTCGGCTTGGTCCTGAAGTGAGCCTGTGAGGTAGAGGCCATTATCCTCATCTATAGCTCTGGAGCTCAAGGCTCAAGGAGTCCAGGAGCACATCCAAGGTTACACTTTGAAGCCACAGAGCCTCAAAACCCAGGCTCCAATGCCATGCTCTCACAAAAATGGGTAATACCTAAGCTTGAATACAGTCTAGACCTCTTATACAGGGCAAACCTTGGCTTCCCAAGTACCCAAGCTTAAGTTGTAATTGCTTGCATCTTAGCATTAGTATTTAAATATGTGTAAAAGTAAGTAGATATTAATTCCTTTTGCTTATAGCTCTTGGAAGACTATAGAAGCAAAATAACGACAGCAATAATCACGCAGAGAAACTCCAAGCCCTCTTAAAATGCTAATTCAGACCACGGCTCTAATATGAAGGGCAATGCTATTCTGTGAGAATCCAATGGTTGCTTGCAGTCCATATACAAAGCCCAGCACCCTGGCCCAGACCTTTCTGAGTTCAGCACCCAGACACCAGGGTTCTTTGGGACACTGGAGTCCTGTGGGCAGACTCCTCTCTCCACTATTCTCCTGCCACTGCCACTGTCATGTGCTGCCACACGGGTTCTTTGAGCTTCACCTGGGAACCATGTCATTGACTGATTGACTGCCTCTTCTTACCCTCCAACTACTCCCATGCGTGCTGGGGCAGGGTGCTGGGAGTCCAGTTACTGCAAGGGAACCACAGCTATGGGACAGAGGGAGACAGTGAGCTGGGTAGCCTGTCCTAGTTCCTGCTGAGAGCACTCCCTTGCCTTGGGGGATGACCTTGGTTTCCTGGGTGCTCCCTGGTGGAGACTGCCTCCGGAATGAGTGAGGCTGTGATCTCACGCTGAGACAGTTTATCCCGAAAACTGAGAGTCCCATTTAGCATGGCTCCTGCCACCAGGAAGTCATCTCTGCTGGCCCACAGTGGCATAGTAGATGGGGCTGGCGGCTGAGCAGATGCGCCCTGGCACCTGAGACCACCTGCTGATGCTCTGTCAGAACACGTTGAGATGATCCATCATAAGTGTCTGCGGCAAAACAGAAGAATGCTTAGCCCCACAGAGAGCTAAGATGTTAACAGGGGTCACAAAGCCCCAGCATCTGCCAGATCCTGGGGGATAGTGAAACGCAGTGAGGCCTCTGATCCTGTTGCCTCATCTGTGAGATCCCAGGAGAGTGACACTCCTTCTTCAGGTCACAGTCCACTGTGCAGATCCTCTCAAGGTGTCCATGAAGCTTTGGGAACGGAAGCTTCCTTTTACCAAACTCGGCTCAGTGTGCTTGAGCAAACACATGCTAGGAGATGCGTGCTTTGCTAGACATCTGCCAGGACAAAGAATGACTGTGACCAAGGGCTGGAAGAAGATGGCTTGAGAATCGAGGGCATCTAAAAGGGTTTTCAAAAGGACCGTTCCTGAGGGGACAAGGGATAATTACAAAAGGACCCTGCACAAAAGCGCAAGCCTGGAGACAGCTGGGCGTGACAGGCAACAGGTAGCATGCCTTGTTCCGTTGTTCCCTGGAAGGGAGCGCAATGGAGAGAATTGCTCTTGGGAAGACGGGGCAGAGCCTGCCAATCTTCCTTCTCTTCATCTGGTCTGGCCTTCTCACACATTATCTCGCTTAATCCTGATGCGTGCTATTAATCCACTAGATGATAGGCTCCACAAGGCTGGGGAGAGCATCCACTGCCCTGCCCCAGCCCCGGCCCAGCTCAGTAAATGTGTTCTCCAGATAAAGAACGAAGCTCAAAGAGGACAGCAATTTCCTTAAACAAGCACAGCACTCACATAGTGGAGTAAAGACAGGACCTCATTTGCCCTATCCCACCACACTGTTCCACCTCTTCTGCTCTGTGGTCTAATGATAATAAGTAAAAGAGGAACCTTCACTTGTGGAACCATAGACTGGAAGAGGAATACCCCGTATATGTAAGAACAGCCAAACTTCCTGGTGAGGACCTCCACTTAGGGCCAGTCAACACCCAAAGTTTCTCCCATCCTCTCCCAAATCTGCTCACACCTCAGCTGTGAGAGGGTCTCGGGAATGTAAAGGGTTAAGTCCCCACCACTTAGCAGGGCTGTTACTTTGCATTTAAATAGCACCATTTGAGAAAGCAGCAGTCCCAGGAATCTGATTTGAGTCTAATGTACTGAGCACCTGAAGACTTCCTTACTTCCCGACCAGGTCATTTGCAGCTTCGTTACTTAATAATTTGAAAGCTTTTTATGGAAATCAGTGGATAAAAGGAGATGATGAAGCGAAATGTTATTATATTTAAGGACCCAGCAAACAGGCTGCCAAGACGACCATGCCTGAGTCAGACGCTCTTGCTGGGAAGGGAGAGCTGTTGCTGCTCAGACGGTGACTTCTTGCTCCTTTTGAAACTGCTTTTATTTGAAAGACATTCTTTCCCTAACAAAGACTAACAGGCTTTGAAATCCTCGAGAAAAGAGTCCACCGGTGCTGCCTCATGATTCCTACCCTTCGTTGGTGCTCCTGCCCTCTGCTCTCCTTCCTGGCTGCTGCTGTGTTGTCCGCCTGGATATGGCTATAAGATTGTCATAGCCCACTGCAGTGGTCTCACGCAATGCCACTCTCAAAAGTCTTCATCGCTGTCCAGTTGAGAAAAAAAAGTGGGAAAGGGCTAGGATATGGCTTATTTGGGTAAAACACGTGCCATGCAAGCACAGGGTCCAGTGTTCAAATCCCCAGAGCCCATGTAAAGCTGGGTGGAAAGCAGAGCTAGGAGAACCCATGGAATCTCACAGGCCAGTTAGCCTGACCTATAAACAGAAAAAGAGAGATCCCGTCTCAAAGAAAGTAGAGGTGAGGCACAGCACCCAGGGTTGTCTGTCTTCTGTTCTCCACATGCACACACTAGTATAGATGTGCTTACATTCACATGCATGAGCGTGTGCATGCATCTCACACACACACACACACACACACACACATTGCCACCAACTCAGTGTTGAAGACTTGTAAGCGACTATGTGAAATTGGTGACAGCTGTTGGGTAAGGATGGGAGGATTCTAAGCATTTAGTTTTGCTTTTTCCTCTCATTCCCTTTCTTGGTCTTCAAGCATGGTTGTCTTAGTTAGGGTTTCTGTTGCTGTGATGGAACCAGAACACCATGACCAAACGTAACTGGAGGAGGAAAAGGTTTATTTCAGCTTGCACTTTCCTATCACAATTCATCACTGAAGGAAATCAGGGTGGGAACTACCTGGAGGCAGGAGCTGAAGCAGAGGCCATGGAGGAGTGCTGCTTACTGACTTGCCTCCCATGACATTCTCAGCCTGCTTTCTTATTTACCCCAAGGCCACCTGTCCACGGGTGGCACCACCCACAATGGGCTGGACCCTCTCCACGTTAAGCACCACTTAAGAAAATGCACCACGGGCTTGCCTATAGCCCAGTCTTATTGATGCATTTTCTCCATTATGGTTCCTCTTCTCAGATAACTCAGATAACAGTAGTCATGCTATCTTTTTAAAATTCTACAATTCTGAAGACTATGCTTGGGTACATGAGATATATTTTGTTCGGGTAGAATGGCTGCCTGGCCTTAATCATATATGTGAGCATCCATACCTTCAATCATAAATCCCTTATAAATCAATTAAGGTTTCCCCTGCTTACTAAAGGATGACCCCTCCTGCTTTCTCCCCAGCTGTGGCCCTCCTTGTCGTCATTCTTTGATTTATTCCTCCAAAAGAAGCAAGTTATTTTGGATATTGTGCGCTTTAGTTGGACCTAGAATATCCCCCAGAGACTACTGTGGGGATCTAGCCTATGGGGCTATAGGAAGTGATAAGAACCCTTAGGAGGTGGGGCTTAATGGAAGGAAGTTAAGCCTTGTGTGCTCTTGAAGGAAATGTTAGGAAGTTGGCCCTTTCCCCTTTCTCTTTTGATCTTGGCCACAATAAACTAAACAGGATTTTCCCACCACACATTCCTACCAGAGAGCACCAGTGCTACCACAGGCCCAAGGCAGCAGGGCCTACCAATTGTGGGCAGAAACCTCTGTAACCATGAGCCAATAGAAACCTTTCACCCTTACACGTTACTTGGCTGGGTTATGTTGTCCACAGAAGCTCCTAAGAACCTGCTCCGTTGTTTCCCCCTTCCCCCAGCTCTGGCAGGTCTGTTAGCACAAGGGCAGTGGTCTGCATCTTCAGCAGCGGCTGAGCCTCCTATCGATCAGTTCTTAGCCAACACATGCTGACCAAAAGGGTCCTTGCCATCAGCCGAGCAACGTCCGGAACATATAGCTGCCACACTCTGCCATAATCTTTACAATCTTGCAAGACTGGAAGACATCTTCTTCCTCACAAAGTCCTCAGTCCAGCTCCTACCTCCCCCCATTAGATCGGGAACCAGAGCCCCACAAGCCCAGCCTCTCTCTGTCCCGCAGCCTCAGTTTCCCTTCTGCATTTGATTATACCCTTTGAATACAGAATTGCCCAGGTATCATTCATTCCTGTACTGAAAAGTAACTGTCTGTGTTCCACTGACCACCACTTTCTTGGTCCCTTTTCTGGGGAGCCCTACAAAAGCAGGCACCTGGGTTCGCTGGCTGCATGGCTTCCCCTTTTCTCTTTCCTGAACCTGCTTCAGTGGCCTGTCTGGCAATGTCAAAAGATGAACAGGCACTGGTAGCCACAGGGAGCAGGCAGTAGGCTAGCAATGGGCAGAGGGACAGCGTGGGGCATCCGATGGCGTCCTCCTTCTCTCTCAACATTTTTCTTTCATTTTTTTAAAAAGAATTTATTTAGTTTTATTTTATGTGCATTGGTGTGAAGGTATTAGATCCCCTGGAACTGGAGTTACAGACAGCTGTGAGCTGCCATATGGATGCTGGGAATTGAACCTGAGTCCTCTGGAAGAGCAGTCAGTACCAGCAGACCTCTCTAACAATACACATCTGATCACAGTTCCCTTTTCTTCACAAATCCTTCCCTTGGAACAAGACCCTTTAAGCAACCCCCAAGGGCAGCAAAGGCCAAGACTTCCTCTAGCTTGTCATCAATGATTTAATTAACTAATTCATTATTCATCCCTTGAATATCCTCTTGCACACCTCCCGTGTGTAGGGGATGGCGCTGAGGTCACAGGTGAAGCAGTTCATTGGCTCTACCACTGGCTTCAGAGATGGGGCCTGTCCCTTGGGGAGCAAGGTGAGACTGGGAGACAGGACCGCAATGTTAAGAGCTGTGCCACTGAGATCACACAGGTGCTTCTGTGCACAGCAAGAGGGCTGCCTTTCCAAAGGGAGGCATCTCCCGCCAGCACTGGTGTGAGGTGTGGCTTGCCCTCCCTGGGCTCGCCCTGGCTTTCCTGCAGCTGCTCCTGTTTGAAAGCACAATGTTTCTGCTTAGTGCATTCTGTCCCGCATGAATTTTCTGTCAACCCCAAGAAATGAGTGTCACCTTGCCTGGCCCTCTGTGCCTCTCAGCTGTGGTACTGGCACAAAGGTTTCCCTATTCACCGGAGAGGGAGAGAAGGTGAGAGAGACAAGGAGCTGGTGACGCAAGAGAGATGCTCATGCCCCACCCTTCTCTTCAGGCTCAGGGGACAAAGGGGCTGTCGTGAACACAGTAAGGACACGATAGAAACCCAGGAAATGAAGTTAAACCCAACCAAAGGGAAAGCCAAGGGGATGCGTGTGACCAGCGCAGGTGACAATAGGGCTTGGTGTGGTGCAGGACCTCAGAGTGGCCAGCCCGGCCCAGACAGCCCTGGCTGGGGCATAGAGAGCAGTGAGCTGGGCCAGGGCTGCTTGAAGAGCCCTTCCTCTCCTGCTCCAAGATTGCCAAGCCACGTCCTCAAAAACATCTCGGGAAAATTGTTATCTGCAAGCATTATGCAATTTTCCCATTGGAAATACAGTCTGTGTTTGAAAAGAAATTGAATGTGAGATCTTCCGTGCAGATCTTAGTTAGAGTGGGCTTCAGGTGCTTTCTCTAGCTCTGAAGCAGCTGGTCAGATGGTAGGTTGGGGTGGCAGCTGCTTCCTGGGGGAGGCAAAACATGGGATGAGCATTTGCTTATGGCCAGCCCTGGGTTGCCCCAAAGACGACGACTCGGAACCGGTGATCTCAGTCACAGATATTTGCTCCTTCTTATTGTGATGACAGAATACCTGATCAATGCAACTTAGGGAAGGTGGGGTTTATTTTGGCTCCCACTGGGCGGGTACAGGGAAGGCATGGTGGCAGGATCTTGATGCAGCTGGCCACAGGGCATCCATAGCCAGAAAGCAGAGAGATGAACGCTAGGACACTCAGCTCCGTTTCTCCTTTGTATTCAGCCCAGCTCTGGAGTGGCTCTGTCCACATTCAGGGTGGGTCACCCTGCTTCAATTAGCCCCATCTAGACAATCTCTCGGAGGCGGCTTGTCTCCTAGGTGATACTAGATCCTCTCAGGTTGACAAGCAACATGAATTATCACACCTGAGCTCGGCAACCAGCCCCTGTGTTCCCTTCCCCCTCCTCTGACAGCCTGGGGGCTCTCAGGTCATTTGGCCGCTGCTGCTCCCAACTGTTCCTGATGATCCCCAGCTTGACTATGATGGTATCCCAGCCCGGGGCCCCAGTATAGTCCAGCGCAGTGCAGGTGAATTGGGGATGCAAAGGACCCCAGCCTCTCACTCCTTCAACTCCGGCGGAGCGCGTGCTGGGACAGTACAGGCAGTAAGCAAAACGAAAGCCCTTGCCCTCCCTCTGCTCCTCCAGCAGGGGATGGAAACTAAATAAGCAGATACCCAGGAAGCTGCCCCATGGCAAGTGTTACAGAGAAAATCTATTCAGATGAAAGGATGGCAGTGTTGGATGGAGGGGGGTGGGGTGAACTGCTGTGGTCATCAGAGGTTTCATTGAAGAGGAGACATTTAAGTGAAAAGCTGGAGGAGGAGAAGGAATGGGTGCTCTGGGATCTGGGGGAACAGCATTGAGGACATAGGGAACAAGAAGTTCAAAGTGCACTTGACATTGAGGGGACAGGGGACAGCACGTTCAAAGTGCACCTGACATATCGGAAGAAAAGCAAGGAGTCTGTGATGCTGGGATACAGTGACAAGAGGAGCAATGGATACGGTCAGAGAGGGAAGGGAAGAGAGAGAAGGGAAGAGAGAACAGATCACAGGGGCCTAGCAAGGCCCCCACCCACTGTGGGCTTCAAGGTCAGAGGGTTTCAGCCAGCAGATCATGATATGGCTGCCACGCAAGAAAAGCCCTATAGAGAGGTTCTGGGTTTGTTTTACCACATTCACAATGGTGCCCGCAACAGCTTGGCTCTGATGAGAGCCTCCCTGTGAAAGTTACCCCATGGAGGGAGGTGACGTGAGGAGCAGGTACAAGAGAAAGAAATCACCCTTTCAGATTTCCACAATCCCCGGCCTGATGACCATCTCTCCTTGAGAGCTAGAATCAAGGTCTAACAGTTACACTCCCCCACCAGACCACACCTCCCAGAGATCCATACCGGCTTCTAACTCTGCACCCTGGGGAGAAAGCCTCCAACTCAGGAGCATCTGGGGGCACTCGGGTTAGTACAAAGCACACCAAAAGAGACTTGCTAGCAGGTACAGCCATCTAGAGCCACAGTGGTGGCCTAGGCCAGGGCGGCCATGCAGATGGGGCGTAAGCTAGAAGGTGAGAACATTTTGGAAGCAGATCTGGAGGCAAGGCTGATGGAATGGATGTGGCGGGTGAGAGAGACCTCATGGGTGGCCACCTGGAATGTTGGCGTTACCCCACAATGATTCGGGAAGGATGAGGAATGGGGAGAGAAGGTAGAGTTCGGTTCCAGCTGAAATATTACACAGCTATTATACAAATCAGAGGCAATGCTGGCATACATGATTTTGGGCGTGGAGGCACACATTATTGGAACTCATGTACAAGGGCCGAAGAGAGGGAAGGGTAGTTGCCATTGGATACTGATCATGTAGAGGATGGGGTTCGGTTCCCAGCATCCATGTCAGGTAGCCTGGGAGATCTGGAACCTTCTTCTAGCTACCATGAGCTCTGCACTCATGTGTCTACACACACACACACACACACACACACACACACACACATATAAAAACTGAATCTTAAAAGAAAATCCCATGTACAATTGACTGTGTAAGGCTTAGACTAGGCAAGATGACTGTGGAAGAGTGGACAGAACATGAAGAAAAGAGGGCCAGAGTTGGGCACTGCTGTGTTTAGAAGATAGTGAAGGGGTCTACAGAGAAGACCAAGAAGGAGTGGCCAAAAGGATGTCGAGGAAATAAAAAGACAGTGAGCCCCAGGAGTACAAGCTGGGGAAGAGGGAGAGGTCCCTTTGCCAGGCACTGTTGAGTACTCCCGGGTGCAGCCTTCGCCTTGGGCATGGAGAAGTCACTGGTGAACTCCACAAGAGCAGTTCCAGAGGCGAGATGAGTCCTCGTTACCTCTTCTGAGATCTGAGGAGCATATAGCTGCCTGCCTCAAAGCGAAGAACCTAGGAGATCTGGGCAAACTGTAAAGTGCCACCAGAAAATTCCTGTCCTTATTTATAACCCAATAAACCCGAAGCCTGCCAAAACGACGGGAGTCTACCGTTGGGCACAATCGATTTGAAGGATGTGGCAGTCCTGCTATCGCTTCATAAAACGGCTCGTTTCCAGCTGTTCGTCCCTGGATGCCACCAAGGGATGCAAAGTTACCCGCATAGCTAGAGTCCTCCGAAGTGGAAGAGTGAGTGGGGATCTGGGAAAGGGCAGAGCAGATAAAGGAGGCACACAGCGCTCAGGGGGTTTCCACCCAGGGTTCCAGGTTGTTCATCAGTGAGGACCAGTGGTCTGTGCCTCATGGAAGGAACTCCTTGAGAAAACTACCAAATGGGACCAGGGGAGCACAGACTAAGATGGACAAAATGACGTGGGTCATTGGACAGGTAGAAAGACGTGAGTTGTGGGGTCAGACATCCTGCGCTGGGGTCCGTGTTCCTGAGTGGAGTGTAGAAGTCACTTGACTGATGGACACACGCTGACGTGTGGTGGGTGGCAGAGTCTCTACAGGGGCTTTGGTGTTTTAGGGGTGCCCTCTTTTTAGTAGAAGCTCTTCTCCTTCTCAAGGAGCCCGTCCCACCCTCATTCCCCCTCCTACAGACCACCACCAACCACTGTTCCTATCGAAACTAGTACTCCAGACAGGGTCACCTTTACAGTTGTTGTGAACACTGCCTGTTAAGTCTCCTACTGCAGCTTGCTATTTAGAACTCAGAGCCTCCAGGACATAGCAGGAACAGCATGAAGAGATGGGGCCAGCTCTCCCAGGCCACCCTCACCCCTCACTCCTGGGATATCTGGAGTCAGCCTTGCCTAACTGAGAAACTGCTTTGGCCAAATAAGTATGTTTCTGGGGATTATATATATATATATATATATATATATATATATATATATATATATATATATATATATAGGCTTTGTTCCTATAGAATGTGGATTAAGTGGGATGCTATATACAGGTAATTGTCAAGCTGCGTGTACATGGCTTTCAAAACTTTTCCACTCACAAACCCCTTCTGCAGGAGAATTTTTTTTTTTAACAATTCTGGGTATTTAGGTAAGATGGGTATATAAACTACTTTCTGACAATAACCCATAATAGGTCTTATTTTAAAACAATTTGTTGAGCACATATGATCTTACCTTTTATTAAAGTCAAAAGCAAACTCGCACACTGACAAGGTGCCTGTACTTATCTGTTTTTACATAAAGAATTAAACTCTGGCGAAATATTTGACTCTGAGGGATGTAGAGCATCTTCAACGTTTTCCAGAGTTGACTGATATTTTGATATTTTAATTGTCAGTGCTGAGAAGGCCACTGCACATATCTATATACACTGCAAATGGCTAAAATATGGCTAGAGACATTTCATAAAATTGCTAGAAATTCTGTTCTTATCCCAAGGCAAAATTAATTTAGTAATTTTTATAAAAATCAAATCAGCAACTCAAATAGCAACTAGAAAAAACTAGATACTATAATATAATACAATGAAAAATATAAAAATGTGATGCTTATATGTTGGGGGCAGGGTGGGACCTTCACCCAATGCCGCTATGCCCACAGCCAGAGACTGGCTGAGTCTGTCACCTCCTTCCTCCCTGGTTTCTAGGCTCCTTTATTTCTCTTTATTTCTCTTGATCAAATCAGTGTGTATCTATAAGAGCAGAGAATTATACACATAACAAGACTGCATTTTCTAACATGCAATAGTTTTGAGTCTGAGTCAAGCATTCATTGGCCTTGTGTAGTGTGACATCCTACTTATAATAAAGAGCATACTGTGTGTTCAGAACCAAGGCTGCCGTGAAGTCGCTAGATACAATGTGGGTGAGCGCATCTCGAAACACTTTGGATTTAATAGGTCTTTGTTTTTTAATTCAGTGTGCGTTCATTTGGTCATTGTACATTCTGCAACCTTCCACTGAATCACACAGCCTTCATGTTCAGTCACATGATCCCACTGGGTCATGCCATCATAATTTAAAAAGCTAGACCTGACGTATAAAAACAGGAAGTCAGAGTTGTTTGTTTCAGCTTTTTCCTCCCCATCACCAGCTCCATCTCCCTTGCCTTCCTGGGAAGAGAGAGCACGTTCTTTCGTACCTCAGGCAGGGTACACAAGCTGGTGTTAATGACAGCCTCAGAGCTGCTAGGAGCAGAGGAAGCCTCAGAGCAAGGAAACAGCTTTGGTGTCTTACTGAGAAATGACGTCAAACATGAGGAGTCAGACAGGTGCCAAGAGGAGCCTAGAAACCAGGGAGGAAGGAGGTGACAGACTCACCCCGTCTCCGGCTGTGGGCATAGCCGGCATAGGGAGAAGGTCCCGCCCTGCCCCCGGATTCCCAGCTCCCACCACTCATGCCCTTTCTGCCTCCTGCCTGTTGTCATTCAGCATGAACCTCGCTCCTCCAGCATGACCCCATAGCCTGTTTAGGGCCATGCGTTTCCCACATGGCACAAGTAGCTACTACTAGTGTGAGTCCAGCTGCCACAGCCTCCAA
This sequence comes from Microtus pennsylvanicus, assembly GCF_037038515.1. Classification (NCBI taxonomy): domain Eukaryota; kingdom Metazoa; phylum Chordata; class Mammalia; order Rodentia; family Cricetidae; genus Microtus; species Microtus pennsylvanicus. The sequence goes on from NC_134583.1 coordinate 55,063,684, forward strand.
CGAGTTTACCCAGAGTAAACTGTAAGACAGGCACGGTGACCTGCAGTTTCCTGGGGGGAGCTTATTTTAATTGGCGCGTCTTTGGAAACGTGCTAACAGCATCTAAACAAGGCTTACCCCGTGGCTGCCTTGAATACTTCATTCGAAAAGCACCCTGTGGGAGGTGTAAAGGGGCTCGACGGATCCTTGAAAGATCCTGGCTGTGCCTTGGAGGCTTGTTAAAACAAGCTTTTCATTTAAGCCTGACTTGTAGATTGCTTACTCTGAATTTAAGCCTGTTGTTCTTCAGGGTATGAAATGCCCAGAGCCCCAGGGGCCCATCTATGCTCCTCTGACCACAGAAACCCCCCTGCAGCTGCTCACCAAGACTTGGAGGTTGGCTGCACCCAAGGAAGCCCTCCCGAGGCTCTGTGGGTAGCTACAACTGTGACCTCCACTCTGAACTGAGAGTATCCCCAGTCTAAACCGCTCACTGTGAATGTACCTGCAGAGAGAGGCTGATATTCCTGGGGTGCTTCCTGTATAAACAGGTCACAAGAGCAGTGTCATATAGTTCCCTTAACAGTCCCGTTTCACAAATGAGAAAACTGAGCAGGATCAAGAGACTTACCAAAAGACCCAACTAATGGAATAGTTGGGATATGAATCTGAATTTTTTTCTCTCAACCACCCAACTTTATAACCTGCTTGACTGGTAAACAGCAAAAAAAGCAGTATCTGAGGTGCACAAAGCTATGAGGAGCTGGGTGTGTGTACATTCTTTCAGGAAATATTCATTAATATGGGCATTTTGAGGGTCCAACCACGGCTTTAAATGTCTTCATCTTTAGATTGTTCAATGACACAAAATGGGCATACAAATTCACATTACTGTGTCACTTACAGAAACAGTTAAATAGCCACTACTAATGGACTGTTATTAGTTAATATTATATATATACATATATATATATCATACACACACACAAGTGTATTTGAGCGTAGTGGTACACACCTATAATCTTCAATCCTCAGGGGTCTGAAATAGGAGAGGCACACATTTAAGGCCAGTGTACACAACAAGACTTTGTCTTAAAGAGAGAGGGCACCAGAGAGATGACACCATGGTTAAAGCACTGGCTGCTCTTCCGAGCCACCCACACAAATGGTTCACAACCACCTGCAACTGCAGCTCCAAGGGCTTCTGCTGCACTCCTAGCCTCCAAAGGCACCTGCACTCAAATTCACACATGCACTTGCCTGCACACGCACTCACAGGCTTGCACACACACACGTATATAAAAATTGAAATTAAAAGATAAGGAAATCATCCTCTATATAATATAAATATTGGAATATTTTGTTTTAAGCATAATTTTTTATAATATATATATACACACACACCCTATTTGCATGAATGCCTTTATGACAGAAAAAGGCATCAGATTCCATTTGGAGATGGTTGTGAGCCACCATGTGGTTGCTGGAAATCGATCTCAGGTCCTCTGGAAGATCAACCAGTGCTCTTAACTGCTGAGCCATCTCTCCAGCCCTTTAAGCATGTTTTTATGAATTAAAAAAGCTTAAGAAATAAAAGAGAAATAAGGCTAGGCAGTGGTGGTGCATGCCTTTAATCCCAGCACTTGGGAGGCAGAGGTAGACAGATCTCTGAGTTCAAGGCCAGCCTAGTCTATAAGAGCTAGTTCCAGGACAGCTAGGATTGTTACACAAAGAAACTCTGTCTCAAAAAAAAACCAGAGAGAGAGAGAGAGAGAGAGAGAGAGAGAGAGAGAGAGAGAGAGAGAGAATGAGAATAAAAGAAAAAGAAACAAAAGAATGTGTCATTTTAATGAGTGCCTGTGGGTAACCAGCTACTTGGATGTGGCCATGAGTAAGTCAGCCTGTCCCCAGGGCTGTAGGATTTAGTTTTACCAGAAAGAAAAATCAATGTTCAAAAAAAAATACTTGTTTGTTAGTTTTGCAGGGGTTTTGGATGGTTGGCTGGTTGGATGGATGGATGGATGGATGGATGGATGGATGGATGGATGGATGGATGGATGTAGAATCTCCTTATGTAGCCCAGGCTGTCCTCTAACTCAAGGTCCTCCAGCCTCAGCCTCCTAAGGATTGGGACTGCACTCTTGGGTGTGTGTGTTCTCATACCTAAGAAAAGTATTTCATATCTAAAATGAATGTTCCAACATGCTCCTTTCTTATTTCAGTAACTAAAATGAATTATCACAAAAGGAACCAACCATAAGTGTAGATGGGTCCTGCAGTGTAAGCACTTGATGAGACCATTTACAAATAGGAGTTGTCCTGCCCACACACAGACCCAGCATTTTCTGAACATCTGTACAATGAAAATAAAGCAGATAAATAAAACAGTAATGGACGGTTTAGGCTATTGTTGCTGGGTAATATACTGCAGAAGCAAAATCAATATGTCATTAGCTAGAACCCAAAAACCATGATTTAATTGTAAATCAAGGTGAATCTGTAGGACCAGCTGGCCCCGTGACTGCCTCAACCCCACCCACATTGATTTTATTTCTGCAGTGAGGTATTTCTTAGTGGACAACATCTCATCACTCGGATCTGCTATCGTAGGCTTCATTTCGATGTCGTGAACTGGCTTGCCATGATTTGAAGATTTCCAGCACTTGAAAACTTTTAATCATGAGCTATGCTATTTGGTATATATTCTGTGGCGTCTGTAGACTGTTCTGAAAGAACATCTCTCGTGATGTGGCCTGAAAGAGAGTGTAAAAGTCCGGGTGCAAGGCAAGACTCTCAGTATAATGAAGGCTTTATAAGGGAAGGCGTATACAGTCCGCACACAAACACAAGGAGGGGCAGACGCTAGCAAGAGGCCTGAAGGATCTGTGCCTAGCTGTGCTGTTCTGGAGAAGGAAGAGGAGACAGAAGGCAGGGGCGATGCTGAAGCAGGCTGTACTCGACGTTTACACTGTGTGCTCCAGTGATGCTAAAAATTTTCCACAGTAAGTGCATATTATTCTGAAATTGAGTAGCAAAGAGGAAAGCAGTTCCAGCACTAGATGATAAAAGTCACATGGTCCAAATATAGGAAAGAAGACATGATCATGGAAGTCATACGGAGCCATTGACGGCTCAGGGTGGGGCATGAGTGCAAAGGTCCTGACCAGGGTGAGGTGCAGAAGCTGGAGGGAGCTGGTGATGGTCCTCATCTGCACAGGTGTCTGGTGCATGTGACTTCGATACAGAAGGGGCCTCTGGAGGAGAAATGGGTCCGAAGGCAGAGGAAGGACCCCATGTGGACATGGATGTTGTAGGAGATGCCGAGCTGGCATCACAGAAATAACTCCTGTCCCATGTGTGACTTGATGACGGACAGCTTCTGTTAGCCCTCCCCAAAGATGTATCAGAGTGACACATTGTAAACAAACACATAAATCTTCTGTGAGAAACGGAAGCCCTCAGGAGGCTTTTCCTGCAGACATGTGGGTGTGGGGTTATCTACACACCCAGGGACTCTTTCCTCCAGCCACAATGGACAACCTAGGGAGACTGCGCTCAGACAGACGCTGTGAACTCTGTCAGCTTGTCCCAGCTCCTGCCTCTCTCCTCATCTAACCCAGGTCACCAGAGGTCCAGACAAACTGGGTGTGGATAAAGCCCCTTCCTTGCAGAGGCCTGTGCATGCCCCCTTTCCTGATGGTGGCCAAGGCCTTCAAGCATGGCTCTGAGGACAGAAAGTAGCTGTGAGGCAGGCGAATGGGTCTCTGAACTCAGAGGTCTGTGCAGTTATCAGCACAGCTCTGTCTGTAAGGAGGTTGCTTGTTCGTCCCTGCTGCCCAGAACCGAAATAATCACACAGAAATTAATTAAATCACTGTTTGGCCTAGTAGCTCTAACTTCTTATTGGCTAGCTTTACATCTTAATTTAACCCATCTCCACGAGGTCATGGTCTATCAGCAAGGTTCTAACGTCTGTCTGGGGGAGGGGGGGGCTACATGGCTTCTCTCTGCTCTGCCTCCTTTCTCCCAGCATTCAGCTTAGTTTTCCCCCACCTATCTCTATTCCCTGCGCAGGCCCAAAGCAGTCCTTTATTAACCAATGGTATTCACAGCAGACAGAGGGGAATCCCACGTCATAACTCTTCCTGCCCCAGTTGGTGCTATTCTGGTTGTTCCTGTGTGTTATGGTTGATAGTGGCTGAGCTGCTGGGTCCAGGCTAGGGGAAGGCAGCAACTGAGGCCAATGAAGTCCAATCTGAGGAGATCTGGAGATGATTCTGGAGCTATGCAGAACTGCTCATGACACCCTTCACCTCTGTGTGTAACTGAGAGTGAAAACCCAACTCAATCTCAATGTCAAGTCAAACAAGACCCGAAGATTCTGACCTTTGCCGCAAGACGACCACATAATGTTTGCCTCCAAAATACTAATTCTCAAATCCTTCCTCAGAAGTTATTTGAGGTCCCCCATAATTTAATGATGCTCTGTATACTGTCCAATCAAAATAGAGCAGATGTCCCGTGGGGAAGGAGTGTGAGAGCTTTGGTCTGGCCTTCCTGTCTGTGAGAGTGGTGTCTCCACAGCAAGAGGGTGCCTCGGGGTGGCAGCACTCAGGCTAAAGTGCTGGCTGCCTTAACAGAGCCCGATGACCAGCGTTGACCTGGGCCAGGCCCCTCGCAGTGTCTGGACCCTGTGCTCATGACTCAGCCCTTCATTCTGAGCAAACGGGGAAGTCTAGCCAATAGAGGTGAAGTCTGGGTTACAGCTGGATCCAATGGGGAATGGGCTAGACGGAAGAATTCCGGTGTAACTGGGATTATCCATGTACAGATTACACCTATACACTGGACCCCCAGTGCCACCTTCTGGTGTCGCTGGAGGAAAAATGGCTCCACCGCACACGGCAAAATAAAATAAGGATAGACAATTGGACTCCACCAAATCCCTCTTGTTGCGTAAGCCTAGCTCACTACATTAAACATGTGTGGTTCTCTTGCAGAGTGATGAGGTCCTCACCGTCATCAAAGCCAAAGCGCAATGGCCAGCCTGGCAGCCAGTCAACGTGTAAGTACCACTTCCCCTCCCGGTCCCACCTTAGCCTTGCCCTAGAAGCCGCCTGGCTCACCACTTAATGTAAGTTATGCCATTACAGTTAGTAATACTTCTCAGAAGAGCAGATAAGGAGGCTTTGCCCATGCGGGAAGTCTTGTCTTCTTGGGAACGTAGGTCTGGCCTCTGTTTTCCCCAGTGGTCCTCCATCCACCACACAGAACCAACTCAGACATATGAGTAAGCATGGCATGTTCCGTGTGTCCTCAGCCCAGAAGACTGAATACACATATGTTCTATTCTCTGGCAACTCAGATGTGCTCACTCTAAGCAAGTCCCAGTTCTCCGTCCCTCTCTTGTCTCTGTCAACCCTGTCCCTTGAGAATTATCTGCCCTGAAGTCTTTGGTGGCCCAGGGGGTTCTGCCAGTTTCAAACGACCACAATCCCAGATAGGCAGGTGGATGACCAGACCACAGATCAATACCAGATGATGGATGGATGGATGGATAGATGGATGTATGGTTGGGATGGAGAGAGAGAGAGAGAGAGACAGAGACAGAGACAGAGAGAGAGAGAGAGAGAGAGAGAGAGAGAGAGAGAGAGAGAGAATGCAATAAATAGAGTAATAAACAGAATGGATAGAAAGATGCAGAGAGGGAGAAAGAGAGGTCAGTTTGGGAAATACCTCTTTATAGATGGTCAACACTGAACTTAAACTCATCATGCCCAAAATGGAACTCTTCGCCTTCACACAAACCTGTTCTTAGCCGGCTGTGGGAGGCAGAAGCAGGTGGATCTCTGTGGCTTTGAAGCCAGCCTGGTCTACAGAGTGAGTTCTAAGTTAGACAGGGCTACATGATGAAACTCTATCTTCACATCCTGCTCTTCTTCATGTGGGGAGACACCTAAAGTGCAGTACTCACGAAACCTCACTTCCTCTCCTACTGTCGCACAAGTCAGGCCTTGCCTGGCTGTCTTCTACGGTCAGGTCAGACTTCTGTCAGACTCCCATTCCTGACCTGCTTCAGGTCATTTTACCGTTTCCCATAGTTCAGCTCAGCAGCTGTACCATTATACATGATTTTTTTCAAGAATCTGACCTTGCTGTGTTCCTCCTCTTCTTGGCATCTTTCTGTTCATATAAGCATCCACCAAAAGCCCAGTTACCTCAGACTACCCTAATGGTGACCTTTTACAGATGTTGAAACTCAGATGTGCCCCTTCTATGACAAGCCCAGTGCTACCTTCTAGTTCTGTTGAGGGTGGAATGAGAGTGTTGGCCATATCCAGATGTGGCCCTAACCCACCTCTTTAGAACAAGATCCACAGATTCAGTAATGACATAATCATTTTCTCACCTTCTAATACATTTCTCTCTTTTAGTCAAGCTTCTGATCAGCCTGAAACTAATAGCAGAATATCAGTAATAAATTAGCTCTTGTCTCACAATGACAGGAAACAAAATCCGACCTCCACTTCACCCCGAATCCTTCAAGCAATGACAACTGAAGCGCTTCATTGATTCAGTAGCGACTTACTGAGGTCTCCAAAGACAGGCTCCACAGTGGGGAGTGGGGAAGGGTACTGTGGTGAGGAGAACTCTCCCTAGCGCCAGCCCTTCAGTGGGACGGGTATTTAGCAGATATGTATATGTAAAGGAAAGTCATGGTGAGGTCAGAACGAAGAAGAATACAGCACATTCAAAGCATTAAAAGGTTTCTAATTTCTGCATAACTAGATGCAGAAATCAAAGGTGAACTGCGTGTGGGGCCAAGCTGTGCACCATTAAAAAAACTTAAGAATGGTGGGGTCGTCAGGAGGTTGGGGTAGGAGAGACATGGTCAAAGTATAGTAAGTATTTGTATGACGATATTCTTGTGGAATCCAGTCCTCTGTATAATAAGTATACCAATAAAAGTGGAAACTTTTTAAATTTTTTTCAATTAAAACACTGAAAAGTTTTCAGCAGAATATGATCAGAACAGCATTTGAAAATCAAAAGGCAGTAGCAATGCCAAGACCCCGATATGAAAAGTTTGATGAGGTGGGAAGGACAGGCCGGCAGCTGCAGAGAGCCAGGAGGGAGGTGACAGCCACTCCTGCTGGGATGGCAAGGATGGGAGGGGGAAACGTTAGAGATGCCACTAAGTGATAAGATGGAGAGGGTAAAGCTGACAGCTTTGGTGACAGACTGAGGGACAAAAAGATGAGGGAGACAGAGTGGTCAAGATGCTTCTCAGGTGTGGGGCTGACCCAGCTAGGGAACTAGTCCCATCCAGGACTGGGGACATTAGATGAAGTTTGATGGGAAGACCCATGAGATCAACTGACCATGACATGTTGTTAAGATGTCCTCAAAACGTTTATGTGAAAATCAAGTACCCAGATCATTACGTAACTTTGAATTTCAGGGCTAAAATCTCTGCAGATGTAAAACTGAGTCAAGAATGAATGAGAGACTTTCCAAAGAAGCTTAGGAATAAGAGGCAAGGACTTAGGACAGAGTCCCGAAGCCTCCCCACTCTTCCTGGTGGAGAAAACTTGCCTTCAAAGGAAACCAAAAAAGAACAGCAAAAAGGTCCCAAAGAAAGCTTGGTTTCTCTAAACCCAGAAAAGAGTGTTTGAAGAGAGTGGCCAGCAATGCCCAAACCAACAGAGACATGAAGTTAAGTCAAGACTACATAGTATTCTTTAGATTCACAGACATTAAGGTCATTGTGACCTTCTACTGTGGGATGGGGGAAACCCTGCACACAGAGGGTGAAATCGGGACAGGGTGAGGTTGCAGAGTCACAAATACAAATGATTCAGTTAAGCCTGCGCGAGAAGACTAAGGACTGCCTGGACTGTGGCTGCAAAGAGATGAAAATCAATCAAGCAGAGCTGTGTGTGTGTGTGTGTGTGTGTGTGTGTGTGTGTGTGTGTGTGTGTCGGTGTGTCGGTGTGTGTCTGTGTGTGTTGGTGGCCCAGAGGTGGTTTTTTTGGTTTTGTTTTTGTGGGGGGTTCTCTTTTATCTTTTTCTTTTTCCAAGATGTGAAAGGCTTTGTGAAAAATTGAAAGACGTATTATTTGGGGATACCTTCCCACACTTCACCTATCCCTTAGACTTCCTGAGACCCAGTGGAAACAAAAAAGATTAATTGATGGCAAACACTCAGCCCCCCAAACACCCAAAACCTTTCCACTCCACACTCTGGGCTTGGTAAGGGAAAGGAATTTTCCTTTGATTTGCCCAAACCCTCGACTCCCCTTTCCTTTTCCAAATCTCATTAGGAAGTCAAATTAGGAAGCCTACAGGCAGCCAAGTTTTGTTTTGCCCTAACAGCCCTCCCCCTCCCCTGAAGCCTGCCTGATGGAGGTTAATGGGATTCCAGCCTCCCCAGCCCGGTGGAGAGCCAGGGTGACCTACTTTCAAAGTCCCGTCTGTTGAAATGGACTTGTTTTTCAGCATCTTCATCCCATTCCCAGTGCCCCTTCTCAAAGGACAGTCGTGAGTGAACAGATTAGCTGGTGACTTGTTTAATTCAATAAATCAACCCAGCACAACTGACAGCCCTCTGTTCAGGTAGAGACAGGAAAAGACAAATTCTGGGCAAAGCCACATCCTTCACTGGTTCCTCACAGTCACAAGTGGAAAACAGTTCCTACAAATCATTCTGAATTTGCACTACTCTGTTCCTCCAGGGTGGTCTGAATGCTAAGAATTACCGGAACTTTCAAAGATATTTATCTCCTGGAAAGGACTGGCATTCCCCCTAAATTATTCCCATCCATTCTTGGTTATCTCTGGCTTAGACAGCGGCCCGTGTTTGTGAGGTCTGCGGTGTAGAGACTGAGTCAACTTCTCTAGAAATGAAATCAGAAATATCTTCCATTTAAATTAGCCCCCGGGTTCCAGGGCCCCTCCTGCTTCCTAGTAGCATCACCTGGGTCCATCCACACTTTCGGGGGAGTGAAGGAGCACGGACTAGAGCAGGTGGTAGATCTGCGTGTCCAGATGGACTTGGAGTCCCAGATGCCTTATGGTTAGAAACGAATGTTGCAAGAACCTGACAAACCCTGAGCAGCCAACTCAGGGCTTCAGCCAAATGAATGGCTTGGGCGCCCCCTGGTGACTCAATGGAGTTTCTGCATATGAGAAAAAGGAACTCGTGAGACAAAACTAAACTTTTAGGGACTGTTCCAGGTATCACTGGTGTGCACCTGTGACTAGAAGTCAAGGATTGGGGTCTAGATGAATCACAAATATCATGTCTTGCCTCTTTTCCTCATGTTGTGTTTTGGGAAATTTTGTTGCAAATGAGGCATAGTATTGTCAGGAGCCATGGAAGCAATTTCTTCACAGTAGGTGAGGTTACAAACACCCGTCCCTGTGCCTCATCCCATACGCCACACTCTCTCACAGGACTAAAGAAGACGTGTCTCCATGTAGCCACTTATTTTTAATTTGTGCATGTGTGAGTTATCTGGTCATAACTTTCCTGACACTTTCCAATAACGCTAGATAGGAACATTTTCAAAGACACGCCATTTTTCTTGGGACCTGAGGTGTTAAGATTAGCATCTTGAATGTCCCCCAGAAAGCTAAAGGCTTGGTTTCCAGCTCGTGGCACTCACGGGAGGTGATGAAACTTCAGGAGCTGAAAAGAAGCTAGGCCTGTGGAGGTCTGTACTTGGGAGGTCTAGGGCCCAGCCAGCTTCTCTTGTGGCTCCACCATGATGTACTGTCGGCCACAGTCCCACAGGCACATGGTCAAGGGACACGGACTCAATCTCTGTCACCAGGAGCCTTTCTTCTAAGATACTTTCCTCAGTTGTTTGTGACAGTGACGGAAACCTAGAGCAAGAAGGGCCACAAGAATTTTTAAATCTCAGAGTGTGTGCGTATAGATGTCATGACATATCTTAGGGATAGGACCCAAGTCACAACATGCAACATGTCTCATGTGCACCCTCTACACACGGAAGAGTCTGCGCAGTATTTTAATGCTCCTGCAATTTGACTGTAGACTATCGCATGTGGCTAAGGGCGGAATTCTCCACCTGGGTTTTGTGTTCCTGATCAGGAAGGCTCAGATTTGTGGCTTTGAAGATTTGTAATACTAAGCACACACCATTCTCTCTACTATACAGAGGTTTCGATTGATGTATAATTCAGTCGGTTTCCTTTGCAGTTGCTTTTCCTGTTTCAAATCTAAGAAAGGTAACATTGCTCTCACAGAGTGTTTTCTCAAATGTTTGGTGTTTTTCTACTATCTAGATGTTTTCTCTTTGGTTCTAGAGCTCTTGTCTGCTGTATGGTGTTCGGTATGAATCCGGTATTTTCATTCTAGCGGTCTGACACCACTTGGTGAGAGCTCTTTCCTCTCAGGCTCCCTTGAGTAGATGACTTCATGCAAGGGCAGTCTCTAGACTCTCCATTTCGGGCCACTAATTTCCATTTCTGTTTTCCTTTGAATATCCTATTATTTAAATTAGACATGTCATATACTCTGAATGTAATAATCTGTATCAACTCTCTCTGCTTTAAAAAAAAGGATTCATATTTAAATCCTAGATAAAAGAAAATTAGGACATCAAATTGGCAAAATGTCATATCTTGGAAGACCTGGCATCAAAAGAGCATAAATAAGAACTTTTTATTAAAGTTTGATTAAATTAAAGAGCCCCAGTCCTGGCTAGCATTTCCTAAGAAAAAGTCACACATGATGCTTATCCATTTCATTATTTTAAATAAGGTTTTTTTTTCTAAGAGAAATAATAAATACTTTGAAGCGACCTTTAATTAAATTTGAAGGTCAACGGAAATAGAAAAGCTCCACATTCATTTCCTAGATTAGTTCATTTATTTCAACAAACATTTGGAAGGAGCCCACTGCATGCTAAGATCTCTACCAGGCACCAAAATGTAGCTGAAATAACAAGGGGGGGAGGCCTCTACTCTATTGGCACCTAATGGGGAAAGTGACATTAAACAAGAAATTCTGAGTGACACATTAAGTCAGCGAGCAAAGGTAGGCAGGCACGCTGAGCAGTGTGGGAGAGTAGGGGAAAGGTCTCTCATGCAAACACTGCAGCACCTGGGGGAATTTTCTCATCCTGGATAAGAGAAAAGGACAAGGTGTGTCTAAAGATGCTCCTACACCCTTCTGCATCCAAAATTGCCACGTTACTCGACAGAGGGTCAGGCATTTGGGGTCCAGCTTTCCATCCCTTGAAGTCCTCACCAGGCCCTGCAGGCTGTTGGCTGTGTTGACTGAAAACGCTTCTGTGGGGTCTTGTCCTTGAGCGGTGTCTCAATCACATTGATGAATACCTGGCAAAAAGCAACCTAAGAAAGGATAGGTGTGTTTTGGCTCATGAGTTCAGGGGGTGCAGTTCACCAAAACAGGGAAGGCAGTAACAATGGGAGCACGAGGTCACTGTTGCCAGGCACCTGCATCCAGGAAGTGCAGAGATGCAGACTGGTGCTCACCAACTCACTTTCCCCTTCCTTCCCTTTTGGATTCCGTCAGGGGTGTCAGCCCATGGATGATGCTCCCCACATTGAGAGGGGTCCTCAATTAGTCTTCTTTGGAAACAGCTTTTCTTTTTTAAAAAAAAATTATTTATTTATTGTGTATACAATATTCTGTCTGTGTGTATGTCTGCAAGCCAGAAGAGGGCACCAGACCTTATTACAGATGGTTGTGAGCCACCATGTGGTTGGTGGGAATTGAACTCAGGACCTTTGGAAGAGCAGGCAATGCTCTTAACCTCTGAGCCATCTCTCCAGCCCTGGAAATAGCTTTGAAAACACTCAGATCCTGCGATCCTAGGTGGCTACCAATATAGTTGAGCTGACATGAAGACCAACCATCACACAGACTTATGTCTGTGAGGTGCCCAAGTACCAGTTTATGCCAGATTGGAGTCATGGTGGGAGGAGTACTATTCTCTAGATTCCTCAGTAGAGCTGGATTCGTCGCCTTAGATCATCATTGTGAATCATGTCACTTGTGGGGTTCAGGATAACATGATTATCTCTGGAATCACATACTGGGGAAGTTGGGGAGACAGCAGGTCAAGTAGTAAGTCTTTGTGGCAAGGAAGGAAGAGGGCTACATCCCAGGGGAGTGCTGATCAGGCACTGTAAAACAGGCCGGCCACTCAATATGAGGCTGGATACGCAGTGCCACGGCTCAGACTGGGGGCCCTGTGGAAGTTGCGAACAGAAGTTCCCCAGGGAGCTTCTTAAAACAAGCTGCAGCCGGCTGGGAAGATGACTCAGTCAGTGAAGTGCTTGCCAGGAAAGTTGGAGGACCAGAACCCACATTTTTAAAATGTCAGCTGTGGTACCACATGCTTATAATCCCAACACTAAGGAGGGGAAATAGGTAGACTTGGAGCTTCCTAGCCAGTTGGCCTAGCCTACTTGAGGAGCTCCAAAAAAAAAAAAAAAAAAGGGCAGCAAATGAGAAACCACACCTGAAGTTGTCCTCCAGCCTACACACACACACACACACATGTTCACCGCCGCACATGCACACACACCATGTATACATGCACATACCAGATACACAAAGAAGTTGTTAAAAAAAAAAAACAACTGGCCCACAATCCAGAGGAATTCTTAAGGAACATGAGAAGAGGAAATTGGGTCCCCATATGTACCTAATCATACAGAAAGATAGGTGTGTCTTCAGGTGATGTCTTACTGTTCTCTTGCCATGGCAAAGCACCACGACCCACAACTTATAGAAGACTTGGCATTTAATTGGAGACTTGCTTACAAGTTTGTGAGGGTTGGTCCACTATTATCGTGGTGGGGAGGGCAGTGGCAGGCAGGTGTGGTACTAGAGCAATAGCTGAGAGCCCTGAGCCAAAAGCAGGAAGCAGAGAGAGAGAAAGACTGGGCTTGGTGTGGACTTTCGAAACCTCAGAGCCCATCAACAGTGACATACCACCTCCAAGAGGCCACACCTCCTAATCCTTCTCAAACAGTTCTGCTCTCTGGTGAGCAAACATTCAAATAGATGAGCCTATGGGGGCCATTCTTACTCCACATATACAGGTGATAGGAGCTTTGAGACCCAAAAATGGTGAGCAGGATTTTTAGGATCAAGAAACAATAAGACAAATTCCATCACTACCAGATATACATGTTAAGCTGACCCACTGGGGTCCTCCATACCTGGGGAGCACCAATAAAGCCCACCCCTGAGGAACTCCCCCAAAAAGAAATTGTTGGGAAGCCATTTTAATTATAAGTCTGGGGCAGTGGTGGCACATGCCTTTAATCCCAGCACTTGGGTGACAGAGGCAGGCAGATGTCTGAATTCGAGACCAGCCTGGTCTACTAAGTGAATTCCTGAACAGCCAGGGCTACACAGAGAAACCCTGTCTCAACAAAAAAAGAAAAAGAGAATTATAGGTCTTTTTCTACAGAGGCCTGCAGGACATGTGAGCACCAACAGACTATGGTCCCTACCCCCTCCAGTGGGTTGGAAAGGCTCCTGGAGGAGGTGACACATGGAACGTTTGAACTTGAGCTGCAGGAGACCACCCCCAGAGCTTGTTAAAACAAGTGACTGGGCCCTACCCCACACCCCTAATTCCCCAAATCTGTGTGGGGCAATTTAACCTTTGTTTCTGATAAGTTCCTGGGGGAGCCAAGGACCCACACTTTCCAAAGTGCTTTAGTATAGAAGTAAATGCCAGGACCCTGCTCCCAGGCTGGGCACAGGAAGGTTCTAGGAGCATGGGGTTTGGGGACAACATCCAGCCCTTGTTGGCCTGATGATGCCGAAGCCAGGCTCTGACTTTTGCTCCATTCATGTTCCAGAGCCTAGAATGGTAACAGCCACAGTGGGAAGCCTGCTCAGAAAAACCTCCACACACCCCCTTGTGATCTCATATTGAACTCATGGTCTTTTTCTCTCCACAACAGAGAAAAACCAGTGTATTTTAGCCAAAACGCCCTGCACCAGAGGAATTTCCGATTTTGAAAACAGTACATGTACATATACATGTATGTAATATACATACATAAACATAATCATGTATCTTGGGGATGGAATCCAGGTCTAAATGTGAACCCATCTGTTTCATATACACCTTACAAAACAGCCTGAAGATAACTTTGTACAATATTTCATTAATTTTTTAATTAGCGTACAAAGGTTCCCTCATGGCGTCTTCAGGTGTGTGGCACACTTATTCACACCTACCCCGCTCCTCACTGCTCTCTAGCTGCCTCTGCCTGGCTCCCCGAAGTCTTTGCCTTCTGTTCTCATGGGCACGTGTTGAGTTATTTCCTCCTGTGCTCCTTACCCTCCTCTCCCATGATCCCCTTTCTAGTTTCATGACCTAAAGACACACACACACACCACACACAAACCACAATCACAAGCACACACATCTGTATATAGTTTTTCTATAGATAAGATAAAAACTGCAGTATTTGTGAGTGTGACTTGTTTTGTTTAACGTAATGCTTTCTGGCTTTAAGCATTTTCCTGCACATGTCGCGGCTGAATAAAATTCTATTGTGTATGTATAAAAGTTACCCATTCCTCTGGTGATGGACATTTAGATGGGAGTCATTGGCTGGTTATATTACAAATTTTCTAAGAATCTTGTGTATGCAACTATTTCATGATACGGAATTTTCTATTTGTGGGATTGTGTCAGCACCCAAGCTGCTGTGGAGTCTGGAGTATTCCAGCTTTGGGGTTTTCAGAGCAAAGATGTTAAACCTGTGGATTATAATCATAGCAGAGGTGCCAAGCACTGGACTGGGCAAACTATGCAGGAGAGCTGGTTACTCCCTGTAACCTCTGACACAGACATGTGATCCCCATTTTAAAGGTGTGGAAGCCGGGGCCAGAGAGATGCTGTACAAGCAAGGGGACTTGAGTTCAGGCCTTCCGGATCTCACAAAAAACTGAGCATGGCTGTGTGTGCATATGACCCTGGCACTGGGGAAACAGGAACCGGTGGGTCCTGGAAGCTCACTGGACAGCGAGTTTAGCCTTGGGTTGAAAGAGAGATGCTATCTCAAACAATAAGATGGAGAATGATAGAGGAAGACCTCTGACATGGCAAGGTACTAGCATCCACATATATGTGCACATACATAAAACACAAATAAAAATATTTGGAAAATGATTTTGATGCTCAGACATGGAGAAGGACACACCGCTCCATGGGATGCTGTCAAGACACACACCTAAGCTTTCCTCCCCTCTGCTTGTTGGTTGGTTCCATTTGTCTGCCAAGGGCCAATGATCTAAATGAGGGGGACCCATTGGGTCTGGAACCATCACTCTCTAGGCTGGGTGAGGGTAGGCAGAAGCGCAGATCTCAGCAGAAGCCACAGGGTCTCTCAAACAGCAAGGGCTGACCAGCTACCAGATGGAATGAACAGATCAGTTGACGACTAGCCAAGGATTCCCCACAGCTAGCGGCCTAAGGCTGCAGAGTTATGCCAAACTACCTTTAAGTCTTGGCCCCTGCTACCCAAGCTCATTCATCCCAATACACGTACATTGCCTCTCAAACAAAAACAGGGTCATAATTCTGCCCTTAGCATGACTAATGAAGGGAAAATGGAATAGGATGGATCTGTCACCTAGAATGTGCTAAGAGAATGGGACTCTTCCTCCACACTCTCTTCCTGAGCCCCCTCCATCGTCTCTTACAATGCAGCCTCTCTTGAGATCTTGCAACCTAGAGAGATGAGGCTGAAGAGCTGCACATGGTAGCTGGAGTCTGGAGACATTGTTTCCAGTAGCTGAAATGTTTAGCCAAAGGTTTCTAGCTCTCCAACTCAACTGGTAACCAGGGCAACCAGATGGTGCAGGTCCTTGCCTTGGGTGATCTCTTATGGTAAACAGAGGCAGAAGGCATGGAAGACCTTTGGTACTCTGGAGATCTCAACTGAATGGGAAGGAGAAGACTTTAGGAACTGATAGTGGAAAGAACATTGACCTTGAACTCATGTTTGTGTGGATCATTGTCTTCATTCTGTCCTGCCCCTTAATGTTGTGACTTTGGACAAATTCTATAACTCTCTTGAAGAAGTCAGAATCAGAATCAATATTCCTTGCTTTAGTTCTGATGTAAAGATGAAATGAAGGTATGTCTTAGGACCGTGGAATAGTTACTGTTTGCAAAGTTCATCTCACATCCTAGACACACACACCTGATTTCCCAGAGCTTTACAGTGCAGTGAGAGATGCATCAGTCCACAGCTAAGCAAATAAATCATAGTTGGAAATTCTACAGAGGTGTTCAAAAATGGACAGTGGGGGGGGGGGGCTGGAGAGATGGCTCAGTGGTTAAGAGCATTGCCTGCTCTTCCAAAGGTCCTGAGTTCAATTCCCAGCAACCACATGGTGGCTCACAATCATCTGTAAAGAGGTCTGGCGCCCTCTTCCGGCCTTCAGGCATACAGACAGAATATTGTATACATAATAAATAAATAAATATTTTTAAAAAAATGGACAGTGGGAGGCATAAACCACGGATGCCTGAGGAGTCTCTTCCCTCTCTGTCCCTCTCAGTTTCTAACAATGGCCAAGCCACACGACTCCCAAGTATGTGCACAGCTCATCCCAAATGTAATAGCCTCTGTATTTGGTTTTCTAGGAGAGCAGCACCCTCAGCTGAATTCTCAGTGGACAGGACACGCCACTTAATGTCCTTCTTGACCATGATGGGCCCTAGTCCCGATTGGAACGTGGGCCTGTCTGCAGAAGATCTGTGCACCAAGGAGTGTGGCTGGGTCCAGAAGGTGGTGCAGGACCTGATTCCCTGGGACGCTGGCACTGACAGCGGGGTGACCTATGAGGTAGGTGTGTGCCCACAGCAGAAGGCAGAACTCCTTAGCAACCTCTTCTACTCTGCCCTAATCTAGGTGTCTAGGGTGTAACTCAGCTATGTCCTAGAAGTCCCTTGTGGCCAGCATTGTTCTGTGTACCAACTGCATTAAAGTCTGGAGCCATCACAAGGCCAAGGAGGGGGCTAGGTTGTTAAGAGCACTCATTGTTGTTAGGAGGACAAGTTCAGGAGCTGGAGAGATGGTTCAGCGGTTAAGATCACTTCCTGCTCTTCCAGAGGTCCTGAGTTCAATTCCCAGCAACCACATGGTGGCTCACAACCATCTGTAATGAGGTCTGGTGCCCTCTTCAGGCATGCATGCAGACAGAACATTGTATATATAATAAATACATTTAAAAAAAAAAGGGAGAGAGAGGACAAGTTCAGTTCCCAGCCCCTGCAAGGCAGCTAACAAGCATCTTTAACTCCAGTTCCGGAGGATCTAAACCCCTCTTCTAACATCCATCCATGGGTACCAGGCGCACAGGTGGTATGCATACAAGTATGCAGGCAAAAAACAAAATAAAACTTTAACATGTAAAATAAATAAATCTTTTTAAAAGGTATTTTTAAAGTCTGGAACCATCAGAAAACCAGTAAGAGAGGGACAGGCAGTCAGCTACTTCAGTGACATTCTTGCTAGGCAAGCAGGAAGGAGTCAGTTCCCCAGAATGTAGGTTACAAAGTCAGGCAGGGTGGCTCATGTTGGTGATCCTAGTGCTGGGGAGGGAGAAACATGTGGATCCTGGAGCTTGCTGCCTGCCACACTCAACATTCTATCTGTAATCTGGGGCTGCCTTCTCACAGCAATGACAGAGCTGAGTAGTCACCAGGCACAGCGTGACTCACATCTGACCAGACACGAGAACAGTCCGCTGCCTGGTCCAGCAGAAAAAGCCTTGGATCCAGGTCAAGCTGGCTCAGCCACTTCTAAGCTTGGATGACCTCTTTGGCACTTGGCTCTTCCAGCTGGCCGCAAACTTCTGGTGTGCGTAGAAGCTTCTAAGATAGGGAGATAGGGTTATGGATTTCCAAGCACAGGGTCTATACAAGTCGAATTCCATGAATATACCTTTTTTAAGATTTGTTTTACGCGTGCAAGTGCTCTGGCTACATGTACACCTTTACACCAGAAGAGGGCACCAGATCCCGCGACAGATGGTTGTGAGCCACCGTGGGACGGCTTGGAATTGAACTCAGGACCCCTGAAAGAACAGCAGTGCTCTTAACCGCTGAGCCATCTCTCCAGCCCTCGTTACACTTCTTACATTCCAACCAGAGCATGCTCTATTTAATCCCCAAAAGTCCTAGTAGAGTTTTTGTTCTGATCTCAATAAACACATTACTCTGAGGTTTTCCCATTGTATTTCTCACGCTGTCTGTTTTATTCCTGCAGTCACCAAACAAGCCCACAATTCCTCAGGAAAAAATCCGACCCCTGACCAGTCTGGACCATCCTCAGAGTCCTTTCTATGACCCAGAAGGTGGGTCCATCACACAAGTGGCCAGAGTCGTCATCGAGAGAATCGCCCGGAAGGTACCGTGAGGAGGGCCATTGTTCCTGTACACCTTTCTAGAACCACTGGAGTCTCTGCTTCCTAGCAGCTCTGGATATGGGATTTCTGGGCCACCTGAGGTCTCAAGCATGAAAATTATCTTTTAGAGTGAAGCCGGGTTCAAATGAATGATTTGATCCAAGCAGATTAGTTTATCCTAAGTTCTACAATCAGTTGCTAATGTCTGCCATAGTCAGGATATCTGTTTAGTCAATGCTTTTTTTTTTTTGCATTTCTTTTCACTTAAGCTATAAGTTCTGTTAGCCCAGAACTCCACTATCACGTGGGTTTTGTGCCAAGGAAACATTAGAATTAGGTATTCCAGCTCTCCCTTGAACATTCTCTTTTCTTGACTGTCTACTCTCCATTTCTTTGGCAGGGAGAACAATGCAACATTGTACCGGACAATGTGGATGATATTGTAGCTGACCTGGCTCCAGAAGAGAAGGATGAAGGTACGCTGTTCTCTTCTGTCACAGGTGGCAACATAAACTGACACAGCGTTCCCATCTCTGAAATAATCAGGATGCCTGGAGGCAGGGGAACTCCGGTGTCTAAGCATGTGCTTAGCATGTACCAATCCCTGGTCCCTATTTCCAGTATCATAGCCAAAGAAAAGACTAAAATCCAAGGCCAACATTAGGTACTAATATAAGACAATTGGTGGAGGAGTGACATTGGAGCAAGTATTAACATTAGTTCTCTATGACGGCCATGGAGACGGCATTTGGTGGGTTTCGCAGTATCCAGACTGCTGTCTGCTTTGCTGCTTGTCAGGCGGAGACAAGTCCATCTCCCTATCATCAAGGACAAAGTCCAGGTTTGACAGTCAGGAGAGAAAGGCAGAGACTTGGTTTTTAATTTCCTCACAGAACCTTGACTTCATGAATCTGTAACCCTGACAAGAAGCTAACCTTCTCATCTCTCTTCCCTCCACTATGAAATGGGTATCATAACAAATGCTGCCTCCGAGAAAATGAGAATCAACAGGCCCAGTTAAGTGAGGTTCTTAGGATGCCAGCACAGGGCAAGTGCCTGGGGAACTGACACTTGTGGGTGGAGCCAATGGAAAGATGTGTGAGCTTCTCAAAACTGCCCATGAAATGCCCACCTGCTTGGAAACAATGCCTGCCAAGGGCAGGTGGTGTTGGGAAGATACACAGGTACAGAAGGATCTTACAGGAAGAGAGGAGTCCCTTGTCATTAGATATTTACCAGCAGGAATTTTTTTTAAAAAAATTATTTATGTGTATTGGTGTTTTGCCTACGTGCATGTCTGTGTGAGGGTGTCAGATCCCCTGAAACTGCAGTTGCTGACAGTTGTGACCTGCCATGTGGGAATTGAACCCGGGTCCTCTGGAAGGGCAGATAGTGCTCTTAATTGCTGAGCCATCTCTCCAGCCCCTGGAACATCAAGGGAACAAAACATCTGCTTCTGTCCCTAGAACACACAGATAAGCCTTTATGCAGAGAGCAGCCATGACTCCCACAGGCTCCCAGGGAGAACATGTCAAACACTCTTTGCAGATGACACCCCGGAAACCTGCATCTACTCCAACTGGTCTCCGTGGTCGGCCTGCAGCTCTTCCACCTGTGAAAAGGGCAAGAGAATGCGGCAACGCATGCTGAAGGCGCAGCTGGACCTCAGTGTCCCCTGCCCTGACACGCAGGACTTTCAGCCCTGCATGGGCCCTGGCTGCAGCGATGAAGGTAAGGTAAGGCTAGGCCAGCCGGAGAAGACTGGGAAGAGAGGCCCGCCTAGCAACATGGGTCCCTTTCGCTATGTTCCCAGAGAGGCATCATGGTCATTCATCTCCATTGCTCCAACCAGAGCAAGGGCCTCCTACAGTATCTTGAGGTCTCTGAACACACAGCCCAGCATATAACAAATTTCCGAGACTCACCCTTCTTCCTTCATGCGTTACTTGAATGTCACCTAGACCAAAATGCCTGTCAGGAATTTGTCGGAGTCAGAGGATTTAGTCAGCAGTTGATTGATCTCATGTACTTCATGGCACCCCAGTAAAATATGGTGGTAGAAGAGTGATCTACTTTCTCTAGCTAGACCCCACTTCCTAAAGTCTCCCCAATACCCCCAATCACCACAAGATACTGTTAGAATTAAGTTTGGGGTCACAAAAGAAAGAGACCACCATTCTGACTGAAGGGTCTGGACAATGGCAAGCTTTACTCTTGCTCCAGAGGGTGTGTTCAGGAAGAGGGAACACGCGGACAGGAGGTTCATTTAGTTTTTATTCCAACTCAGGTGACGGCTGTGTCTTCCTCATTGGCTTGTGTCTAATCTCACAATCGTACTCTGTCAGCTAATCTGAAAAGAATTGGTGCATAGGAAATATCAGAGGGAATGGGGGGTCACTAGAGGTGAAGGGCCACTGGAGGTGAGGGGTCACTGCTCCAAAGGAAGAAGGTCCCTTCTCCAGGCCATCCAATTCTTAGGATAGAGCAGTGGGCCTCACCATATAGCCCAAACCAGTCTAGAGCTCACTCTGTAGCTCCATGTGGGTCAGGAACTCATGATGCCCTTGCCTCCACCACTGGAGTGCTGAGATTGCTGGGCTCTCAAATGCTTTTAAGTAATTGTTATTCCTGGCCCCTCTTCCAAACCCGACCTGAGCCTTACGTGGAGCGCAGTGCGCTTGTTTCACATAGGGGCCTTCAGCTCATTGCTCACTTTCTCCGCTGGAAACTGCTCAAAGGTCAGGCTTGCTTTCTGCAAGTCTGCAAAACCTACGTCACTACACATAGCTTTGGAGATTGCAGGACGGTGATTGCGGGGCCAAGGGCAAAGGGCAGCTACCTGCTTCTGCGTGACTCTTTCTGCCTGTACAGGCCTATGCTGTTTCCTATTCTTATTCTGAGGAGGGCTAGACTAGACAGGCTATACTTATTCTGTGGCAGGGCCATTCAGGCTGGAATGGTGCCTCGCACAAAGAAAAGCAATTCCAAGCAGGGGCTAGCTAAAACAGTACAATCTCCTGCACACCATTTCCCAGCTTTTCCTGGCAGTAGCCTGGCCTGCCTCTCGGGGCTTTGCTCCCACAGGGGTCATTGCTAGCCATGTGGGCCTCAAACAGAGCACCATGGAGAAGAACAAACCCTGCTATAGACAAGCCTACAAGGAGACAGGGAGAAGAAATTCACTGTCAGCCCTGAGGCTCCTTTAGGGGTACAAGAGCTAGGCAGCCAATGCCAATAGTGGTGCTGAAGTCTCTAAGTATAGCCTAAGACTCCTCCACAGGAAAGCTGCCACTATTATATCAGGCAGGCGGCCCCAGGAGGTACGGCAGTACTAAATCGCTGGACCTGGACCTTCTCCTTGGACCTGAGGCACCTGCTCCACTCCTTAACCGCCTCTCCTCCCAGAGCCAGAGTTCTCCTGTGCCAACCCCAGGTTCTTTTCTGCCCCTCCTGAGCATGCTCAGTGTGTTGCAGATGGCTCCACTTGTACCATGTCCGAGTGGATCACCTGGTCGCCCTGCAGCATCTCATGTGGCATGGGCATGAGGTCCCGGGAGAGGTACGTGAAGCAGTTCCCAGAGGACGGCTCAGTGTGCACACTGCCCACGGAAGAGACAGAGAAGTGCACAGTCAATGAGGAGTGCTGTGAGTAGGGCAGGGGGAAGGGGGGTGGGGTGCCCTTAGGTGGGTGGGGCAAGCAGGCAGGCGGACCCCTGCACAAACCGCACAACTCCAACTGTGTGGACTCCCCCAGCTCCTAGCAGCTGCCTGGTGACTGAGTGGGGCGAATGGGATGACTGCAGCGCCACCTGTGGGATGGGCATGAAGAAGCGCCACCGTATGGTCAAGATGAGCCCCGCGGACGGCTCCATGTGCAAGGCTGAGACGTCGCAGGCGGAGAAATGCATGATGCCCGAGTGCCGTGAGTGGGTATGGGGAGGGCTTTGGGCAGCGAACCTCAAACGGACAAGAGACACCCAAGTGCTCCCCGACTAGGTGGATGAATAGGGACCAAGAGAGAGCAGGGTTTGGTCTTGTAGGGCACTGTCAGGAGCAAGAGGAACAGAGGTGTGCGGGTATCCCACCAATTAGATCCAGACAGGCCCCTTGCAGGTGTTTTACACACACTGGTGACTTCTGGATAGAATTCACCTGCAGCTGCGTTCTCTAGAAGCATTTCCCTTGGGGCAATGGACAGGGATAGTAAATTTAGGTAGGACATGCTTTGAACTCTCCCAAGTCATTCCTGGCTTTTTGTTTGTGGGGTTGAGACAGTCTCATTGTGAAGCCCTAACTGGTCTGGAACTGGCTAGGCAGACCAGGCTTGCCTTGAAGTCACAGAAATGCCACTGCCTCTACCTCCCACACGCCGAGATTAAAAATGTGCGCGACTATGGCCAGCAAATTTCTGTTTTATGAAGGCCTTGTTAGGTGTCATAAGGCACAACTATGCCCACTCTAGGTGCAAATGGATGAGTATGCGCACACAAGCACGCGCGCGCGCACACACACACACACACAAACACACACACACACTCTAGGGATTTCAGCTCAGACAAAGCAAAACTGCAGCACTAAGTCAGTTCCTGTTAGGGCACCATGAGGAGTGTTCCTAGTGAGGCCCTACTAAATCTATAGATTATTAATTAAATTTGGTGACTCCATTAAATCAGTGATGTCTCTGTTGAGAACTTGCATTCTGCTTCACTGACCGTCACCTGGTGTAAGGTCATGACCACCAACTGGGCCACTTCCTGCCTGAGAGCTACTTCCTGCTCCAGGCTGTTCACTCTGAACCTAGGGTCCAGTTCCCTTCTATCCCAGTGGCTAGTGCAGGTGGGGGTTTTACAGGGCCAAGATCAAAGACAACAAAAGGTGCCTGTTCTCAGTGCCAAACTCGGCTCTTGACCTAGATACCATCCCGTGCTTGCTGTCCCCCTGGTCCGAATGGAGCGACTGCAGCGTCACCTGTGGGAAGGGCATGCGGACCCGCCAGCGGATGCTCAAGTCTCTGGCAGAGCTGGGCGACTGTAACGAGGAACTGGAGCAGGTGGAGAAATGCATGCTGCCAGAATGCCGTAAGTCCCAGGTCCTGGAAGCCCACCCCTCGCTTGGTCCAGTGAGCCCCCAGCCAGCTACGTGCTAATACAACCAGACGGGGAGACAGCTAAGTGGATAAATCACTCTGTGTACAAGCGTGGGGACCAGGCTTTGGAACCCCAGAACCCACAGAAAAGCCCAGCAGGCATACTGGCTAGCTAGACCAGCCAAATCAGTGACCTGTAGGTTCAAAAAGAGACCCTCTCTCAGTAAATACAGCGGAGAACAATGGAGAAAACACCAGAAATCATGTTTGTTCTTAAGACATGCTTGTGCATACACATACACACACACGCACGCCAAAGATTGTAGACTGTTAAGATCCTATAGTGAGATTAATTTGTCTTGGAGAAAGAGTAGAATTTGGATCTGTGTTGGCAGAAACACTTCAATTTCATTGTTGTCTGCAAAACACACAAACACACAGAATGGCCGTGAAGACTAAATAGGAGACGGATACTAATGCTGTAGCACGCCCAGTCCTTGTCCTCCCCCGGCCAGTCCTTGTCCTCCCCCGGCCAGTCCTTGTCCTCCCCTGCCCAGTCCTTGTCCTCCCCCGGCCAGTCCTTGTCCTCCCCTGCCCAGTCCTTGTCCTCCCCTGCCCAGTCCTTGTCCTCCCCTACCCAGTCCTTGTCCTCCCCTGCCCAGTCCTTGTCCTCCCCTGCCCAGTCCTTGTCCTCCCCCGGCCAGTCCTTGTCCTCCCCCGCCCAGTCCTTGTCCTCCCCTGCCCAGTCCTTGTCCTCCCCTGCCCAGTCCTTGTCCTCCCCCAGCCAGTCCTTGTCCTCCCCCGCCCAGTCCTTGTCCTCCCCCGCCCAGTCCTTGTCCTCCCCCGCCCAGTCCTTGTCCTCCCCTGCCCAGTCCTTGTCCTCCCCTGCCCAGTCCTTGTCCTCCCCCGGCCAGTCCTTGTCTTCCCCCACCCTGCTTAGAAACTCGTCTGACCAGGAACTTTGTAACCTTTCAATTCTATCCCAGTACCATGTGTTTTATTTATTTACCTGTGACTGGAGGCTGGCCATTAAGTCAACACTCCACAAGGCTGGTAAGAAGGGAAGAGTCAGGTTCTCAAAAACATCTGCCCACATCTGCCTCTGCAATCTGTGTAGTCAATATCGCTGATTATTATTCCTGTTTCCCAGTTCATACAGCAACAAAACACTTCCCAGGCTACTGTGAGGACCAAAGCCAGCTCCTGGCACGAAGTGCGAGCAGGTGCAGGCCCCCATGGGCCTCAGCAGCCTTGGGCTCTTACTACCCATAGTCAGTACACAGCTACCTCAATGACTGGGCTCTAGAGCCTTCATCTAGTGGTGACGGTCACCAATTCATACAAGTGTTTATATCCACAGGGTCTACTCAAGGGGATCAGGAAATGAACATCCACAGGGTTCTGCTGGGAGCAAATAGCTCATTTAATCCTCATAGCCTAATTTAACAAAATTACAATTATCCCCATTTGGCAGACAAGCTCCTTCAGGGAAAGGGGCCGGAAAACACTGAGTTGAAGAATGTGGAATCATTTGCCTCCTTGGACACATCTTGAAAAATCAGACCAAAATGCTGTTTCCCCTCACACTGCGAGGTGCTTGCTTAGTAAGAATGGTAGATCCTTTGTTATGATAAACCCTAAAACACCTTTTGCACTTGATCCTTTGTAGAACTTCCCATCTCGGGCTCCTGTGTTCTACACAGACCACCACATGCAGGAGACAGCTGAGGTGCAGAATAAGAAAAGCTGTGTGGGTTTGAGAAAGCCCTAAGCATGGGTTCATGTAGGCAAGTCACCTGCAACCTTGTTCTCTCCAAAGGCTATGTAGTGGATGGCCATTCGCTGAAGAACACTATGGCTCCCCTGAGGAAATCTAGGTTCCTTGAGACGGGGGGGGGGGGGGGGGGGGGGGGGGGGCTTGTCAGTGCCACTAGAAGCTGACATGATTATTCCAGGAAGTCACAGGGCAAGGCATGAGGTTACAAAAACACCTTCGACGTCCCCTCCTATCACCTTAATCACAGAGGCAGAATGAGAAGAGTATGGGGTCATGATCTGCCGACAGCATTGCCTCTACTGCTCCAGATAATGCCATTGCTTCTAGATCCCCGATTCTTCTGATTGGCAACATGACTGAGACAGTCAAAGGGGATATACTCAACTACTCTGTTTCCCACTGTCTCTATCTTGCTAGCCATTGACTGTGAACTCAGCGAGTGGTCCCAGTGGTCTGAATGTAACAAGTCATGCGGGAAAGGCCATATGATCCGAACCCGGACAATCCAAATGGAACCTCAGTTTGGGGGTGTACCCTGCCCAGAGACTGTGCAACGCAAGAAGTGTCGTGCCCGGAAATGCCTTCGGAACCCATCAGTCCAGAAGCTGCGCTGGAGGGAGGCCCGAGAGAGCAGGCGCAGTGAACAGTTTAGGGAGGAGTCAGAGGGAGAGCAGTTCCCAGGTACAGTTCCCCAAAGGCCAGGGCGGGTGGGGCTGCTCTGGGCTCAGAGAGAGAGGGGGGCACTTTGGACTATTCAGACTATTCAGACTGATTCCCAAATACTAAGAAAGCATACTTTATACAGAAGAGACTGGGTGAATGTGTGTGTGTGTGTGTGTGTGTGTGTGTGTAACTGCCAAAATAGATTTTTAAGCAAAGAGCCTTTGGAAATTGTACACTGTTTTTTCTTCGCATTTGTAAAGCACCTTGCTCACAATCAGCTATGACTAACCAAGCCCATTTACTTCTGCATAAAGGGAAAATGACGGCACAGATGCATGTGAGAGCCCTGATTGTTTAGGAAAATCTTTATGGCTCATCAGATCAAACCATCCCTGTAAGTGTAGGGCAAGTCTATCCTGGCCAGTGGCTTCTCAGTGTAATGGTAACCACAAAGCTTAGCATTTGGATTTATTTCTTCCAGCTGATGTGGAGCCAGGCAGCCACCTAAGTGGTAAACACTCCAGCAGAACAATGAACCAAGTGCAAAGGAAGCCAGAGAATGGGCACAGAACTAACTGGAGTCTGAGGAAATGCAGGACAGAGAAAGCTAGACTGACTCCTACGGAGTTTTTAGGAGCTTGCCATATGATAAGCATTCATGCAGATAAAAATAGAGGGGGCTGGAGAGATGGCTCAGTGGTTAAGAGCAGTGGCTGCTCTTCCAAAGGTCCCGAGTTCAATTCCCAACAACTACTTGGTGGCTCACAACCATCTGTAATGAGATCTGGTGCCTTCTTCTGGCCAGCAGGCATACATGCAGACACAACACTGTATACATAATAAATAATCTTTAAAAAAAATAAATTAGAAACATAAACCCATTCTTTAAAATCACCATCACCCCTGGGCTAGAGAGATGGGTACTCTTTCAGAGGACCCAAGTACATTTCCTAGCACCCAAATGGTGGCTCACAACATTCTGTAACTCCAGTACCAGGGGATCTGATGCCCTCTTCTGGCCTCCACAGGCATTTGTGTGCATATGGTATATAGATAGGCAAAACACACAGAAGATAATTAAAGAATAGTAATAACCCCTACATGGAATGGCACTGCTGAATGAGCTGGTCCAAACCAAGAAAACCAAATGTTTGACAGGCCAACAGAATGATGATTTGAGGCAATCCGTGGTTAAGTCCTGGGCACAGACCATTAACCATTTTTTGCATTCCCTGGAGGCAAACACAACAGCCATGGAAAAGTTCAGTGGCTCTTCCTTAATACAGTCCACCTCACCTTGATGAGCGAGAAGAGCGCATGCCTTTAATCCCTGCACTTGAGCAAAGCTAGTTCTAGTACATCAAAGGCTATACAAAGAAACTGTGTCAAGAAACTAAAATGTGGGGGGAGAATGAAGGAAAGAAGGAAGGAAGGAAGGGAGGGAGGGAGGGAGGGAGGGAGGGAGGGAGGGAGGGAGGGAAGGGAAGGGAAGGGAAGGGAAGGGAAGGGAAGGGAAGGGAAGGGAAGGGAAGGGAAGGGAAGGGAAGGGAAGGGAAGGGAAGGGAAGGGAAGGGAAGGGAAGGGAAGGGAAGGGAAGGGAAGGGAAGGGAAGGGAAGGGAAGGGAAGGAAAGGAAAGGAAAGGAAAGGAAAGGAAAGGAAAGGAAAGGAAAGGAAAGGAAAGGAAAGGAAAGGAAAGGAAAGGAAAGGAAGGAAAGGAAAGGAAAGGAAAGGAAAGGAAAGGAAAGGAAAGGAAAGGAAAGGAAAGGAAAGGAAAGGAAAGGAAAGGAAAGGAAAAGGTAGCTCATTCTCCAGTGTAGAGATGAACTAAGTCGACAGGCCCTTTTTTTAGGAATATTCTATGCCAAGATGTCTGTGGTAGGCAGGCAGTCATCAGTCCCAGTTAAAGGCAGCTATATGCTCAGCAGTTTCTCCAGGAAACTTTGCTGTGGTGTGGTAAACAGGTACCTCATACATAGTCATGAGCATGCTGTCTTCAAAGATGAGATGTATGAAGGGCTGCTGGTGTGTGCAGACAAGAGAACCCCTGCCTCCCGAGTGCTACTGATGTATGCAAACAGGAACCTCATCGCTGGTGGTCAGAGGGATTCCTTTGAGGAAGGCATCGTCATGTTTCATAGGAAGAAGAAAAGAATTGTTCATTTGACTTAGTAATGGGTAGGCTGAGACCTCAGGCAGGGAGGCTCACAAAGTAGTTTAGTGCTCCGGGCTGGTCACCATTTACAAGTCGGTACTTTAAACAAACCTTTAGCCATAATCCTGTGGCACCGAGTCCAGCTGGCTTGGTATCACTCTTCTGAGGTTTGGCTGTGTTAGACACATTCTCGTTTGCACAGCCACGATCAAGAGGAGCTGGAAGAGCAACCCCAGGCTTACCTGCCTTTCTGGGGCCTCTTGCCACAGGGTCCCTCGAATGAGGTCACCCCGACTTGCTCACACCTAAGTTGTTTTCAGGCACAATTTTTTGTTCGTACCCCATTAGCCAAAGCAAGCCAAGCCTAGGTTCAAGGGGTGGGGAAATACTCTGACCTTCGACAGGAAGCGATCAGGACATTAATGGTCATAGCTTTTGCAACCCACCATATATATGAGCTAGCAATCCCTAATGCAATCAGTAGGCATTAATTAATCCAACCACTCATTACATGGAGAAGCAGAGAGAGTGGCAGACAACTCATGGAGAGTCCTGCTGGAAGCCACTGCTCGCATTCTGCCAGCCTAACTACACATTCTCACTTTCAGGCTGTCGGATGCGCCCGTGGACAGCCTGGTCAGAATGCACCAAACTGTGCGGAGGCGGGATCCAGGAGCGTTACATGACTGTGAAGAAGAGGTTCAAAAGCTCCCAGTTTACCAGCTGCAAAGACAAGAAGGAGATCAGAGCGTGCAATGTGCACCCTTGTTAGCCGGGGTGCAATTCCCCCAGGGCTGCATCTCAGATTCCAGTCACCAATAAGGCTGGGTGGTTTGTTTGCTTGTTTACGATGAGTTAAATTGTGTCCACTAGTTTTCATTTTTACGGCGTGGTTTGCCCAGTAGTCTTATGGATGCCAAGGGACATCCTGTCTGAATACGTCTTGGTGGGTGCAGGCCAAGTGGGGCACCCCTGTCCTCAGGCAGCCCTCTTCCTACACCGAAGTGAGTAGCATTGGTTCACCTTGTACTAAACTGAAATGTGTCCCTCTGGAGCATCCCCCTGGCCAAGCAGGACAGAGACCCTGGCCACATCCACAAGGAGAAGCAACCAGCATGCAGGAGACACCCATCAGATACAGAGGACAGATTCCCCTTTCTCGCCTTTGGCCTGCGACCCCTGCAGAAGCCATTTCTCTTCTTTTCACTTAGCGCAACTTCAGGTATCTCTCGGTAAAGCCTCCTTGCGCACGAGCTCTCCAGGCCCTCGAGGAAAAGCAGGAAGGCGGGGTGGCTTTTATTCTACAAACCTGACACTGGTTTGTGACACCACAAAAGCAGCAGGTGACGCTGGCTGCTTTATTTAACCGTAGGCGTTGATAAAGGAAATGAGGCATAAACCACGTTTCTCTTGGGTTTCGATTGCTGGTGCCATAGTTGTCCTAGGGTGCCAGGGCATGACCCTCTTCTCAGCAGATTCCTCTTTGGACCAATGGAGGCAGTAAACTGGATAACTGTCCCAAATGTGACTAAAATCTTCTTACAGATCCAGACCCTTTAGGTTCCCCAAACTTCCTTAGAATAAAGCATCTTAACTCTTGAGAACTACCTGCTAAGTTTGCCAGGAAGCCCCCGTGTCAATTCTTCAACA
Source organism: Microtus pennsylvanicus (assembly GCF_037038515.1). NCBI lineage: Eukaryota > Metazoa > Chordata > Mammalia > Rodentia > Cricetidae > Microtus > Microtus pennsylvanicus. The sequence goes on from NC_134583.1 coordinate 55,093,440, forward strand.
AAAATGCTATCTTCCTACTTATTAAGTCCCTGATAGTTTATAGTTAGAGAGGAGAAAGGCAACCTATTCTCATGATTAAGACACAAACCTAGAGAAGGTTTATTCAGCCATGCCTGTGCCTCAGGCATGTTCCCCCGTGGACAGTCCAAAGGAAGGCCAGGGGTTTCCACCGACATCCAAGCCATCAGCAGCGCACTGAACCCATGTCTAACAACAACCCACAAGCAGAAAACAGGGACATTTGTCTCTGTTGTGAGCTCATCGGCAGGTTCTGCTCATGCATCTGTTGAAACTATCTTCACATTCTTTTGCAAGTCTGTGTTTATTACCGCTTCGTCCAAATACATACTGTGGGCAAGACGCCCACAGTACTCTGGATATACTACTTTAAGAATCTGCATTAAACACATCAGGATTATTTCCAGTCACATCTATGTACAATCCCCAAATATGTATTTTCCTTAACACAAGAGCGCCTGTTCAATAAAAAAAAAATAAATAAAAAATAAACCTTAGTGGGCCTGTCTTTGTTTTTAGGCCATTAAATGGTGGGAGGGTTGGGTCTTTTTTCAGTTTGTTACCCCATTCATTTTCAGGAAAAGATGGGGCGTCTGTCCCCTCGAGGTGGGCCACTGGCATCATACCCCTTGCTCATCTGAAGCTTGGATTATTTCCAACATTATTTTTAGATATTTTAATGAACTGCTTTCTCTTTCAAAGGAATAGAATACAAAGAAATGAGAAGCTTAAAATTCTACTGGGGACCCCCAACACCCACCCCCAAAAGTCCTGATGAAGAATCTGCCCTGCCTACTTCTTTTTTTTTTTTATTGAAAGAAAAAAAAAAGAAATTCCCGCCTCCTCCCAGCCTCCCATTTCCCTCCCCCTCCTCCCACTCCTCTTCTCCTCCCCCAACTCCTCTCCCTCTCCCTCTCCAGTCGGAAGAGCAGTCAGGGTTCCCTGCCCTGTGGAAAGTCCAAGGTCCTCCCCCCTCCATCCAGGTCTAGGAAGGTGAACATCCATACTGGCTAGGCTCCCACAAAGCCAGAACATAAAGTAGCCTACTTCTGTAACATCCTCCATGATAACAGAGGTTCCTTTAGAGAGTGGCAGGGTTCACTAACATATACTCTTCTTCTCTGATCCCAGTTGGGGATAATTTTCATCCTGACTTGGGAGACTTTTGAAAACCCAGAAAACTGGCTGGTGGCCAAGAAGAGGCTGAGAAACACACGCTGTTTGCAGTGGGGAATCTGTGATGTCAAATCTCTTTCTTACCGAAGTCTCATGTCAGGTGGTTGTCATTCTTTCCAGCTAATCAATCATTTTGGAAATAACTACAAACGCAATCTGTTTGGACTCCCACTTGGGCTAATAAAAGAGAACCCACTTGTAAGACGTTCAGAGCTCTGCTTCCCAATCAGACATTGGGTCAATCTCCTGTCACCAGGCCAATGTGGTATTTTTGGTTTTGGTTTTCGCGACAGGGTTTTTCTATGGAGCGCTGGCTATTCTGGAACTCACTTTGTAAACCAGCTTGGCCGCGAACTCACAGAGATCTGCCTGCCTTTGCCTCCCACAACCACCGGGCTTGCCCAGTGTGCTTTATCTGAGGTAAATCTGCTAGAGCGAATGAGACTAAAACCTGGGCTCCTTTGGACTCCCAAGTGAAAAGCTTGCAGAGAACGCGGGCTGTGCTCCCGTTTGCACTAGAGCTCATGCGCATACATTCAGCATCCTCGAGGGCTGCAAGCAACGGGAAAGCGCACACTGCAGGCCTCCCGCACTCTGGCACCCACATCACAACCTATCCGCAGTAACTGCGTGGCTGTGTCAACACAACCTCTCCGTCACATGATCTGTGCCCAGTTTTCACTAAGCCTCCACATTTCAGACAATAAAAAGCAAAAACAAAATCTTGGATCACACACAGTGGAAGCTGTATTCCGTACACTAGAGAGGCCATTCTAAGCCAGCAAAGCCTACCTCAAAAATGAATGAATGAATGAATGAATGAATGAATGAATGAATGAATGAATAGCTTGTCGAATCCTGGGAGCTCAGTCGCATGGGCCTCAGCAGACATTCCACAACAGTCTGACCCAGAGTTTTTAAAGCCCAGCTTTAAAAATTCTGTGACATTGCGTTAAACTGCAAAGAAGTCCAATATTTCCACCCTCAAGAAATGCATCCTACTACACAAGCAAGAACAAACCATGAACGTTTAATTTCTTCTTAAAACTCAGAACCAAGAAAGACAGCCATTTCCTCCACGTTGCTATTTGGAACTGATTTCAATACCCCCATTCTTCTGGTTCCTTCATACTGCCCAAAGGAGACAGAAGGAAAATCAATCCCCTTTGAAAATGACTGGAATTCAGTGACAAATTATAAATAGCAGCTACATGTTAATTAGCATAGGGCTAATTCTAATTCTTCAATTTAAATCCCATGGAACTGAAAGCAAAAGATCTGTATTAAATGTCACATTTAAAGGAGGCACCTGTTTCCAAACTCCCAGGGGCTCAGAGGCAGTGATGTAGCCAAGGGTGGAAGGACCATAAAGGTAAAGCCCAAGGGATGTGGGTTCGAGCCACAGCTACACCTCTGCAGAGCTGCGACAGCTGGGCCCAGTCATTTCCGCTGTTCTGGTCTCAGGACTCACCGGCTCTTCCTCACACCAAAGAGGTCTTCATTCTCACCTTCCGAGAGAACGGGTCTCACAATTCCCATCTCTGTTCCACCTGCCCCTAGCTGCATCGTTAACCACTAAGGGCCCACCTTTGTGCTGAATCTGACGAGAGCTGAGATTTGGTCATCTGTAACTGAAGATGTCACGACAAATAAAATTTACACGCATAATTTCTAACGGCTATCATCAGACTGCACTGAAATTTCAGGCCATGTTCACTTAACATTCATGGTGTCGTCACACAAGATGGCGTTCATCACCATCTTACAGTGCTCAAAATACCCCTCTCTCGAGCATACTGATTAGTAACAGGCTCATATTTTAAGCCATTACATGCTTAGACAATTTTCCTTTACCTCAAGTAATTTTTAAGAATTAAGAGAAGAGCAGGGGCGGGTGAGATGGCTCAGTGGGTAAGGGCACACACCACCAAAGATGACCTGACTACAGTCCCCAGGACCCAGACGGTAGAAGAGAACCAACTCACACAAGCGTGTTGTCCTCTGACCTACACAGCGTGCTGAGTGAGCCTAACCTGGACTAATCAGCCTAGCCAGGACGTCAGAGGGGTCGCTTGGAAACACCATTCCAGCCGCACGTGCACCACTATGGCCTGTGCCCTTGCGCCACCAAGTGCGGTCCCTGTGCACCACTGCGGCCGGTGCCCTGCACCACCAAGTGCGGTCCCTGTGCACCACTGCGGCCGGTACCCGTGGACCACTGCGGCTGGTACCCTGCACCACCGCGGCTGATGCCCTGCACCTCTGTGGCCGGTCCCTGTGCACCATCGTGGCCAGTGCCCGTGGACCACTGCGGCTGATGCCCTGCACCTCTGTGGCCGGTCCCTGTGCACCATCGTGGCCAGTGCCCGTGGACCACTGCGGCTGATGCCCTGCACCTCTGTGGCCGGTCCCTGTGCACCATCGTGGCCAGTGCCCGTGGACCACTGCGGCTGATGCCCTGCACCTCTGTGGCCGGTCCCTGTGCACCACTGCGGCTGGTGCCCGTGCACCACTGCGGCTGATGCCCTGCACCTCTGTGGCCGGTCCCTGTGCACCACTGCGGCTGGTGCCCGTGCACCACTGCGGCTGGTCCCCGTGTACATCTGAGGCCGGTGCCCTGCACCACCGCGGCCGGTGCCCTGCACCACTGCAGCTGGTGCTGCTTGAAGCAGGACCTGCACTTTAATCACAATTCACAAAGGAGATGCAGAAACAGAAACCACGTGCTGAGAAACCTTTACAGTGACTTGACCTTGCGGAGATATCCGAGAGGATGGTTACTCGCCTAGCTCATTTCACTGCACTGTGTGTCAATCCGCAACATGGGGACCAAGATGTTTTACACGGATTTAAGCAGCCCGGGAAGCACTGAACTATGATTCTCAGCCACAGAGGTCATTACCTGTCCCCTACTCCTTTTCCCTTTCCACCCAAACCTCTCTCCAGATCTTCCGACGTAAACCACTATGACCTTGAACTAGTGATTCTCCTGCCCTAGTCTCCTGAAGGAATGAATTATGGCCCTGCTCCAGCCTATATGGCCAAACGGTAGATCTCTAACTCAGACACTAAGTATTTAGATTTTAACAACTACTTCCCGCTTTGCATCCCTGCCTTCCTCAACTAATTACTTTGCACTGAATGGCTCTTACCACTCAGTTTGGTTTTTGAGACAGTTTCTCTGTATAGCTAGACTGTCCTGGAACTAGCTCTGCAGACCAGGCTGGCCTCAAACTCAGAGAACTGCCTGCCTCTGCCTCCTGACTGCTGGGATTAAAGGTGTGCACCACCACTGCCTGGCCTTATAGCTAATTCACTAACAAAATTTCTGCCCTCAACCCAGCTTCACCAAAGAACTTCCCCAACAGCCTTCGCTCGCTTCCTCCATTCCCTTAGCTGTCAATCACACTGCAATTCCTACCTGGTTTCCATAGTCTGAGAGCTCGAATAAAGCTAACCAAGTCTGGCTATTGATGGCTCCTCCCTCGCCACTTGCAGATTCTTACCATTCCAGGCCTAGGCTTCCTTAAAACACAGGCTCTTGGACCAGGAAGAGTCTCAGCAAGCAAGCCTGGAGAACCCCCAGAGTTCAGTCTCTGGAACCCATGTAAAAAGCCAGATGCAGGACTGCACATCTGTAAGCCCAGTGCTCCACAGCAGAACTGCACCAGAAGCTCAGGAGACAGCTACCCTAAGTGCACAGAGTAGAGACAGAAGTGAGACTCCACCACGGTGAGAAGGCAAGAACCCACTCCTGGAAAGTAGTCTTCTAACTCGTGTGGGCACGTGGGAGCATGGTACACGTGTGGGCGCGTGATAAACGTGTGGGAGTGTGGTACACGTGTGGGAGCGTGGCACACGTGTGGGCGCGTGGTACACGTGTGGGCGCGTGGTACACGTGTGGGCGCGTGGTACACGTGTGGGCGCGTGGTACACGTGTGGGAGCGTGGTACACGTGTGGGCGCGTGGCCCACGTGTGGGAGCGTGGTACACGTGTGGGAGCGTGGCACACGTGTGGGCGCGTGGCACACGTGTGGGCGCGTGGTACACGTGTGGGCGCGTGGCACACGTGTGGGCGCATGGTACACGTGTGGGAGTGTGGTACACGTGTGGGCGCGTGGCACACGTGTGGGCGCATGGTACACGTGTGGGAGCGTGGTACACGTGTGGGCGCATGGCACACGTGTGGGCGCATGGTACACGTGTGGGAGCGTGGTACACGTGTGGGAGCGTGGTACACGTGTGGGAGCGTGGTACATGTGTGGGCGCATGGCACACGTGTGGGCGCGTGGTAAACGTGTGGGCGCGTGATAAACGTGTGGGAGTGTGGTACACGTGTGGGAGCGTGGCACACGTGTGGGAGCATGGTACACGTGTGGGCGCGTGGTACACGTGTGGGAGCATGGCACACGTGTGGGAGCATGGTACACGTGTGGGCACCTGTGAGCATGGTACACGTGTGGGCGGGTGTGAGCATGGTACACGTGTGGGAGCATGGTACACGTGTGGGAGCATGGCACACGTGTGGGAGCATGGTACACCTGTGGGCACCTGTGAGCATGGCACACGTGTGGGCACGTGGGAGCATGGTACTCGTGTGGGTGTCTAAAATTACAAGTTTGTCTGTTAGGCTCAGCCCCTTCCTCAGCTGCAATCCTTACCCCAACTTCTAGCTTACCTTGCACGAGTGCCACACGTTTCCATCACTGCAGCCCCCTGTGCTCCTTATTCAACCCCGGCACCATCACTGTTCTGCACGCCCACGCTCAGTGCTTGAGAGCCTCACACGTGTACCAGGACACTGCTAATGTCCTTCAACCACGTTACGTCATCACCATCTCTGGAAACGACGCACGTGACACATGTCCTATCCTCGCGTGCTTATGATACCAGCACAATCATCTGTCCCCTCCCTCTGCCATTCGCATGACAATACATTAGATCCCAGTGTCTCCTCCGCACAATCCCGGGCAGTACAGAAGGGCACTCAGCAGTGGACCAATCTACCCCTAGTTTTAGAAGAAGACCTAGAAGGTTCCAATTGCACAGCAATATACACAAGGTGGTTACCAGGACAACGCTGAAACCTTCCAATGAAGAAGCTGCTGCGTACAGACCGACACCCCAAAACAAAGTATGTGATGTTTATTATCCGAGAAAGATTTAAATTGTGAGAAATCAGGATCATAACTAAATAAAAAACCACACAAGAGAAACGAATACAAACTACATACAGAGATGTGAGTTCACCAGACTATAAAGCACTACTATCACCACATTCAATTACTCAGAGTTCTGCGAGAGAAGTCAGCCCTGTGGAGCGCTCTGAGGGGTTATTTCCCAACACACCTCGCCATTCTAGATGCACAACAGGCGTCAGGACTCAGCTCTCTGAGAAAGGGTGGGAAGGGCTGGTAAAGAGGAATGCATAACAGAATGAGGAGCGAGACTGGAGATGGAGAGAGAGAGAGAGGACCAAATTGCTGGGCATGGCCGGGGTGGCATACACCTATACTTCCAGCACATGGGAGGTAAAAACACCTCTCATGATTGCTACAAATTCAAGGCCAGGCTGGCCTACATAGTGAATCCTAGGCCAGCCAGAGCTATACAGAGAGATAAGAACTTCAGAGAAGAAGGGGAGGAAAGAACTATGAGAGGAGAAGGGAGGGGAGGGGACAGGGAGGAGGGGAGGATAGAGAAATGGGGGAGGATCAAAAAGGGCCAGGAGTGGGCTACGCACCTTACAGCCCCAACACTCAAACTCAGCAGGAAAGTTTGGGCTCAAGGTCAGCTTGAACTACATAGTGAGTTTCAGATCAACCTGGGCTACTTAGTAAGACCTTATAAAAATTCTAGAAAACAAAACGCAGTCTAAAATAAAATTCACTGGACGGGATTAACAAGTGCAGAATAAACCTTGGGAAAGTTGAAGACGGCAGCCCTGAAAATACACAAGGAAAAGGAGAGAGTGAAGAACTCGCCAAGACCCCCCGCTGTTAAGAGTCTAGCTCTTAGTATCTGGTCACATATGACAAACAGGAAACCTTCCCACCAAGGATATAATACAACGGTTCTGGTGAGGCATTAGAGGCAAAGAAAAATCCGCTAGCTTCCGGGCAGTGATTTTACCAAAAAGTTGAACAATAAGTCTATATTAACATAATCATTATGAAACACAATAAAATTAAGTGATTTTGTTTGTATTTAAAATAAACATATGGTCCTCTTTGCCAAAGTCATTTTAGAATTCATCCTCAGGGGCTCTATGGGACTAGAGTCACCTCCCTCTCTCCTCTATAGCTGAGGTTTCTCTGTTAAGGACACTTCAGAGAAAGAGTTACAAATCACTGACCTCAGGAAACCAGCGGAACAGTGAGTTCACCTGCAGAACTCCCTAAGACGCCGTGCACAAGGGCACGGGCTACTCAAGTCAGTTCTGTATTGCTCACAGAAGCCCTGGCATGAAAAAGGAGCCGTCAAGCACTGTCTGGTGATAACAGATCAACTTTAATTCTAGCACCTGAAGCTATACAAGGGTTCACTTTATAAACTTCATGGGACTGTTGTACACATTCAATAAAGTGACCACTGTGCAATACCACTGAGAGTCGCAAAATCAGGAACACACTTTTGAATTGCTTAAACACAATCCACAGAGTTAAAAACAAAATCAGAAGCCATCCACAGTTACACTAATTGTCAAGTAGAGGTTTTACACGTAATACTTGATAGAACAAGTCAACATCTAGCAGGGACATTGAGCGCGACTTCACGGTCTCGTCCTGTTGGGCTCTGTTGGGAAGTTTTTCTGATTATTGGCCACCGGTGGATGTAACAAGGACCAGGGGTTTCCACTTTCTCCTTGTCAGTTAACAGTGAACAGTGAGAATTAAATACTCGTCTTTACATATACACAAGGTACGCCGTGAAAGCATATTCGCTTACAAACATATAAAAATACTTGTTAACTAGTTTGATAAGAAAATAACGTATAAAAGTATATAGCAAAAACATTAATCATCTCTGACTCTGGAAAGATCAATTCCATATTTTATATTACATCAAACAAAAACAGTTTTAGTTTGGGGTGGGTTCTTGTTTTTGTTTAATCCCGCAACCAGGAATACTCGAAAAGGAAGACAGATAGGAACCGCTCACTCTTACCCTTACTTAGCACGGCTGGGAAAAGAAACCAAGTTCATTGACACACCTAAGTGCAGAACGAGTCCAAACATTTGGCCACAGAGAATATTGTCATCTTGAAGGAGGCATAATAACAAAGGCTTGATCAGCAGTTTTTAATCCATAACTACAACAGGAATTTTGGTATTCTGGCCACTGGAAAACAAAAGCCACAGCGTCAGGAAAGGCCTGAGATGTCTCACTTTTGTAGATTCCATTCAGTGTATTTAAAATTAATGAGAGTTGACATCAAAAGCTTTAAAGATAGGTAGAAATTCACATTTAAAAAAAAATACCCTCTGTATGCTTCTATTTAGAGTAACAGTAGGCAACACGATTCCAGAAGTTAAAAATTACTTCACAACCTACCACTCCAGCTTAGCAAACAGCTTAGATTCCAAACTTGGTTCATCTATTAAAATGTAAGCCCTTAGAGAATGCATCTGTGTGTGTAGTCGTGTGTTTTAAAGGAATCAGATCATGTCTGAAGCAGCCTTAGTGTTTCCTTTACATCGGTCTGGGTCTGAGAAAGACCGTTAACATGAGCTTCGCAGAAAGAATTAGCCAGCTTCTTGGTGTAAGGCTACCACGGTGATCATCAGTCTAAGGCTACAAAGGTACCGGCAGGATGTAAACGGTAACAGAGGTGAGGGCTTCCCTGGCAGTTGGCAGCTAAATCTCAAGGAACTCTTAGGAAACGACACAATGACAGCCTTTCTTGTCTTTTTCCTTCCGGGTTGGTTCTGGCGACGGAGGGCATTCTTGCTCTTGAAATTTCCTGTAAGACAGAGAACTCTGAATAGTATCGCCATTAGTAATCTCCCAATACAAACGCAGTTTAGTTCTGGACCTGTGGCATCGAAACACACGCACTTCCCAGTGCTCCTCACAGATGTTAGGAGGACTTAAGACTCTGTGACGTTTAAAAACAAGAAATCATCTACCTCCCTTCCTCATGCCTGGGTGATTGACAGGTGAGAGTCAAGGATTCCTGAGAGTCGAAAGGAAAGACTGGTATTTAATTAAAGGAGTTATTATTTTTAAGGAGGAACTGCTTCGTCGGGTGAACACGAAAACCGAAGTGGGATGATGAGGGCTGGCAGGCAAGGCCTCCAGGACAACACTGTAGAGTTACAGTCAGTGGTGTCCAGTCTGTTCACACAGCTGAGTAACTGCCACGGCCGTCTACTTCTGAGGAAACCAAACCTGCAGCCTCTCTTCTTCCCTTCCACAAAAGGAAACCTCCACCTCAAGTTCCCCAAGATTCACAGTGAACGAGGGCCCCCCACATGCCTATCAAAGCCATCTAATCAACAGAGAGCCAGGAGACAGGGAAGAGAGGAGGAACCAGGGCCACGAGGACTCCAAACAAACCAATCACCAGCAGCTAACTCTGTCACACGCACAGCAGACCTCACCCACCACCTCAGGCAGCTCCCTAAACCAGAGGCCTCTGAGGCCACCTACCACCCGCCTCTTTGTGGACTGGAGTGTTGTTCATCCATGTCTCCCTGGGGCCAAACACCTGAGAGATGATGGACTCTCTGCTGCCTGAGTTGCTCTAGCCTGGCAGGGGTTTGGCAGGAACTAGGAATCTGAGATTTAGATTCAAGTCCCGGGGCTTAATGGACAGGGAGCATAACAGATACCATTCAGTTTTCCAGGTTGTAGCAAGGATTAAATGTAGTAACATTGAAAGAACGTCTCTCAGTGTCTGACAGAGCCTTGATTAGCGGCTGTCACCGCTACCGTCAAAGCATTTACTGTTTTCAGAATCCTTACATGTACTTTCTACTTCAACTTAAGATAATGAGACTTTTATGGGTTGGAAGTGTCTAGAATATGCTATGTATCTAGTTGAAATTTAACCCATAGTGTACCCCAACCCCCTAGAAAACAATCACTCCTACTAACAATTCCCTCTTTCATCACCAATTAAAACCCACACCTAACACGTGTCTGGCTTACCTTATAACTCGGACGAGTTCATGGAAAGCTTGATCTACATTCATCCTGATCTTAGCCGACGCCTCCATGTACGTGACCTTGAGCTGCCTCGCTAACTGCTGCCCTTCTTCCTGCGTTACCTGAAATGATGCAGCAGCGTTGTGTTTAAGGCACAGTATTAGCAATCCCATGGGGCCCGACTAAGTCTGGCTACAGGCAGAAGGTACTACTGTGCCTCCTAAAGCCAGGCTGACTCATCGTAAGGAACGGACAGGTACCACAGTGCCACACAATCTGATGCCCACCTCCGCACAACTCAGAAGGATGCACCTACAATAGAAACACAGTTGGACTGCAATATCCATGGGCTCAACCAACTGCAAATCCAAAACCCTTCAAGCAGAGCTGAATGCGCTGGCACACTTAGAATCCCAGCACTCTGGAGGCAGAGGAAGGAGCATCAGGAATTCAGGGCCATACTTGGCTAGATAGCAAGTTTGAGACTACCTGACTTGTCTCCAAAACAAAATAAAACCAACCTCTAGGCTGAACGGTAACTGTAGTGAGCATGTGCACATTCAATCAGGCCATTATTCCCAAACAACACAGAACAAGGGTTTACATAGCATTTATGCCATATAAGGCGTTATAAGCAATATAAAGATGGTTTCCAATCTACAGGAGACTATGCATAGGTCATAAGCAAGTTCTCCGCTTTTGTATAAAATGGGGCTTTCAAGCATCTGAAGATGCTGATGTCTCTGGGGGTCCTGGGACCAACCCCTATTGCTACCAAAGGACATCTGCACTAACTCTCAAGGTTTAGTTTAGAGATATCAGAAGCATTAGCTCTAGCGTTCCAGGAAGAAAAAACAGAAAATGCTAGAAAGGTGCCGCCTAACCCTATAAAGGGGGTCAGGGAGAGCCTGCCTGAGGAAATGGTCTAAAAATTAAATAGAGTCTGTAGTTCAGTGGCAGCAGAGTAAGAAAACAGCCATGGCAAAAAAGGAAAGGGAGAGGGAGGGAGGAAGAGAGGGAGAGACAGAGAAGGGAGGGAGGGAGGGAAACCATTAATTATCACTAAAAACCCTCTGCATTTTAAACACAAAGGATCCCAAAAGCAAATATTTCCCAAAGTCAGAACACTGTTATTTGTTTATATTTACATAAATCCCAAAGCTTAAATTTGAGGTCTCCTGGGGCTGGAGAGATGGCTCAGTGGTTAAGAGCATTGCCTACTCTTCCAAAGGTCCTGAGTTCAATTCCCAGCAACCACATGGTGGCTCACAACCATCTGTAGTGGGGTCTGGTGCCCTCTTCTGGCCTGCAGGCATACACATAGACAGAATATTGTATACATAATAAATAAATAAATAAATAAATAAATAAATAAATAAATAAATAAATAAATAAATTAAAAAATTAAGGTCTCCTGGAACTTGCATCTCACTACTATCCTCAAAGTAAAGACTCGGGGAAAGGCTGCAAAACTCACGTGAGAAGAGTGCCTGGCACCTGTCTGCCTCCTCCCCCAAAACACACACCCTTCCATTCTTTTCAGTCATTAGCTTGTCCACTGTAAGAATGCACTGATAACTGTTACATAGTTCATACTCAGAACCCTTCTGGTCATCCAAGTTTCCGTACGTTCGCGAGCCTTTCCCACACTGCTCTGCAGATCCTGTCTGGTGCAGAAGCCTCGGTGAAGGCTTTCTCTGGCCTCAGTGCACCGCCCAGCACTTCCCATCCTCAGTGAGAGGGGTACTCCTGACTCATCTCGGCCTATCAAGTATGCTGTCAGCTGCAGGATTTTATTTAAAATGCTCTTTACCCAATTAACAAAATTTCCCGCCATTCTGTTTATAAAGGGAATTATCGAGAACAAATGTCAGATATTATCAATTTTTTTTCTACTGAGATGGTGTGATTTTTTTCCTTTTTTTAATTTGTTGACAGGATGAATTATGATAGTTCATTCCCACTTCTGAGATAAACTCTATGGGAAGATTGCCTACTGTTATTTGTTAAAAAAATTTTACATGTAGACTGGAAAGATAGCTCAGAGGCTAAGAGCACTGGGTGCTCCTCCAAAGGTCATGAGTTCAATTCCCAGCACCCACCTAGTGGCTCATACCACTTATTATAAACTCTCTGGTGTGCAGGAATACATGCAAGGAACATTGTATACTAAATAAATAAATAAATAGATCCCAATCAATCAATCAATCAATCAACCAATCAATAGTTTAGTATAATTCACCAGCGACTCCATCTGGGCTTGACATTTTTTTTGAAGGCAAGTGTGACAAATGTATTTGACAGATGGGGAACTATCTGGCCAATCTACTTGCATCTTGAGCAGCTTTGGTGGTTTGTACCTTTCTGGGAAGGGGACCACTGTATACCTACTTTACTAAATTCACTGATGTCAAGTTCTTTATGGCATCTCTTTATGCTTTACACATTTGTAAGATGTGATGGAATGTCTTTCATTCCATATACTGATTTGTGGTCCTCTCCTCTTTCACTGGGACTCAAATCTAGAGGCTCATATGCATTAGATAAGCTCATGTTGAATGGATGGATGGATGGGTGGGTGGATGGGTGGATAGACAGACAGACAGATAATAAATAGACAATAACAAACAATAGACAAAGACAGACAGACACATCTGATCTTTCTGATTATTAAGTCTGGTCTGCCAGTTTGGGGTTTTTACTTATTTCTGTAGTTTTTACATTCCTCTTTTCTTTTCTTTGTGGGCAATGGGCCTTGCACCTACCATGCACACATTCAACCACTGACCCAGACTTCTCTACTTCACTTTCCTCCTCACTATGGCTTTAATTTGCCGTTTTTCCACTCTAATATGTCTATTTAGTGATGCAAGCAACTCCTATAACAGCCCATTAATCCTGACATGCTATATTTGTGTTTAAATTGCATCTCTGTAATTTGGGATTCTCTGTAATCTCTTAAAATCTTTTCCCTTCTTGAGAATTTGAAGATTTCCTCTATGGTATTAATGCCCACATCAATGCCACTGCCACCAGAATGTACGTGTTATATGATAAGGCTTCCTTAAATTTGAGGCTTGTTTTATGATCTGTTCTTATTTCAAAATAATGCAAACTCCTTGCTGTTGAGTTTATCCATTAGGGGTCAATTACGCCAAGCTGGTGGACGGTCCTGGGCAAGTCATCTCTGCACATCTCTCGTTCTCTCTCTACTTCTCCCTGCAATTCTTTTAACTCTTACTTTAGGATTTTGAAGCTGTTACAAGGTATGTGACCGCCTAGGATCATTATATCCTCTTGGTAAATTAGTCTCTACCTGTGAGCAACCCTCTGTATCCCTGGTAAAACACTGGGTCAAAAATCCACTTACGCGCTCTCTTTATGGCCACTTCCACCGCTGCCAACACAGTATATTCTACCCCAATCTTGGATTGTAGGTAGGCTGTGTGTCTATAAGCTGAAAGTAGATGTCTTGCTGGACCTGGCTTTTTCATCCCGCCTGACACATTTGTCTTTCCACTGAGATCCTGAGACCTCCTCTCTTGACTCTGTGTGCACCTGTTCCCCTCCTGGGCTAAGAACAGTTTCTACACTGCCTATTCTGCCGTGGGCTAATTTACCTCATGTCTGTTAGAGTACCTCAGTGGCTGTTTGGGACTGCACAGTCTGTCTACACTTTAATTCATCATCATATTCTATTGTGGTCAAACCGGTTTAAACTGGCCTACACATGGCGTGAGACCTGTACAAGGCTGCTCTGCCCTCTTGCTCTTTTCTAGTGTTACCAGCTTTTACCTCACATTATTTCTGCCTCAAACATTCAATTATGCTTGGAAGAGGTTTAAATAACAATGACGTCATTTTTATTTGCCTCGGTCCTCTGTGCTGACTCAGATTCCTGTTTGGGGTCATTATCTCCCTCAGTCTGAGACGTCTTCATATTTCCGGTAACTCAGGTCTGGTGGTGCTGAACTCTTACATTTCGTATGTTTGGGAGAAATCTTTTTAACTCAGCTTCATCACTGAGAGACAACAGGGTTGTGCTCTCAGTACATACGAGATGTCATCTTATGGCTTAAATGGTTTCCAGTGACAAACACTGTTACTGCACACGGCTGGGACAGAAGACCTGACAAAAGGACTCATAGCTTCAAAGCACAGTCCGTTACGGCAGGAAAGTCACGGGGGTGAGAGAGAGATGAGATGGGGGTTGGGGAGGTGGTAACATGACCTCCACAATCAGGAAGCAGAGAATCACATTCATCAGAATGCCTATATTCAGTTCACTTTCTCATTTTCATGCAGTCCAGAACCCCAGCCCATGGAATAACACCACCCACATTCAACTTTCAGTTAAGTAATGTAGATAACTCCTCCCAGACATGGCCATGTCTGCCCTAATCCAGGTAAAGCCTCCCAGAGGCTTGCCTCCTCCTGTTAAGGAGACAGTCAATACTAACGCCACACTCGCTGCCTTTAACTCCTGCTCCTCTGGGAGCGGTTTTATTTCTCCTTAGCTACTTCCCAGATTTTTGTCTTTATCGTGGGCCATCAAGCACTTTATTACAATCTGTCTTGCAACAGTCTCACTCCTGTTTGTGCTCTGGGTTTGCGTGTCTGGGATGTAAGCAATGCAGTTTCCACCCAATTCCGAAATCTTCAGCCATTACACTTCTCCGCAGCAGCATCTGGTGCATTCATCATCTCATTCGCTTCAGCTTCTGGAGGCTTGACTTGACCTCTGTTATCCCCACGTCACACCTACCTAGAGCCTCGGGATGCACGGAGAAAGCCAGCCCCCACTGAGTGTCTGTCTAGTGAGTCTGTTCTTCTGTAACTTCTAGGTTAAATAACTGGTCTCTTCTTAACACACAGGTTGTGCTTTGGGCTTTCTTGACATGACTAATATTTCTGAGTGCATACATGGAATTTAAAATTTCATTCCCCAAACTCAGTAACTCGAATACCATAGCCCTTCATTACTGTAAAGCCCAGCACTGCTTCACATGGTCCATGTCCTGTTGCAGCCCAGCAGAGGCGCACACAGGTCTCACACAAGATTGTCACACCGACATTTTTATGATTTTTACCTGGACTTTCTTCAAAACAACATGCCTGCCCTAGGACTATGAGGCTGAAATACCTACTAGATTCTATCTACAAGCAAGAAATAAGTTAGGAGGCCAACTAAAAAAGGGGGCTTCACAGAACACAAATTTACAAAGAAAGGTTTCTATTTTAAGAAAACCAGTCACGGCAAATCCCTTCCTACAAAAAAAGGCTTCATGTAGTCACAATTTCTCTTTCTTTCTTCCTACAGTATTATTCCTTATCTCCCAGGGGAGGGTGTGGGTGTGCACACACACATTTGTTCACACACACGCAGAGAGCAAAGGTCTGTGTTGAGAGCCCTCCTCTATTGCTCCTCACCTTATGCTATGGCATACGGCCTCTCCCTAAAGCAGGCAGCCTCCTGTCCTTGGACACGGGCCTGAGCTTTTCAGCACACACATAACCCCTGTCTGTGCACACACTTCAGATGGAAGAATCCATTCGGAAAGCCTACTCCATGCTAACCACTCGAATCTTCACGGGAACAGAAATATGACTTATCTCCTATGCTGCTTCTCCTACTCCTGCTTCTTTCCCTGAGACTCCATTACATTTTTATTTACAGGAACATATTTATAATCCCGTGACACATAAAACAGGCCGTGTCACAATGCGCTGAATACCTGCAGACAGATGGGAACTATACACTACATACGGGCAATCTTTAGTGCATAAATAACTTTAAAAAACTCACACAGGGCCAGCAAAATGGCTAATCAGGTGAAGGCACTTGCTATGCAAGCCTTGGAATCTGAGCTCAATCCCCAGAACCCATGTAGGGTAGGAGAGAACTAACTTCCAAAAAGTTGTCTTCTGATCTCCACAAGGATGCTATATCATATGAGCCAACATATGTTACACACACAATAATAATAATAATAATAATATAAAATACATGTAGGGGAGCTAATAATGAGCTCAGTTGCTTCCAGGGGTGTCCCCTCCTGCTGGTCCCCAACTGCTACCACCTGCTCTGGAGACATCTACACAACCCACGTTGCCCTGCCATTCTTTCACCGGAGTTACCACAACAAAAACATCTGAGAAAAAAATATTTCTACAATGGAGGCAGGAAGCAGTGAAGGGTGGGCAGACGTGAGCACGAGACAGGAGCAGAGCCCTTCTCTGCACGTCCCCTTTGCCACCCCTTCCCACCCAGCAAAGCACGGGCTGGAACACACACAGAGCGCCCCCTTCAGGCAACAGATAACAAATGTACAAATACCCATATTGTACACTTGGCACTGACTTGCTGTGGAGATCACATTTTTGTCACTGTAACTTTGTAACAATTCAGATCAGAAAAAAAGGTCTAACTGGAACATTTAGTCTCCACTAATAGCAACGGGGTACTTTTCTGAGGTTTAGTGTGAGACCAGGTGTGTCTCACTTGCCGTCTGCATGCTACACACCTCCCGGAGCAGCCACTAACTCGGCTTGGTACATCTGTGAATGACAACATAGCAACACCCACAGGCTGAATACCAAGTTAGAGCTAACCACCCCCTTACGTTAATGTTTCAGATTCAGTATGCTTCCAAAATATTTACAGGGTTGGAGAGATAGCTCACTTGCTGCTCTCCAGGACCAGAGTTCAGCTCCCGGAACCCACATCAGGTAGCTTACATCAATCCGTTACTACAGCTCCAGGGATCCAGTGCCTCTGACTTCCTTGGGCATGCGCATTCCTGTACAACATGCCCACATGTAATCACACACACACACACACTTAAAAAAAATTTAAAAAAAATTTTGAACAAATACAGCACTGATCAAGGTTACATTTTAAACAATTAGGTACAAAAGGAAATCTGCCTCCATGCTAGGTGTCAATCCATTTTCCCGATGTCTGTACTGTGCCAACAAAATCCTAAGAATCTATTAACGGGCTGGTGGCATGGATCAGCGGGTATTTGCCACACAAGTCCGGCAACCTGAACTGACCCCAGGTAAAAGTGGAAAGAGAGAACTGACTCCAAAGCTGTTCTGACTTACACCTACACTGTGGTTCCAACACACAAGCATGGGCGTGTGCACAATTGCACACACTGTTAGCACACAGAAGACTAACAAAATAATAGTAATAAACCATAAAGTGAAAATCTGTTAACATGAGGTTACAAGAAAACAAGGAAAAATATTGGCAAGAAACAATTTCAATGTGGGACAGAGACTAAGGAATTCTCAAGAAGAACTCCACAACAGAGGTAGCTGATTCTGTTCCCAAAAGGCAGGGTAAACCATGCACAAGAAAGGAGGTTCAGAGAAACTAACACTGAAGGTCACCAGCATCAGAGCTGTCCAGTGGGAAGCATAAGTGAAAATTCAGTTTATTAATCCAACTAGAGAAAAATCCAAAGCCAGGTGTCACGGTGCGTTCCCATAATCCCAGAAGGCTAACGTAAGAGGATTTTCCTTTTGTGATCAACGCAGACTACAAACTCTAGGCCAGCCCAGGCTACCCAGGAAGATTAGCTGGGAATATCTGCATACTGGAATTATATTACAACTATCCTTTAAATAAAGGTGATTGTGGAGACGCAGTGAACAGATTGAGCATGTATGAGTAGCTTTATGTTCTGCGTGAACTAAGCATGATAGCACTTGGGAGGCTGGGACAAAGAATCACAAGTTCAAAACCGGTCTGGGCCACACAGTAAGACCCTACCCGAAAACAATAAAAAGGGAGGCAGGAAGAAGATGTGATCAAATAAAGATTCTTCATAGGAGTTTGTCAAATTGAATAGTTGTTGTAAGATGAATTTGCTTTTGTTCTTTCTTTTTCTTTTTGGTTTAAAGAAGAAAGGTGATTCAGTTTTCTTTAAGAGGAAAGGGAGGGGGACAAAAGATGATCTTAACTTATAGTGTTTAGATGTTATCCAAGAAACCACACGAGCCTGGCACATGACATATATAGGCTTATATACAGACATATGTAGGCTTAGAGAGAGAGCTTTCTGGGATTCTGTGTAAAAATAATGAAAATACAACTCCCCCCAACTTTCTTCACACTTTGCGCATGCCATTCTGTGCGACAGTGTGCCAGACCCATCACCAAGCTGGTGCCGTGCCGCCCAGGCTTTTGAGCAGGGGCGTTCTTTGTCCCCTGAGGAAAAGGCTCCGTTTCCACAGCCTCCCAAGCACGGAATCTCCATCTCTCACCTGTCTCTGGTGGTCCAGGTCAGCTTTGTTGCCAATTAAAATCATGGGGAACTCATCACGGTCCTTTACTCGGAGAATCTGTCTTTGAAACTTATAGATTTCTTCAAAACTGAAAAGCAAATAAATACATTGTGCTAAGAATAAAAATTCTGTGTTTCATTTATTACTGTACCGCCATTTTTCTACTGTAAAGACATGGAAATCTCAGTTCCATAAAATAGCAATCTGGACAGAGCCTAGCACTCCTGATTTTAGCTCTTATTAGCAATACTATATTATATTATATAATATATATTACATATATATTATATACATAATAGTGGGTTTCTATATGACATTTTCACACATGTATCTATCCCCACACTTTAGCTGGCACCAACCTGCCCCTATCCGTGACTGAAAAGACCAGCAGGAAGCCCTCGCCGGTCCTCATGTACTGCTCTCTCATGGCTCCAAACTCCTCTTGTCCGGCTGTATCCAAAACTAAAGAAAAACAACAAAGAAATCAGTGTGTTCTCACTTTATAAATCGCCTCCCCACAAGGGCAGCCCCCTCCCCAGTCCTCCCCAGAGCCTATTTGATGTAAGAGGCAATGGCATTCCTGTCTTAATATTTCATTTCTAACACCAAAGGCAGACATAGTCTAATGGCAGACAGTCTCAGAGTTTATCTTCATCATGCAGATTGATTTTGTGGCTAGAATATATTAGCATACCAATTACAAGGTTAAAAATATCAAACACATCCAAGCAGATGGAACCAAATCAGCTCTAGAAATCACTTGGCTATTTATCTTCTCCATGTAAAGATCTTGGAAAAGATGTCTGTAAGTTCAATCAGGAAACCGGGGGTGGGGCTGGGAAGAAGGCTCGGTGATCAAGCACACTGGCTGCTCCTCCAGAGAGCCCAGGTCTGCTCCCAGAACCTACAGGGCAGGTCACGCCTGCTTCAAACTCCAGTCCCGGGAAGTCTGACACCCTCTTCTGGCCTCCTTGGCATGTAATACGCATACATCCATGCAAGCAAAACATTCATGCACATAAAAATAAATCTTTAAAAAATTATGGTTGATTCATTTTGTGTGTGTCTCTCTCTGTCTGTATCTGCCTGTGTTTCTTTGTGTCTGTCTCTCCCTCCCTCTCATTAGTCCAGCCACTAATGTGTTTCTTGATCTTCCTACTAGTTAAAACAACAAGGTTTTCTTCAGTGGGGAAGGGTTGTTAGTGTTAAAGCCTCGAAAGCTATAAACTCTCAGTTAACAAATACTGACTCTCTCTATGACCACTTCCCCTATCCTAACACTCACCAAGAGACATGAAGAGCTGAGCCCTGATGTTTCTTCCAATGACCCCATGTTGTGTAACTTCAGCAAGTTACATAACATGATCAGTTTCACCACAACAAAAATCAATCCGATTACTGTTTTCCTTTCCATCTGCTGAGGAGTATTTAAATTGATCAGCATGTAGATTAATGTATCAGGACCAATGACAGTGGAACAACAGCCAGGACTAGCTCAGAGGGAGAGACCTTGTCTGGCACATGCAAGGCCCACTGTTTAATCCCCAGTGGGGGTGGGGGTGGCGGGGATGGGGAGAGAGGGCACGGAAGCTCTCAGGGTTTACTTACTGTCCAGCCGGGCCGCTCGGTCATCGATGACACACTGCTTTGTGTATGAGTCTTCAATGGTCGGGTCATAGTCCGTCACAAAATAGGACTGGTAAAACAATCAGAAAAGAAAAAGATTATTTTAAAACTCATGTTACTTTCTACCTAACAGCATCAGTTTTATTGAATTCTGCTTTTCAGGAAATCACACGTTTTAATTGTATTAGGTTATCTTACAGAATTTATTTTTAATTATGTGTACATGTATCTGTGTGCATAATTTATGCATATTGAGTGTAAATATGCACACAGATCAGAAGAAGGGATCAGGTTTCCCGGAGCTGGGAGCAGCTGGAGTTAACCGTGGTTCCGAACCACCCCCTGTGGGTGCTGAGAGCTGAACTCATCCTGTGCAAGAGCGGTACACACGTCTAACCTCTGGGCCATTTCTCCAGCCCCTGCTTTAGCTTTTAATTCTGCCAATTTCACAGCAGTCTCCTCAATACACTCCTCAAGACAAAATACTAAATATTCTGAATTTTCCCTTCTAGAGTATTCAGAAAGAGTGCAAAAGATCTATTACATTTTCCCCCCCTAATCGTTTGGGGCTAAGTATCTGGGAAAATCGGGAACTGTAATTCAGACCTATTCAACTCTGCTAAGTACCAGTTTTGAGAACGGAAACAGGTAAAGATGGAGACAGCAGTAAGAGGGAAATGTGTGCCGTGTGCCATACTGATATTTTCTTTGTGTTTTAACAAATAAAGCTCGCCTGAAGATCAGAGTGCAGAGCTAAACTATTAGAGGCAAGGCAGTGGTGGTGGCGCACACCTTTAACCCCAGCACTCCAGAGACAGAGGCAGACGGATCTCTGTGAGTTCAAGTCCACCCTGGGCTACACAAAATTAATCTAGTCTATAAGAAAAACAGAGCTCAAACAAAGGTAATCCCAGCACTTGAGATCTCATACCTTTAATCCCAGCAGTAGGGAGGTAGAGATAGGAGTGTTATGGCAGGACAGAGAGAGGACTATAAGGCAGGAGGCAGGAGCTGGTATGCAGTCTGAAGCAGTCAGTCTGAGGACAGGATTGCCCTTTGGGATAAAGCTGCTTCTACTTTCAGAGTTAGGGGAACATTTTATTTAATGAGGAGTGAGGGCTTCAAAGGAAGGATCTTGAGTAGCCCAGCTGACCTTGAACCCCTAATCCTCCCACCTACACATCAAGTGCTAGATTTCAGGTGTGCACCTACACCTGGCTCATGAATTTCTTCTGAGTTTCTTTACAGCAATCTGATGCTTCCTGCAACGACTTTATCCTGTAAAACCTGAATGTTATTACTCCTTCCCTCAGCAGTACTAGGAATGAAACCGGGGGCCTTGCAAATGTTTGGCAAGAAATGAATAGATCAAGTTGAAAAGAAAAATCAAGGATATGAGTGTAAAGATGAGCATAATAATAATAAAAATACTTAAGGAAAGCGGGGTTGAGGGTGAAGGGACACGGCACGGATAGAGCCATACCAACTCCTAAGGGTGGACAGGAAAGATGAAGGTCCCCACTCCTCCAGCTAAAAACAAATGAAGGAATGAGTGAGCAAGTGTTTTTATACTTTTATAAATGTCGACGTAATCGCTGGACGGCTTCAAACACGACAGTGTTTTGCCCTATGAGACTAAAGGAAAACAGTGGCATGTGCTGTCTGCTTACAGGACCTTGAAGCACATGGCAGTTGTTTGATTTTCCTTTTAGTACCTGCACAAGTTTGCTTTGAAGAATAATCTTTGGGACACAATCTTTAATATTTTAACAATGCCACTTTCCTAACATGGGCACAGATTTTCCCACGTAAATTTTTTCCATATTTTTTAGTGTGTCAGTGCGTGTGAGCACACATACATGCACATGTATGTGACGTATATGTACATGTGAGAGGATCATGCGTGCCTTCTGAGGCAGTGTCTCCCTGAACCCGGAACCCCCTGGTTTTGTCTAGCATAGAAGCCAGCAAGGCTCAAGTCCCTACACCCCCAGTGCTGAGATGTGCAGGAACATGGACGCTGCCAAGCCAACTCCAGGCCTTGACCTTGAGGAATAAGGCACTCCTAACTGCTGAGCCCCTCTCTGGTCGCAGCACCTACACTAACTTCCAGCGCTAGCCTGGTGTGGTGGTACACTGGGGGGTGGAGGTAAGGGGACCAGAACTTCAAGGTCAACCTCAGCTACGCAGTCAATTCTAAGCCAGCCTGCGACACAGGAAACCCAGTCTTTAAAGAACACTACCACCATCACCTGGACTTAGAAACAGAATGCAACAATGGGCCATCAATAAAAAGCAGTCTCCCTGGGCTGGAGAATCAGTTCCAGGGTTTAGAGCACTAGCTACTCCTCCAGAGGGCCTGGATTCAGTTTCTAGCACCCACATGGCAGCTCACAACCATTTATAATTCAAGTTCCAGTGCATCCCATGCCCTTTTCTGGCCTCTCTAGGTACTGCACACACATGATAAACAGATATGCCTGCACGCAAAACACCGATACAAGTAAAATAAAAATACACCTTTATTTTAAATAAGAAGAAACAGCCCCTGGTAATGTTGAGTTTAATTCTAACTGCTATTTCCACGCTATGGGGTCTGAGGCAAATCTCTGGGGCTCAAACCTTCAGCACCCAGAACTGGACCAGGCGGACCAGGCGGACCAGGCGGACCAGAGCAGTGCTCAGGGAGTGTGATCGCTGCTGTGACACACTTTGGTCAGAGCAATACCTGGGCTGCCCGTGGCAGTCAGCCGCATGCTGCATCATCTAAAGCCGTGCTCCCCTGCAGCAGAGAAAGGGCGGCTGTAATGATTCAGCCCCAGTTACCCCAGACCTGCCACGAGCCATCTGGAACTTGGTGTCTGAATGTTATGAACCCAGATAAGCTCCCATCTGGGCTTCGGAAAATATTCTCAGGATTTAAGTGGCAATTACACAGATAAACACTGAGGCGAAAAGCTATCTTGCTCATTTAACATGTGTATACTTTGTGTGTGTAAAGATTACAACCATACAATAGTTCCCCTATTTCTCCTTAGAATCGGTGGTTTATTATCTGTCTGGTGATTGCTTGTGTGTCTGGGGTGTTGGTTTTTTCCCACAGCGCTGGGGGGGGGGGGGAACTGAAGCTAAGACTGGGGCATATCAGGCAAGAGCCCCAACACTGAACCACATCCCAGCCCTCCTCTTACTTTTGACTTTGAGACGTGACCTTACTAAGCTGACCAAGCAGGTCTTGAACTTATGATCCGTGCACTTTGGTCTCTTGAGGAGCTAAGAACAGCTTGTGCCTCCAGGGGTGACCAGCAGCTAGTTTCTTACACAGTACACAAAAGCTTTTGAGTTTGTGCACAGTTTGATAAGCCCTTTGATCAGTTCTCCTACGCTCTTGGTTCAAAGTTACAACTATAATATGGATGAACACCCACTTTCTACTCCTCAACGATGGAGCTCAGCGATAGCGATCCCTCTGAAGAACACTCAATCATTGTGCTACGGTCGGAACAAGAGAATTACCAAGACATGGTGGGTCTGTGGCTTGGTAGCAGGGCACTTGCTGGGCATGCTCAGGTCAATTCCCAACAGCAACAAAATAATAAGAAGGATACAGACAGGTTAAGCCAAATAGAACCATCATGAAGTGCCAATGCCATGCTTGCTCAGAAGACAACAAAATAAGAGGCTACGGCTGCAACTACACATGGAGCTGCGTGTCCACAGAGCCCCAGGCTGTGACTATACATGGAGCTGTGTGCGTGTCCACAGCGCCCCAGGCTGCGACTATACATGGAGCTGTGTGCGTGTCCACAGTGCCCCAGGCTGTGTTGGAGCTGTGTGCGTGTCCACAGCGCCCCAGGCTGTGACTGCACGTGGAGCTGTGTGCGTGTCCACAGCGCCCCAGGCTGTGACTACACATGGAGCTGTGTGCGTGTCCACAGCGCCCCAGGCTGTGACTACACATGGAGCTGTGTGCGTGTCCACAGCGCCCCAGGCTGTGACTATACATGGAGCTGTGTGCGTGTCCACAGCGCCCCAGGCTGTGACTATACATGGAGCTGTGTGCGTGTCCACAGCGCCCCAGGCTGTGACTACACGTGCAGCTGTGTGCGTGTCCACAGCGCCCCAGGCTGTGACTACACGTGCAGCTGTGTGCGTGTCCACAGAGCCCCAGGCTGTGACTATACATGGAGCTGTGTGCGTGTCCACAGCGCCCCAGGCTGTGACTATACATGGAGCTGTGTGCGTGTCCACAGCGCCCCAGGCTGTGACTACACGTGCAGCTGTGTGCGTGTCCACAGAGCCCCAGGCTGTGACTATACATGGAGCTGTGTGCGTGTCCACAGCGCCCCAGGCTGTGACTATACATGGAGCTGTGTGCGTGTCCACAGCGCCCCAGGCTGTGACTACACGTGCAGCTGTGTGCGTGTCCACAGCGCCCCAGGCTGTGACTATACATGGAGCTGTGTGCGTGTCCACAGCGCCCCAGGCTGTGTTGGAGCGGTGTGCGTGTCCACAGCGCCCCAGGCTGTGACTACACGTGGAGCTGTGTGCGTGTCCACAGCGCCCCAGGCTGTGACTACACGTGGAGCTGTGTGCGTGTCCACAGCGCCCCAGGCTGTGACTATACATGGAGCTGTGTGCGTGTCCACAGAGCCCCAGGCTGTGTTGGAGCTGTGTGCGTGTCCACAGCGCCCCAGGCTGTGACTACACGTGGAGCTGTGTGCGTGTCCACAGCGCCCCAGGCTGTGTTGGAGCTGTGTGCGTGTCCACAGCGCCCCAGGCTGTGACTACACGTGGAGCTGTGTGCGTGTCCACAGCGCCCCAGGCTGTGACTACACGTGGAGCTGCGTGCGTGTCCACAGTGCCCCAGGCTGTGACTGCACGTGGAGCTGTGTGCGTGTCCACAGCGCCCCAGGCTGTGACTATACATGGAGCTGTGTGCGTGTCCACAGAGCCCCAGGCTGTGACTGCACGTGGAGCTGTGTGCGTGTCCACAGCGCCCCAGGCTGTGACTATACATGGAGCGGTGTGCGTGTCCACAGCGCCCCAGGCTGTGACTACACGTGGAGCTGTGTGCGTGTCCACGGCGCCCCAGGCTGTGACTGCACGTGGAGCTGTGTGCGTGTCCACAGAGCCCCAGGCTGTGTTGGAGCGGTGTGCGTGTCCACAGCGCCCCAGGCTGTGACTACACGTGGAGCTGTGTGCGTGTCCACAGCGCCCCAGGCTGTGACTACACGTGGAGCTGTGTGCGTGTTCACAGCGCCCCAGGCTGTGACTACACATGGAGCTGTGTGCGTGTCCACAGCGCCCCAGGCTGTGACTATACATGGAGCTGTGTGCGTGTCCACAGCACCTCAGTAACCAACCAGAAAAAAAACTCCAGCTGCAAAGAACACTGGGGGAAGAGGTGCTGAGCTAGACGGTGGAGCTTCAGGAAATCCAGGTGGACCAAATGCATCAGAAGAGAGGGTGGTTTGCTAACAGCAACCTAAAGGATACATGGAGAAGAGTCCTGGTCAGAAGAAAGATGTCCACCGAAAGGCCAGGGGCATCCCACTGGAGAAGTTATTCCACTCCGGTGGAGAGATCCCTGATAAGAACTGGTCTGTACAGCCAGTGGTGGTGGTGCACGCCTTTGATCCCAGCACTCAGGAGGCAGAGGCAGGCGGATCTCTATGAGTTCGAGACCAACCTAGCTGAGTTCTAGGGTGGCCAGGGCTACACAAAGAAATCCTGTCTCAAAAAAACCAAAATCAGAAAAAAGTAAAGATCTGGTCTAGGTAAGGCTGTCCTCCACAGCTCAAGACTGCTGGGATGAGCAGACAGGCTCTGGACCCTCCAGGGTACAGGCTCTCTGTTTGGTGGTGTTGGAGGTCCTTCTGTCTGTGTGTTGTTTTTATTGGTTAATAAATAAAGAAAACTGGCTTGTGTCTTGATAATGCAGAACGGAACTAGGCAGGGAAACCTAAACTGAATGCTGGGAGAAAGAACGGTGGAGTGAGGGAGAAGCCGTGTAGCCCCGCCGGAGACAGACTGCAGGATTTTAGCTGGTAAGCCACAGCATCATGGCGATACACAGATTAATAGAAATGGGTTAAATATGTAGAGTTAGTCAATAAGAAGCCAGAGCTAATGGGCCAAGCAGTGTTTTAAATAATATAGTTTCTGTGTGATTTTTTTTTAGAGGGGTTGAGCAGCCGGGAACCAACAAGGAACCTCCTCCAAAAGTCTGGCCTCTTAAGAGGACGACAAACTCCCCCAGCTGCAGGCTCAGTGAAACAGGAAAATGGGGAAGAGATGACAAGAAGGAGCTGTCCTTCCTCATTCCAAGGGACAAAAGCGACAACCACTTTCTCCTGAGGCAAACCTGGTGGGAAAGTGCAGTTCCTAAATACCGCCACAGGGCGGAGTCTGGACCACACAGGGGACTAGGGATCCAGCACTATGGTTAATTCCCACACTTTTGCATAAAGATGAAAAGAGGTTAGCTCAGAAGTACCACAGAGGAGGCAAACACATCTATGCACCAGGCCCATACCAATCTTAGAAGTCTTAGGGGTTTCCTGAAGGACACAATGTGGAAGGAGGAGTATAAAAAGCGTAAGAGTCGAAAAATCTTTCAAAGTACCAGATATAGGTGTGTGTTATATTGTCAACAGAACTCGTAATAGTTGACTCTCTAACACATTTCACCCCAATTTTAAAATAAAAATTGTGGAGTGTCAGAGCTAGAGTCAGCTAGGAAGATGAAGGGGGGTCTGCGGATGCCGGGCGGGGAGGAACACACAAGACTGGCTAATGGAAGTGAATACAATCAAAACATCTGTATGGAAATCACCTAATCATCACTGTAATTAGTACACACTAACAAAATCATTTTTAAGAGAACCATGTGGTCAAATCAAGAAGCTAAGAGTTCATTCCCTGATTCTGAGCTTACAAATGACCTCAGAAAACTTGTAGGCCTGTTCTTCCTTCCTCCCTCTCCTTCCTGCTTGCTCCCTCTCCTTCCAGCTCGCTCCCTCTCTCAACTACACATGGATCTTATGGTTACTTTTCTAAAATTACATTGTGTCCATTTCTTCCCCCAACCCAGCCAGAACTTAATCAGGGTAAAGACCAGAACATTGCCTGAGAAGAAAGGGCTAGAACTTCACCACCAAATGTAGCACCAGCACTCTCAGCGTGGGGCGGAGGGGGGGCGGAGGGGAGGTCCTGCTGGGCACCTTCCAGCCAGACCACCGAGCCTCTCTGCGGGTGGGCACACTGGCCCTCCTTCCTTCCTGCCCCCATCACAGAACAGCAGGCAGTGGGGCTGGGCCCCTGCCTTGTTTACTACTTAATAGATTTTCTCATTTAATTCTCACGGTGGCTCTTCCAACAGGATCCCCCCTTTTACAAACATCTCTAATTAGAGAGTTAGACTTTCTTCAAGGCTGACCAACTAACAAGCAGGAGGACTGCGATGTAGTTCAGACCTGATGCTAAGTCTATAATATCCTAAGAATTTTGCTATTTATTGAATAGGAAATTCTCCATTGACCTATGAAATAAGGAAACATACTACCAAAGAGAAGAGGGAGAGAAGAGAGGATGGAGAGGGAGAGAGAAAAGACAAGATTAACAAACCCACATCCATCTTCGTGAGCTCCTGCCCAACTCTCCTAGGAGGGATCTTGAAACATTCTAGACACAAAGTCCCCCACTCCACTGTAAGTCAGCATCGCCCTACCGACACTTCTATCCACAAAACAAGTCTTACTTTTCTCTCTGCTGTTATAAAGCATAACCTGTGTTTAATAACTGTTTGGTACCTTTGATTAGAGGCATTTATAATGTCTTTTTTGTAAGGCTTCTCTAAGTGTCTTCCTGAAGGCAACATGATGAGAAAATGAGGGCCTCTGGAGTCAGGGGATTGAAATTCAAATCCAGAAGCCACACTTGACAGATGTTTGAGCCCTTAGATGAATTCAGAATCTCAACAGGGATGGGGGAGGTAGCTGAGCAGGTAAGAGCACTTGCTGCTGTTGCAGAGGACCCAGGTTCAATTCTCAGCACCCACATGGTGATGGCTCATAACCTTCTGTAACTCCAGGAACAGAAGCCTTCTTCTGGGCTCTTCAAGTACCAGGGTACACATGCACATATAGATAAACCGCTAAGGCACGTAAGATAAATAAATAAAGCTTTCTTTTTAAAAGGTATTAAGGTAGGCATACGCCAAAGTGCACTTCACATGCGAAAAGAAGGAAGACAACCTCCTAGAGAAGAGGTGCACAGCCCCATTCTCCCTTCCGGGGCCTCTGGAATTCAGGCTGCCAGTTTCTAGTGACCACTGCACCCTCCATTCTCCTCCCAACACAGGACAGGCTGGCTGAGCTTCCCCACCTCCATCCTGCTGTGTCTTCATTGCGTAGCCACCAAGGGAGGCAGCAGAGAGTGGCAGAACTGAGGTAGGGGACAAGTTAGACATCGAGGGTGTGGCTCTATGCTTGTCCTCCTTTAAGAAGCCACAAAGCTCATACACATGAACCTCAGCTTCCTTGTTTGTGAGACAGAAATAAAACACACAATATATGACACACACTGGCCCTATCATGGTGCATACACTCCAACTCACATCCTTCTGTCCCTAAAACACCCCCAACACTCACCAGAAAATGATCACTCTCCACCTGTTCCCATCCCAGCCTCTTCCCTTTGGTATTGAGGGGGCAGTTCTATGGTAAAGAGCTTGCCTGCAATACACAAGGCCCAAAGTTCCAGCCACAGCAGCACAACTTCTTCACACACACACACACACACACACACACACACACACACACGCAAATAAAACACGGGGGGGGGGGACTGTGATCAGTGGAAGAAAGAGCAGCAAGGCACACCTGATAAAAATACATTGTACATATAGATGTGTGTGCATTTGTCTACACACACACACACACACACACACACACACACCATAATGAAACTTACTAGTATGTATGGTTAGCAATGCTAGTAAAAATAAACAACATCCCCTTGGTTTCCAGAGGTATGCGATGGACTGTGTTACACTCAGTGTAGTGTCTCTCGCGCTTCCTTTTCACAAGGTGCAGAGTGAGGTGTGTAACCAAGCTCGCTGGGGTTTACACGAAGACTCTCAAGGCCCCTCTACAAGGTGTTCCTTGCTCCTTAACAGAATCACAATTGCTTTCAACCTTTAACTATGATCTTCAAGTTGTTTTCAGAAACATTCTCCTTTCCATGCTCAGTGTGCCCAGTTCAGTGTCTCAACTGTGTTAGTCAGCACTCGCCTAAGCCTGGGCTCCCCCCAAGCAGCAGCGCGCAGAATCAAGGGTGGGCGTGGCAGCACCGCTCACCTTGCCTTTCTCCTTTATTCTGCACCTCTCCTGCCCACGCCCACATCTCTGGCTCCTTCAGGGTAGGAACTGAAGGAGTGGGTAGAGACAGGGAGGGTCAAAAGACCACACCAATGAACTTTGATGCTCTTTCTCATGAATGCCTGCGGGTTTCCTGGGAGAGTCCCCAAGATGGAGTGTGTGACGTAAAACACGCAGGCCTTGAGTGAAGCCTACTTACAACTCCCAACCCTGAATCTCAGAGGCTTTCTCGGGTCCCTCTTGACTCAAGTCACCTTTCAAGTGGCCAACGATGCATGCTGGGCCTGCCTAGGTGGCTTTACACCAGTTCCACCCAGCATTACCACCTTCCCGAATCCAGACAACTCACCATTCAGTGGCCTCCTTTCCCTCTGCTCCACCCACTTGGAGCTACAGCCACCCTGATCAGTACTACCCAAACTGCCACGCTCTCAGAAAGAGTTTGTTAAAGGGCCCCTCCCCACCATTTGGGCTACATAAAGACTTCAGAAGCAACCCCCATGGGTGAGAGGTGACTTGGCAGTTACTATGGCTAGCTTCCAGGGTGTGAGTTTGATTTCCAGCACGTACATCAACCTGGTGGCTCACAACCACCTCTAATTCTGGTCCCTAGGGCACTAGACACCCTCTTCTTGGTCTCAAGAGGAAACCAGGACTCATACATACAGAGAGGCACACACACACACACACACACATAAATAAATATACATCTAAAAACAAGAAGCAAGTTTCGCGTTGACTCCTCTAGGCGTGGAAAGAAGGCAAACAGAGCACATCCCAGCTCTCCACAAACATCCTTGCTAGAACACTGAACTTCCAACACTTCCCTGGAGGTAGGTGTGACCTCAGCGTGCAAAATCCTCTACACCGGTGGGCCCTTGGAACATGACAACTGGGCACCACCTGTTTTATTCTCGATCTTCGGGGCTTCAACAGAACTAAGCATTCTTGTTCCAGTTAAAATAACACCACGGACTCCCCAGGTCAAATGGACCTTGGCCTGACTCCACAGGGTGTAGCTCACACTTCTCAGAACATCTCCGGAGTCAACACCTTGCCATCTTGATCATAGCCACAACCTCAAAATATGGGTTGTGGGGAAAGCCAATCAGTGGTGGGGAAGGAGCGAGGGCCCTCCCACCAGCAGTCTCTGGTCTCTACACAAACAGTGGGGATTTCTCTGCTAACACCAGCCCTACAGCTCCGGGCAGCTGTGGCTCTCCCTTGTGTCACTCTGCAAGAGCAGCTGTCAAGACACAGAGAACCTTTGTTCTCACCACCACCCTAACCTTGATGTCAAATGCTCCCGTATGATTGACAGCCCGCAACTGACTAGTTTCCCCCTAAATGAAATTTCAAGGAACACAATTGATTACAGTTATGGGCATGATGCACGCCCTGGGATTCAAATGCAGATTAATAAAAGTATCACTAAGTCCAGCAAGCCCTTTAAGTTTATCTTATTAGCAAAACTGAGGCCTTAGGTAAATGCTAATCATCCCAGGCTGCCTAGGGACTCGAGGTCCCTTCTACCCACCTTCAGCATGGAGCTGTAGGGGATTGGACCAGCTACACCACCACTGAAGCAAGCACAGTCCATTACAAGCCTGTCCCCGGCAGAGCTGTTTCTAAGTCAATTATGTGGGTCTCAGCTCCCCCAGGGAATTTTTTCTTCCTAATCTGGGGTTATGCCCATAGGCCAAAACACAGAAACACAGTCCTGAGCCAGTACCAGCCCCCGGGTCTAAGCTCTAGGGCACTGTCACCTGGTCCAAGAGGAAATGGGAAGTGGATTTCTTTGGCTTTTCCAGGGTGCAGGGCCAGCCAGATGGAGACTCATCAGGAGGAAAACTGTCCTCAGGAACCTCTTGTGCACGCCAGCCTCGTCCACCCACCTCCACTTCCCATTCCCAGGTTTCCGCTTCCTTCTAAACTACGTTCTTCACACAGCATCACCTAACACCTCCTGTTCTCCCCCTGTTCCTCCATCCCCTCCGGAACCCTCAACTCACCCAGAGGCAGCAGGTGGGACAGTCCAATCTGGGTACACTGCAGTAGACAGTTCAACTCAACCTACGCACCAATGTCTCCCCTTAGAAAGAGCAAAATCCAGGCTAGGGTGTAGCTGGGTGGCCAGACACAGAGTAACAAAGCCTTGGGATCAATCCTCAGGGCTGCCCTCCATCCCCCAAATAGTCTGAATTAAAAGGAATTGTTAGTAACATTCGGGTCAAAATGAAAAGGAAGAGCTCCATTCTCTGTGGAGGGAAAATTACGAGGGGGTAAATTGCCATTTCGCGACGTCAGCGCCCTAACAGCCTTGGCTTATAAAGCATCTTTTATTCTCCCAAATACACAGGTTCAAAGGAAAGAAAATAAAAGGTTTCTTCCTGTTTTCTCCCTGTTCCTCCACAATCCTACCACACCTGTAAGGCTAACCTGCTCGACAGGTTATTCCCACAAGAAGACAGAAACGCTCTGTGTGCAGTTTGAAAACTGCACGGGGCAGGGAGGAGATGGGGGGAGGGGGAGGATGGAGGGGCTACTATGGCCACAAGCACTGTATATACACATAAACCATTTGGGGATGAGACAAGCTTAACTACATTACCACCTACACAGCTATCTACTCATCTTCTGGAGCTGACATAACAGTTAGCAGGCAATGGGCAACAGTAGGTCAATGGCCTATTTCATGTAACGTGATAAATGCTTATTTATTGCCAAAGCCAAAGAGATGGCTCAGTAGGAAAAGGTGCTTGCCACCTAACCTAAAGACCTGAGTTCAACCCCAGTATCCACAGGGTAGGAGAGCACCAACTCCCATGAGCTGTCCACAGCATTACACACACACACACACACACACACACACACACACACAGAGCAACTATTGTATTTTTATTCAATAGATAATACATAAACACTGACTACATATTTAAGAATAAGAATTAGCTATGTTTAGCTGCACATGCCTACGATGCCAGCGACCAGTACTGAGGCAGGAGAATCGTGAGTTTGAAGCCAGTCTGTGCTACATAGTGAGAAACTCACTGTATTCAAGAATACAAAAAATGAAAAGAATGGCAGCACAGACAGAAGACACACAACAGAGATAGCCTGGCTGCGTGTCATCTGTGGAGGATCTGAGTAAATCCCTTAGCAGTGGCTCTTTTGAGCTATGTGTGTCCTTCTGGTGTCTTCCGGTCCTTGCTCAGCTGAAGCTCACTCCTAGGGCGTTCACAAGTCTCCCTTGTCCTTTGCACTCCGGTAGCTGCTGCCTAATTTCCTTGCCTCCATCTCAGGGAGACCACAGCTGCCTGAACAGCACTCCTTAGCTGGACTTCTGGGGCACGCAGTTGCCAAGGCTTCTTCTGAACCCTGCCTCTCCGTACCAGGATCCTCACTGCCCCCTCTTGTCCTCGCTGCAGATCAGTCGGGCCTCGAGTCAGCAGAGAGTTTCAGAATCGTTACCTTCAGGACTCATGTGACCTTGACATAAAGCAAAGGTGACCACTGACTGCTTCTATTTGACCCCCAATCCTAACACCGCCACTGACGTTCCCAACCACCGGGCATCCTAGTTCCGGGGTGATTTCTTAGATGGTTGTCTTCTTCCCTGAAATCTTTTCTTACAGTGATAATCTTTTTAGCAATCCCGGCTCTTCCCAGAATCCAACCACACTTTCTTGTCTTTTCCTTATCTGTGTGTCTGTGTATACATATGTGCACGTGTGTGTGCACTCCACAATGTGTATGTGAAGACTGCAGGGCAACTGGCAGAAGTCAGTTCTCTCCTTCCATCGCATAAGGTCAGGGATCTAACTCAGCGCTTTTACTCACTGAGCAATCTCTCAGGACCTTTTTGGTGTAAAACCTATTATTGGAGTACAATTCACATCCCAGAAAACCCACTGGTGCAAAGTCCACCACTCTAGGCCTTTTCCACCTTTGCAGGTTGTGCAACACCACTGTCCCCTCTAACCCAAGAACATTTTCAAGAAAGAGCCCCTTAGCCACTAGCTGCTCCCATACCCACTCGCACCCTGAAGTCACCAACCCAGCCAGCTGCTGTCTCTAGACAGCTACACGTGGTGTCAGCGTACATGGTCTGTCTAGCTTCCCGTCACGTTTCCAGGGTCATCCATGTTTACAGCCTGCTGTCATCAGCGCTTCTGTTGTAATAGGAGCGGCGGGGCTGCGTCCCCAGCACCCGGGCCGCCTGCTAGCTTATGCCCTGAAATAATTACACGGACACTGTATTCTTTTAAACACTGCTTGGCCCATTATATCTAGCCTCTTCTCGGCTAACTCTCGCACCTGGACTAGCCCATTTCTAATAATGTGTGTAGCACCACTAGGTGCGCTTACCTG
The DNA here is from genome assembly GCF_037038515.1 of Microtus pennsylvanicus. Classification (NCBI taxonomy): domain Eukaryota; kingdom Metazoa; phylum Chordata; class Mammalia; order Rodentia; family Cricetidae; genus Microtus; species Microtus pennsylvanicus. The sequence continues at coordinate 55,127,459 of NC_134583.1, forward strand.
GAAGATTCTAGCCTACGTCCATCCTGGGTCGCAGCTTCATCGCGTCTGCCCGGGAGAGGGGAGCATGGCCTCTGTCTGAGGTGTCTTACCTCACTTCCTCTTCCTCCCAGCATTCTGTTCTGTTTACTCCTCCCACATATGTTTTAACCTATGAGGCCAAGCAGTTTCTTTATTACTTAACCAATGACCTTCCTCCATCACGCTTCCTTCCTTATTCCTTGTTTCACGTCAGTGTTGGTGTAAACACACGCCATCCATTCACTATCTGCAGGACAGTGTGGCCTTTTCTGCACTTGGGCTGATATGTGAACGCTAGCTGTTGTATGTACATGTAAAAATACTCAGGCATGTCTACTTTCCTTAACTATGTATTTAGTGGCAGGTGGCGGGATCATATAGTAACTTTACTATTTGGTCTGGTTTTGGTTTGAGTTTGGTTTGTTTTGAGACAGGGTCTCACTATGCAACCCTGGATGACCCAGAACTCACCACGTAAGCCAGGCTGACCTCGAACTCAGAGATCTGCCTGCCTCTGCCTCTGGGGTGTTCAAAGTAGTGTGCACTACTTTTAGCTTTCTGGGGAGTCACTAGTTTTCTAAGACTGTGGCACCCCAGTTCATTTTTATGCATCGTGAGCCCTTATGTCTGGCAGAATTCACCTCACCTAACGCATGTATCTAAAATACAGCCTTTCTGACCATCACTGTTATCGTACATACTGAAATATTGCCTCACCAAAGTTTAGGTCTGTATTTTCCTAACAGGATACTGAGTGTCTTTTTAGATACTTATTGGCCATAAGTACATCTTCTTGGTAGAAATGTCTATTCAAATCACTGCCCACTTTTAAACAGAATAAGAAACTATTTTATAGCCAGCTATAGTGGCACATGCCTTTAATCCCAGCACCAGGAAAGCAGACTTAGGAAGATCTCTGTGAGTTCAAAGGCAGCTTGGTCTATACAGTGAGTTCCAAACCAGTCAGAGCTTCATAGAGAGACCCAGTCTCAAAAAAAGAAGAAAAAAAACCCCTTTCTATATTCTGGAATATAAACCCCTTACCAGATAATGGTCAGTGCTTCTTTTCTCCCATGGCTTCATTTCTATAAAATCTCCCAGCCACAAATCCAGACACAATTTCTAAATCTCATCCTGGGGCCCAAAGCCCTGTTATTACCAAAAAGTCTCGGTAAGCTCAGCATATACGTAGAACCTGTTCTGTGGACACAGATAATTGGATGATAATATCAGCCATACAGAGATGTCTAAGGCTGCTACTGCCCGTCCACTTTTAGATGGATCGCCTGCAACATTTGAGAATTTCTACAGGTTGAGTCATTTTGGACACTTCTGTGTTGGCAGTGTTTTAATAACTGTTCCCATATCTCTCACACACACACCCTGTCCTTCCGTGAATAGCTGTCCAGAGTGTTGACTGCTGGTCCAGAAGATTCCCACTGCTGTAGCCACACTCTAACAACCCATCCTCCTGCCAGCCCTGAGCTTCCTCATCATACTGGACTCCTCTGTCTAGACCACGCCCTTGTCAGGTTCACCTGATCCAGTACATGAACACATCCCTCAGTCAGATCTGAAGTCCCATCAACAACATGCCTTGTGCCAAGGAGAGGGAAAACACTGCCACCTCAGAAGGGTCTCAGATGACTCACTTGCAGAACTACTCAAACGGTGCATCTATCTAATGGTGGATAGCAACTCTGTATGGCTGAGGATGTCCTCATTTCACAGATAAAACCATGCAGGCTCAATGGTCAGATAATCTGTCGAAGGTCACAAGTCAGTAAATTGGCAAAAGTAAGATCCAAACCAGGTCTGACTAAATGTAAATAGACAGACAGACAGACAGACAGAGAACCAAACCACTCTTCCAGTGCTGCATCCGTCAATCTGCTGTGCTAACATCGAAGTTTACAGCCTGTACTGTCTTTTGTTGTTGCTGCCCTGTGCCATCGTCGGTCATGAATTTAGTTACAGAGGGTGTGACGGTTCCACTTCTGTGTAACTCTAACTAGATTTGGAATCACCTAGGAGGCAGGACTCTGGGAGGGTATTTCCAGACAAGTTTAACCAAGAAGGGAAGACCCGTCCAGAATGTGGAGGCACCATCCCATGGGCTGTGGTCCTGACTGAATAAAAGGAGGTATAAAAAGAGAAACTGAGTCAAGCACCAGCACCCACTCATCTCTGCATCCTGACTAAAGTACCACGTGACCAGTGGCCTCATGCCTCTGCTGCCATATCCTCCCGGTATGATGGGCTCTATACCTTCTCCCAAACCATGAGCAGAAACAGATCATTCTCTTAAGCTATTCCCTATCGCAGATTTTTTCACAGTCACAAGAAAAGAAACCAAACAGCTGCCGACAAAGAGAAGAGACAGCAAAAGCAGAGTCCAAGTCAAAATGCTGTTTCTACATTCATAACAGCACAAGTGTATCAGTGTTTTAAAAAAAATTAAAAAAAACCCACAAGGACTGAGAATATAGGTCAGCAGTTGAGCACTCAAAAATAAGCTTTGTCCCAATGAGTTCACGTCAAGAAATCTATACCAGAAATACATGTTTCTCTGTGAAAAACCGACATAATTATCTTTCAATTCTTTCAAAATCAATACAGCACAAAAGAAGGGCAGGGACTAAGGGGATGGGAGGGTGACTGAAGGGTGGAGAGCCTGCCTAGCCTGCAGAAGGCCCTGGATATGGTGTCCACACCACAAGGCAAAACAAGTCAGAATGACTCTGTGCTAAAACAGAGTAATCTCAAGATACGCAGTTGAGAAAATATGCCCGCTTTACATATTTGCTCTATACATAAAATGCTTCTAGAAAGATACAGAAAGTGATCAACCTCCATTATATATGGAAAGAAGAACTGGGTTGCTAGGGACATCGGTGGGAGGAAGTATTTCTGAAAGGTTTTATAGCATGTGAATAAAAAAAATCAAATGTGGGTTAAATTAAATACACACGCCTTGGCAATAAAAGTTAGATCCAGTCTCTCTTTGCTTTTAGGTATAAATGAACAATTTGCTCTTTCTGGTCAAGGTTTTTCCCAGCACTGTAATGATACTATGATATACTTAGCTTATACAATGTATTAAAAATAACAGTGGGTGCTGAAGAATGCCCGAGTTTGTGATAAGGGAAGGTTAGAGTTTCTGAGAGGTCTGGTCACAATCAAATCTCAGCTACTTTGTAGCCATAGGGTTTACAATCATTCCTGGCCTCCACAGCTGACACCAGGGTTGCTTGCTTACTAAGTTAGTATGATAACTACTTGCCAGAGTTTGTAATGACTGATATGCAACATGGGAAAATTCTCTAACCCTGCAAGACCGTGTGAAATCTAAAGAACTGAAGAGACGCTCTCTCCAGGTTTTACACAGTGAGTGCTGGAAAGAGCATGACCTCCACTGAGTCATCAGACCAGGACATCTCACCTAAATGCTACATGACTCAAAATGTTTCTTAATCTCTTCAAACTCACTTTCCTCACCGATAACATGGATATAACTATTCATATCTGAAAGGTTCACTGAGCAGATTAGGTGATATTGTAACATACTTGCTATATGGTTTGGCTCAACATGGAAATTCAAAACTTGCCTCTCTTCCCTTCCAAACACAGAAAGAAGGGAAGGCTGCTCTGGCTGCAGGTAGGTGGCCACCTCACCCTAGCTATAACGCTTGCTACCACAGGCTCCAGCTGTTGCTTCCTTTTTCACTTCCTTTCCTCATCCACTGCTGCCCACCCAATGTCCTAAACTCCAATTTCATTTCCTAACTCTTCTAGAACAGAGAAAAGTCTATAAACATAAAACCAGAAGCCCCAAAAGCAGGGTGCACACCTTTAATCCCAACACTCAGGAGGCAAGGCTTGCAGATCTCTGAGTTCAAGGCCAATCTGGTCTACAGAATGAATTCCCAAACATCCAAGAATACAGAGAAAAACCCTGTCTCGAAGAATCAAAACCAAAAATAAAAATAAAACCAGAAGCCCACATCCCATTGAACTGTAAAAACTCCACATGAACCTCCCTCAGATTCACTCAGCAGTGAATCTACACATACCAAGAAGCTACCACATGCCAGTCAGTCACTGTACATGATCAAAGCCTGGCTTCTCAGACACTGCTTGCAAGTTCTCAGAAAGCCCTCCACCAACAAATGAACACTGATAAATCAATGGGATAAGGACAATAAGGAACAGGGAGATCGACTACAAAATGTGAATGGAGAAAACAATGGCCAGAGTTGGCTTCACTAATCCTGACACACTGAGAGAAGCTAAGGTGGAGGGAGTGAAGGAGTGAACCCTGCTGCTCCTAAAGAGAGGATCCAGAGAGAGAAACCCTGGGGGCACACTTGAGGAACTACAAGGGAGTGCAGCCTCTGAAGTCAAGCAGGAGGCAGGCTCATCCTTGAGGGTCACAGTGAAGACTTGAGATATTACGCAGAAGTGAAGAAACCCCACTGGCGTGTTTAAAGCAGGAGTCAGCTCTTTCACACCAACGGTAACTGGTCACTGCAGGAGTCTGGACTGTGGAGGGTGGTGAAGGGCGGCTAGAGCCTATCACGAGGAGAGTGGCTGCGCGAGCCAGAAGTGGCCGGCTCTGTGTGGAGGCCCCACAGTTGACAAACTGGATGTGGATTTAGGGTCTGTCGGCAGGGACCGGATGGCATGAGGACTTCTGCCTGTAACTGGAAAAATGATCACCATCATCTACCAAGCTTCTTCCAGCGGCGTGAGAGGGCGGGCAGAAGAGAAGTGGGAACTGACAGGGCTCGGTGTTCTGCTGTCACACCTAGGACACAAACACTGGGAGCAGGGTCCTTAGATCAGAGGGGAGCAGATCTGTGGTCCAGTATAGAGGGGTCAGGACAACACCCATCCAGGCAAGAGGACCAAGAGGTAAAAACTGAAAAATTGTAGGAAAAGAACAAAGAAAATGGTAGCCAGGGGTTGGGAGAGGGCTCGGTTAGTGAATGTGCCCACCATTAAACCTGAGGAGTCACACTCGGTTCCCTGGATTGACAGTGGAAGGAGAGAGCTGACTTGACTCCAACAACCTCTAACTTCCCAAGTGTGTCATGAGTGCACACGCGCACACACCACTAAATAAGTACGTGTAATGAAAAGAATTTTAAGGGGAAAAAGTAGTCGGACAAAGTTGGGAAAGATAAGCAAGTGTCAGAGGTGGTCTCCTCGTAGTGAATAGACCGCACTTCCGTGACCTCCGGGGTGGGCCGGACGCTGTTCTCCCTACAACAGAGAGGTACACAGGTGATTGCGCAGCTTGCTTATAAAGCTGGACTGCAAGGAGAATCCCAAGCTCCCAGAACTCCAGTTGCCCTTGGGTTAAACACCTGTTTCAGACAAGGAAGTTCTTTTTTTCCTTAGCTTGTCAGTGTCCACCTCTTCTCTCACCCTGGCTGCACTTTCCTTCTGGTCCTGTCAGGCAATGGCCAGAAGGGTTCTACTACTTCCTGTCAAAGGACCTGTGTCAAGAACCTTTCAGACACAATCAGGAGGATCTGTATCTTCACATCACCCTTGGTACTTCTCTAAAGATTCGGGGGGTAGGGTGGGGGTGGTTCATTTGGTTTGAAAACATTTCAATAGGCCAGCCATACTGGCACACACCTTTAATCTCAGCACTCAGGAGGCAGAAACAAGGGGACTTCTGTGAGTTAAGGCGCCTAATCTACACAGTGAACTCCAGACCAGCTACAGTAAGACCCTATCTTAAAAAATAATAATGAAAATTTAAAAAGTCAGGCGGTGGTGGCGCACGCCTTTAATCCCAGCACTCAATCCCAGCACTTGTCTGTGAGTTCAAGGCCAGCCTGGTCCACAGAGCAAGTTTCAAGACAGGCAGGGATACCCAGAGGAAACCCTGTCTCGAAAAATCAAGATGATGATGATGATATAAAAATACTGTATTTAGGAGAAATCAAATCAATTTTATTTGAAAGTCATTTTGGTAAGATATTTTAAAATGTGCTATTTCACAGAACATAGCCAGGAATGAAGGAAACCCACCGCACAGTACAAAAGGTCTACTAGCATAATGTGTCCTAGCAGCTGCTACTAGAAACAGGTAATAGCCTGCACGTCCCTGAAGTGACCAGGTAAATGAGAAACATGGCCAATCCATGGCAGCACAGTAATCAGCCATTAAAAGAAATAAGCCAAGGACGTGGAAAGTCGGCTGGGTGAATTGCAGCTCAAGTGTGAGTACCAGCCAAGTGGACGCCAGGCCCTTGCTGCTACGTTAGTCTAGTCCAAAAGGCAAGCTTACTGAAAGGCTCTATCTCAAAACGTACGGTGGAAAGCAACAGAACAAGACACCTGACCTCCATAGGCTTGCACAAATGGGTGAGCACATGAATGTGCATGTGCGTGCACACATACACACACACGAGCAAGAATCCACGAGTGAACTGAAAGAGTATCCACACATACTAAGTTCATTCATTCGACAGATACTTGAAGGACGCTTTGTGCCTAGGAGCTGGCAGTTCAATCCCTGAACTTTACATTTCAGCAGAGATAACACATGAACAAGACCATGTCTTGAAATGCAGGCCACAAAATACCACAACAGACTGAAGTGGGAAGAGAGGAGAAGGGAAAAGGACGGCTGTTTTCACGAACTAGACTGCCAAACAGTACAGCCAGAGGCTCGTATCATTAAACTCTGCGAAAAGCTTTATGAAATCCACAAGAATTAAAAATGCTCAGGCCCGTCCTCTCAGAATGGGAAAGGGGAGAACGCCCTCACCAGTTTCCCTCCAAACCACACACCTGGAGGCTGGGCCGGGGTTTCTCAGAAAGTGGCAGGGCCAGCCTCTCACTCCTGATGGACTCATTTCACACAGCCACTGGGAAGTTGCTGTTGTTTTGTGAAAATTCCCTTCTGATGGCACACAGATCTAACTCAGACCACATCGCCGGGCACACTGTGAAGCTTTTAAGTGGAGACACGCACGACTTACATTAAAATGAACCACAAAAACATTCGTCTTAGAGAAATAACCAAGAACGTGTAGGCTTTCTCAATTCAAGACAAAACGGCACAGTCACAGAATGTAAGACCTTGCTCACACAAAAGTCTAAAATTACAGCTTGTGTGTGAGCTCTGGCTAACTTCACAGCACAAGACCGCCACATCAAGGGTAACCACGCAACTGAATTCCGAGTCACATTTAGAGTGTGACGTAGCAGCTAATCCATAACTATTATTACATTGGTAAGAAAGTACTTTCACCTGCTCATTAGCCAATTTGCGGTGAAGTTAACTCACTGTAGTGGGCTGAAACGGGAGCACCAAAAACACATACACACCCGACTCCTAACCCCCTGGTGCCTGCGACTATGACCTTATTTGGAAATACGGACTTTGGTAGATATAATTAAGAAGCTCAAGGTGAGATCATTCTGGAACTAAAGCCAGTGACTGCTATGCTTAGACAGTGGTCTGAGGCACAGACGAGACCCACAGAAGGCCGTGGAAAGGAAGGCCCAGGCAGACTGGAGTGAGCTGCCAACAACACCCAGTCAGGTGGGCAAGTGGTTCTCCCTTTGAGAGCTCAGAACTGAACAACCCAAACCCACAACTCTGGGGACTTTGGGCCTACAGAAATGAGAATATAAATTTGCCTTGCGTCAGCCAAGGTTATGATCCTTTGCCAGAGCAACCCCAGGAGGTAACACTCACCTATCAATATTTGCTGCTCCTGTGTGTATGTGTGTTTAAAAACCAAGAGGAATTCATAACAAAAGTCCTTGCTCCTCTTCAAGCTAATGGAACAAAAAAAAAAGCAAACTATCCCCAGTTCATCTTACTGTAGGGACAGCAAAACAACAGGCTTGTTTCTTTTCCCTGGAGATTCAGTTTTTTTTTTAAAGAAAAAGCACAAAAACGAAAGTGTGGGGAATCTTAAGTCATTTCAGGAACGTCATCAGAATAACTATTTGTTTCACAGTGTATTGAGAGAGAGAGAGAGAGAGAGAGAGAGAGAGAGAGAGAGAGAGAGAGAGAGAGAGAAGGGAGGGAAGAAGGAAGGAAGGGAACCATTAGGACTGTAGTATGGCGCGGTGGGAGAGCACCTGCCTCCTGCCTGAGCCCTGTGCCCACCCCCAGCATCCCACAGACTCACACACAGTGCGGCCACTGCAGAATAAAGGTGGATGTGCTGGTCCACACCTACAGTCCCAACTACCGCTCCCTGTACCCAAGGCAAGGGTCCATCAGCTGAAGAATTAGAATAGCCTTAGAAACAGATCAAGGCCCCATGGGCGGAGAGGGTAGGAGGGCTTGGTAGATCACACCTTTAATCCCGGCACTGGGGAGGCAGAAGCAGGTAGATCTTTGTGAGGTCAGCTTAGTCTACAGAGTTAAGTTGTAGTCCAGCCAGGGCTATATAATAAGACCCTTTCTCCCCACCCCCATCCAAAAAAATTAAGAAGGTAATTTTACTATTTGAGTTTGGTTACTACTTTAAAATAAACATTTCAAGCAGAAAAGCTGGAAAAATCTTGACACCCCCCCCACCCAAAAAAATTGTAGGCCTCACCTTTAGAATCCAACCCCCTCTCGCTTACATTTTCTCAGCTTAAAATGTGAAGCTAAATATTTATTTTTCTACTTTGCAAGGCCACTGGCTTTCTGAAATTGTTCAACCGAAGTATAGCCGGGAAGGCTTTTGTTTACCATCGGGTTCACAGGGCAGTTACATATAACTAGGAAGCCGAGAATCTAAGATGGAAATTCTGATCTAATTATAACAGAAGCTTTGTAATTGAAAGAGACAAATGGGAACTCCAAGGAGAGGTCCACTGTCATGGGGGTTTCCAGCAAGGTGCTTTCCCTTGGGTGGTTTGTGAGACCTGAGCTGTTCTGGTCTATAAGTCTAATTTACATATCAACTAAGTCCTCGATTTAGAAGTAACAAGAAGTGCAGAAAAGCAATAAGGATCATCAAAATACTAGAAAATTTTATTATAAACAATCTTTGACCAGTGATATTCCAATATTTCCCTTTCACTGTGTTTTTTTAAATATATGTACATATGCATGTGCGGGGCACCCAGTTGGCATAACAAGCTGATGCAGAGGCTGGAGGGATGGCTCAGAGGTTAAGAGCACTTGTTCTCGCAGAAGACCTGGCTTTGATCCCCAGCACCCACATAGCAGCTCACATCCGCCTGGAACTACAGTTCCAGGAGGATCACAAGTCCTCTTCTGGCCTCTCTAGACACCCAACTCACACAGGATATACATACATATCCATACAAAGCGTTCATAGACATAAAATATAATATATAAATCTAAAGAAAAAATAGCCAGGCATGATGGCATATAATTTTAATCCCAGCACTCTAGAGAAGAGGCAGCAGACATCTCTGCATGATGTCAGTATTGAGGCCAACCAGGTTTACACAGGTAGTTTCGCGTAAGCTGGGGCTATCCTGGGACATGCAGTCTCAAAAGACAAGAGCCACGCGGCAGATGATGAGAGACTCTTCTACAATGTCAACAACTAAGGTGACAAGAGCAAGGAAAAGCTTGATTGTTGCTAAATCAAATCTCTGGAATGCATTTCAATTTGTAAAAGGTGTTTAGTTCATCTCATCTACCGATGAGTTGCACCTGCGTGTTGGCGTCCGGTGTCAGGCCCACTGGGTGCACTGTTGTGAGCCATCACTGTGGGTGCTGGGAACCGAACTTGGCCTCACTAGAACTCTCAACCGCTGAGCCGTCTCTCCAGCTTCTCTAGGTGCATTTTTTAAAGGCTTCAAATAGCCATATTTTTGATAAAAACATTAATTTCACTAACCAGAGAATAAATGATTACACTACCATCCTATTTACGTATATTTATTCAAAATTACAAGGCCAGGCATGGTGGCTAGCACCTTAAATTCCAGTACCCTGGAGGCTCAGGCAGGAGGATTGCTGTGAGCTTGAAGACTGCCTAGGCTACATAGTGAGACCATGTCTCAAAAGCAAAACAACAAAAATTATATAACACTCCACATATTAAAACACAAGCTATGAATAATGACTTCCTCCTAAAGAAAACAGTAGACAGCAGGGTCCTTAGAGACTTTTCAAAGACAAAGGTGGCCTCAGCAGAGGGTCACAGTCAACTTAAGCAGTCCTAAAGCACAGGCCAATCTGCACCCTGCGGGTGACATAATGCAAGGCACTTTACCCCTGGTCTCACGTCCAAAAACCGAGGTCTGCCGTGAGAAAAGCCAGACACACTCCACTAGAAGGGTACTCTATGAGACACTCAGAAAGTCAGGAAACCAAGGAAAGCCACCCAGGAGGAGGCCAGGAAGACATGGAGTTGCAATGTGTTACCCCAGTCGGACCTGGAACAGAAAAGGCATAGATGAACCACAGAAATCTGAATAAAGATAACTGGAAATTCTATATACTACCTTTTCAGGTTTTCCGTCCAACTAAAGTTCTTAATAATAACAGCAATATTCCCCAGAGCTGGGAAGACTGAGGTAGGATGGCAGTGAGTTTGAGATCAGCCAGAACTCCACAATGGGATGCTGTTTCGGAATCCAAGGTCTTAGGGATAGGCCTCAATGACAGAGCACCTGCCTGGGGAAAGCACAATTTATTCATCTTCAACTGCATGTAGTCATTCCTGGACAACTGCTTACTAAGCAAGGTTCTAGATAAGACTTTTCTAATCACTCACATTGAAGAAGTTAATTTAAGAAAAGCAAGCACCACGCCATTTTTTCAGTGCTAAGATTAAATCTAAGTTTGGGGGCACGTGGGGGCCCAATTAAAAGGAGACTAGACCAACTCCACCTAGTCAAGTAAACAGCTGGTTTACTGTGATCCAGGTGTGAAAACCAAAAGCCTCACAACGGCACAGCTATTTATAATAAGAGGCTAAGTCTAAACTTCATAAACATCATGATTCTGAAGATGCTTCTAAAGCAGAAAACTAATCCACAGACCTATATCAGACACTCACTGAGAAAGTCTGGCCCTTTCTCCACCACCAAGGACTAAATTTTATGCCATGGTTCCTCCCGGGTTCCTCATTTACATACTAGAAAGTGATATTGGCTCCGTGCAATAAACAAAAGATGATCAAAATTTCACAGTGTAACATATGTAAGAAAACATAGGAGACAAGATGTTTCAGAGGAAAACAGAAAAGCAGCCAGTCCCCTTGACTGACCGAATTCACCAAGTGTTCTGAAGAAACTGTCACTCCAGCCTGTAGCTCATCAAAAACAGAATTATAGATGTTAATCAGTTGCCAGAGGCAACAAAATAAACATCGCCTCCCTTGGCCTCAAGGAGTCTACTGGGCGGAGGCAAAGAAGGAAAGCTCTCCTGCTGTCCAGAAAGGTGTGTCTAGGGTGGGAGAGTGTTTTGCAGTGGGTTAAGCATGTCTGCAGAAGCACCTACCTTTCGGAACTACGTGACGTGGGAGAGGGATCCCACAAACTTCATCGTCTACATAAACAAACAAAAAAAAAACCCTCAAAATTTATACACCTGAGTCACACCTGTGACCTGGATGCTTAGGGGCAGGAGGATCAGGAGGTTTAAAGAGAATACTGCTCCTTCCAGAGGATTCAAATTTGGTCCAGCACCCACTTCAACAGCTAACAGCCACCTACAACTCTAGCTCCAGAGGATCTGACAGTCTCTTCTGACCTAGGCAGGCGCCCATATGCGTGGCAAGCACAGGTAAAATAAGCTAAGGACCCTGTCCAAAGGCAGGAGGCTAGCAGCTGCTAGAACTGACTAGTCCCAAGCCCTCTAGCAGCTACCTTAAGAAACAAAGCGAAGCAGGCAGGGTGGTGTGCGCCAGCACTCAAGAGTAGGCAGGAAGACAGACTGGCTCACGCTCAAGGCCATCCTGGTCTCACGTAGGAAGTTCTAGGGAAGCCAGGGCTCAAAGTGACTGGTCTCAACAGAAGGGAGGCAGGGGAGAGAGGGAGGGAAGGAACAGAACACACGCTTTTATTTTCTCCAGACATTGCAGTAAAATGTCCAGATTTTTTCAAATCCTTCTCCCACACACTCAGTCAACCCTGGCATTTGGCAATGACACCAAGCTGGAAAGCAGACAAAGAGGTTTTCCTAGGTATGCAAGCCCTACCTCCCTGCCTCCTACAACTGCAGATAACTGGGCCTTAACCACACATAAGGAAGGATTTCCTCTCCTTGCCCTCAGAGGAGATTCTCAACCTATCTAGCTCATTCCTAATATTCAAGTGATCAAAGACTGGCAGCCTCCTTAGGAGCATGTGGTGGGGAGACATAGTTTTATTCTTCAGGGGGGAAAAACTGTGTGATCAAAACAGCCAAAAACTTCTAAAATAAACTAGTGAAAAGAATCCCATAGGATATCATGAAAAGGATTAGTGCCATCAAACACAATGTGAGGACCTAAAAATGCAGACCCGCACCAACAAGGAGCTGCCAACCCAAAAAGAAAAGGAGCTTGCTGAATAAACGGTCCCAAGTAGGATTAGACAGACAGCTACCAGACAACAGTCACAGTTCTGTCTACCGCAGGCTAACCATTGGGAAAATGTTTAAAGAACAAAGAATGATACCAGAAAAAGAAATCAGTGTGAAGAGTACAAAGATAAAAGGTTTTTCTTCCCGCATAATTCAATTTGTTTATTTAGTTGTAGACTACACACCCACCACGCCCCACAAAAAAAAAAAGGCCCAGTTCACTTGAGGGCTTTACCTCTTGCTATTTCCTCTACACTGAGGCTGCAGAGGGACGCTGTCACCGGCTGTAATCTGTTCATTGAGCAGAAGGCAACTGAGTGAGACACAGCCCCCAAGCCTCGGGCACCCCGTGAAACCACAAGAGAACAGATTCTAGTTTTCCCATGTTCTAACAGATCTTTTCAAAGCTGTTTTTCTTCAAGGGCGCAACACTTGTCTAGAGTCACATGCCAGGTACCAAAAGCCAAAGGTCACTTGACACTGGCGGCTATAAATTAATCAAAACAAAGATTTTTTTTTAAAGAGACCTCTTTCTTTATGTGTGAGCCTCAGTTACCCACAGTTTCCTTTAGCCAATTTCGATCTACAGACAAAATAAGAACAGCAGACACGATTTCCTACAGAAACAGTGGCCGTCTTCAGAGCTAAGCCACACAGGCGAAAAGATTCCTTTATCAACTTTTTGTTGCTTTTAGGAAAGGTTATGCAAAATTAACTAACAGTGGTGTGAAATAAAAGTCGGCTAAAGAAACTTTTCCAAAACACCATCAATTCCGTTTACGAGCCTGAGCAGGAAAAGAAAATATAAAATAAAGTCATTCCAATTTCTTTCTTCACAACCACGACTAAGAGTCATGAGAAATAGTACGAAGTGGGCTGGAGAGATGGATCCGCCACCTGGCTCGACCTTCTACCTGCAGTTAAGAGTTGGGGACTCCACAGGGTGGCACTAAAGCCCTTCCTTCCTTAGACTCACACTTTAAGAATGAAGAGGCTGGGAACACACAGCTGGGCCCTTAGCTGGAGCTCTGGTACTACACGAGACACGGCAATGCGTGGTTGATGCATCCCAGCACTGGTGAACAGAGCAGCCTAGTCCACTGCTCCTTACTTCTGCCAGCCATGAGCGGTTCTGTGAGTGCCTGTTTGACCACCCAGGACAGTCAGCATCAAGGAGATGGCGTCTCTAACCCTGAAGACCACTGCAAACCATACACAGCCACTTCACCCGGGTGAACGGGAGTCTTCTTCAGGCTGCAAGGCCTGGACTCGGCTCCCCTTTCCACTCCTCGACTGTTGATTTAGTCTCTCACTGAAGCTTCGACCTCTCCTGGATAGCTGGACTCGCTGTGTTCTTACACACAACCCTACCTCCTCCATGAGTTCATCCTTGCTGAGGGGAAGGGAGGTAAAGACCATGTCTTAGGAGTCCCCATGAATCCAGCAATGCATAAAAAGGTCCACCTGATCCGAGCACAGCTATGTGCAGGTAGGTCCTGGAATCAGGTGTGTGATAAAAAGCACACACTTACAAAGCAGTTCATCGACTAACATGGGACTGCACATCAATACTTGTATGTATCTAGCTGTAATATGGTTGTCATCTACTCATTATAGCTTTTTTGCTCAAGTGACCAAAAAAGGAAAAATATAATTATGTAACACTATAGAAGTGTTCTACGTACACAGATTGTTGAAATGTTAATTTTACTTCATGACCCCCATAAATTGTATAAATCACTACTGGGGGCTTTCCCACAGAACCTGACAAAGCTGATTCAAGAAACTACGTGTGTAAGCTCTGAAACTGTCTTTGTTTTGGCTTAGTCCTTTCTCCTAGCACCTAAACCGTCCATGGCATGCCACAGTTGTCAGACATGACTGAGCTGAACTTGATTTTTATTACTGAATACAGCAGAGGGCTGGAGAGATGGCTCAGCAGTCAAGAACACTGGCAGCTCTTCCAATGGACCCAGGTTCAATTCCCAGCAACTGCATGCCAGCTCACAACTGTCCGTAACTTCAGTTCTAGTAAATCAGCACCTTTACACTGACATACATGCGGGTGAAATACCAATGCACATGAAAATAAATAAAGTCTTTTTTAAAAAAAAAGAATAAAAGAAAGTTAAAAAAAAAAGAATAGAGCAGAGACTTATCCATTTCTGAAATTTAGAATAGAATGGACATAGAAAGACTAACAGAGTAAAACAGAAGGCCCAGAAACATACGCCCATACATGAAATTTAATACAGAAAATAGAGTGGATCATAGAAAGACTCTTCAAGAAAGGATGCTGAACCAGGCATGGGGTTCATGCCTATAATCCTAGCACTCTGGGGGCAGAGGCAGGTGGATCCTCTGAGTTTCTTGAGTTCAAAGCCTGCACACTCTGGATCACTACAAATTTTATATTATAAACATATTTGGATGACATTTTAAATGTGAGTTTATATAGAAATTTACCCAGAACACTGATGTTTAATAATGTAAAATATCTGCTACACATGATGTGAGTGCTAATTTTACTTCAACCTGACAGAATCTAGGCACACCTGGGGTACCAGCCTCTGGGCATATGTGTAGGGGCTTCTCTAGACTACTTCTGAGAAGGCCCACCTTAAACATGGGTGGACCACTGCCCAGGTAGGGGATCCTGGACTATGGAGAGAAACAGAGCTGAGCACTGGAACGGATGCATGCACTGCTGTGTCTTCTCAGGAATACAATGCAATCAGTCAGCTGCTTCAAGATCCCGATGCCTTGGACTTCTGCAGGATGGGCTGTACCTTGGACTGTGAGCTACAACAAACCTTTTCTCCCTCCCTCGGGTTGCTTTTATCAGTAACAGGAAACAAAGACACTAAGAGTTCACTGCTTTCCTCACGTGTAACCTCAAACCCACCTTGCTCTGCCCCTTCCTCACACTGCACTTTATCTTATTATTTCTTTTTACGTTTACAGATGTTTTGCCTACATGTATGTCTGTGTAGCACATGCATGTAATGCCTTCAGAGGCCAGACGAGAAACTGGAGTCACAGACAGTTGTGAGCCAATATGTGGGTGTTGGGAATCAAACCCAGGTCCTCTGGAAGAACAAATGCTCTTAACCACTTAGCCATCTTTCCAACCCATCCACCCCCAGAGACGTTTCTTGAGCTCTGTCAGGCTTGACTATTAAACACCCACATCATGGAGACCAACATCTGGTGGGATTTGCTAAGAAATGGTGCTGGTGGTGGTTTCACTTTGTTCGGTTTACATGTATGAATGTTTGCCTGCATGTATGTATGTGCACCACCAGGGGGAGGAAAGGGCATCCACTTCCATGGAAGTGGCATTTCAGAGGCTGTGGGACACTGTGCGGGTGCTGAGAACTGAACTCAGGTCCTCTGCTAGAGCAGAGCAGCCAGTGCTCTTAACCTCTGAGCCCTCTCTCCAGCCCCCAGCCAGTGCTCTCAACCTCTGAGCCCTCTCTCCAGCCCCCAGCCAGTGCTCTCAACCTCTGAGCCCTCTCTCCAGCCCCCAGCCAGTGCTCTCAACCTCTGAGCCCTCTCTCTAGCCCCCAGGGTCTTTCCTTGATCCTTAGCATGTCTTTATTTCGAGATTGGAATTAAGTTGATTGGCTAACTTTTTAAGCTGACATAGTTTTGAACTTTGTACCATCAGAACCAATAAAAAGTACTTTTGTTTACTTAAGCACTTCTGGGTCACGCTTGACTGAAGGAAATTTTCGATCACCTAGCACCAAACTATACAGTGTTTAAGCTTTTGAAAGAATTGCTTTTCTGTGTTCTTCTGTAATTCGGTTTGGTTTGAGACAAGGTCTCACTTATAGGCTGGCTTCAGACTCCTTCTGTAACCAAGGATGACTTGAACTTTCTGACCCTCCTGCCTATACCTCTCTAGAATTATAGACGTGGGCCTAAAGAGCTACATTACATGCCCAGCCCAGTACTGATTTTTGTTTGCTGTTGTACAAATGCATCCCCTTCATTTTACCTTCCAGTTTGTAAAAACGTATGGCTTTGCCTAAAAGACTGCACTACCTTACCTAACACACTGCCCAGTCATGGGACTAAATGGGGACTAAGGGAAGACAACAATTAGTTCTATTTTGAGCAAGACTTTTCTAATTAACTTCCTCAGATTGAAAACTTTAAATTCCTAAATCCACTCAAATATCCCAATTCTCCAAGTGAATTGGGCTTTCTTTTGAGCAGCAATCAAAGTGACCTCCTTATCCCACAGCACGGCAGTAACGGTGGTGAGAAAGGCTTCCACATAATAGCGACAAACCCGACAAATCAGGAAATCTCACAAAGCACACCTAATGCCATATTTGCAGAAAACTGGAAAGCAACAGCCTAGCCCAGCAAGTAACTGGACTATTATCCAGCTTCTAGGCTGCGGCTGTTACAAAAAGCAGGTCGAGGTGGCTCAGCAGGCAAAGGTGCTCGCAGCTGAGCCTGATACCCTCAAGTCCATCCCAGGACCCCACATGGCAAAAATGAAGGGACTAACTCCCACAGACCGCCCTTTGACCTCCTCAGGAGCACTCTCTGACACCCACACCCATACCCACATAAATAAATGTAACTCAGTTTCCTCAGTGCTATGCTACCACGATTTTGGCCCTCTCCATAGTGTAAGTTTGGGTTGGTTGTCGGAAATGTGGGGAGTTGTAGTACAGGGGCTGCCGGTTAGGGAACCCAAGATCTCACACCTTGAATAAAACTACCTCTAAGCTACCCCATACCCAGCATTCTGCCTCAACTTCTCTTCCAGGAAGTATGTCACTGTCCTAATATCTGTTTTTTAAAAAAGTAACCATACATCAAATTAAATTCTTCTACATAAATTACCACAATAAAAGATCTCAAAGAACCTGTTCCTTTTGATGCTGATGTTTGAGAACAAACTAACCAGTATAAACTTTCAAATTTCACCAGGTCTAAAACTGGCTCGGTAAACCCTCTGTAACACCAAAGAATAATTTTAAGGGATAAAAATTCTATCCCTTTATTCCAGTAGCTGAGCATCCCATCCCTCTGAGGGCACAGTTCCCTCCACCGAGAACAAAGTGTTGGGCTAGTCTGTGCCAGCAACAGCTGGAACTCATGCCAGCCTGTCCATCATTCACCATGCTACAAAAGTTAAAGAACCCATTATGATTTGCTATCTGATTTTGCTATTTGATTAAGGTGTATAAAACCAACTACTCGCTTATTAAAAAAAAATCATGGGCTGGACAGTGCCTCGGTGGGTAAAGTGTTCGCTGCACAAACAAGGACCTGTGGATCCCAGATCCCAGAGCTGGGGGCAGAGACGAGAAGACAGGGGCTCACTGGCCAATCTGATGAAAGGAGAAGCTCCAGGTTCAGCAGGAGACCCTCTCTCAAAACCCTAAAGTGGAGACGCCATTGAAAGATCACCATCACAACCTCAGCCTCACAAGCACCCACACAGGGACATGCACCTGGAACACGGTCACACGCAGGCAGACATCATACACCCACAGAGACAGACAGACAGACAGACGCACAGACAGAGAAAGAGATGGAACAGAAATTGTACAAACCAAATTAAGTCAGAACAACAATGAGGCTTTAAGAGACATGGGCATGCATGAATTTCATTACAGAAGACAGAGTTACGAATGTACCCAAAGTAGCGTGTAAAAGCAAAAATAGCCCAGCAGCGGTGGTCAGACCTCAAAACGAGGACTATAAGTACCACCCAAAAATGCAAAATAAAATAGGTGTCCACACAGTCAAAGGGAAAAAACAGACTCAAAACCCACTCTACTGCACTGGGCGAGGGAGAAAAACAATCTGTGTGTCTTCCTGAGTGAGTAACATGCTCAATTTACTAAGAAACTACACAGTGGTATTCCCACCTTCCACCTCCCTCTTTCCCCCTCCGTTGCCCCACACACACACTCAATTGCCCGAAAGGATCCCATAGGAGGTAGGGCTGGTGAGATGGTTCTCATCAACGCTGACAACTTGACTTCAATCCTGTCACCCCACACTGTGGAAGGAAAGAACGCCTACCACAAACTGCCACCTTCCATGTGCTCTCAACAGATGCACAACCACATACACCACACACACACACACACACACACACACACACACACACACACACACCAATACATACACACAGATTAAATAAATACATCTTTAAATTTTTAAATTAAAAAGGCTTACCAAGAATAAGCAGCTACCATATAAACTCTCACTTGATTCCGTTTGAAAGTCAGATGGCTACTAGAATCATGACAAAAAGCGTCTCTGCCAAGCGGTACAAACACCTACGTTTCCTCTGAGCCACGCTCTGAAGATTCTATGAGAAAAGGGAAATCTGAAATGCAGAACTCTGCTCAGTCCCAGCCATGTCTTCAGGGAATCATCTACTGCTTACAACTGCTTACCAGAGACACGTGTCATGGACGAAAAGGGTTTATTTGCCGGGCAGTGGTGGCGCACACCTTTAATCCCATTACTCGTGAGGCAGAGGCAGACGGATCTGGGTCAGACCTGGAGATGCACGAAGGGAAAAACATGAGGCTGCTTCCGCCCAAAGGTGACTGCGACGAAGTTAAACAGCTTCCCGGGATAGAGACTAAGACCACACCTAACAAGAAGGGGTAACGATGTACCAGAGTGAGATGATACAGGAAAAAGCATAAACGTAGGGCTCGATGGCATGAGTCTCATCTGGAGTCAGAGGTGGGAGGATCAGGAGTCAAATCACCCTCAGCTCATTCTCAAACTGAAGGTCAAACATGGGTTATAAAAGACTCTGGCTCGTTCATAAATAAATAAACAAGTCCTAAATATTAAATGAATATTAAATAAATATGCTCCAAAGAAACGTCTGACAAAACTACTGTTACAAACATTAAATTAAAAACATTCACACGATATTCAGGGAACTCAACCAAAAAGTATGATATATTATGTATCATGGCGAGGAAAACAAATCAGCAACAAAATGAGATCATCTATCTACTGTCCCCATTTTGATCCATTTTAAATGGCTTTAGGAGCACCTCAGAGGTAGCCCCTACCCCGTCCCTGCCACAGGTTTGATCCCCAGCAATGGAAGACTAGGAAGAACTTTCCAGCCAAAGCACTACAGGACACTAGTAAATACATCAAGAGCCTAAAACGCCAGTAATGTCATTGCTTTGGAAGGCAGAGGCTTCCACGTTCAAGGTTATCCTTAACTATGTGGCTGGCTTTCACAGCCTGCTTAAGCTACAATAAGACTCTGTCTTTAAAAAGAAAAATCTATAGAATTCATTTACACAGAAAATCCAACCACAAAAGATCTGAAGAGCCAGCGAAGAAGCTGCACGTCAGCCACCGCGCAGTCGCAGACAAGCTCACCACTAGTCATTAGGGAAGAGCAGACCAAAACCACGGTGAGACACCTACCCACTCAGAAGACCAGCTAAATACATGGGTTCCCAGCCACTGCCGTCGTCACACACAGCTGGCAGGCTGTAAAACGGAACCAACCTTTTATGGAAAACTGCCAGGCTGCATTCCAAATTGATGAACCCAACAGTGTGTCAACTTCCAAAGTAACTTTATTCACAGTTCCTAAACACTAGAAACAAACTACACGTTCCATCAACAAGTAGACAAGGGGCAGACTACTACCAAATAAGGATCCAACGACCAAGAGAGCCAGCATCGCAGATGAATCACAAAGCCAACACGCCACCCGCCAAAGGGAACACACTGCAGTTACATCAGGTCAAGACGGAGAACACGCCAAGGTCTGGGAGATGCCTCGGTGGGCAAAGTGCCTGCTGCCCAATCGTGAGGACCTGCGTTTGGGTTCCCATGGCATCTATAATCTACACACGCCTCCCAGTACTGGAGGCTCAGCAGCGACAAGAGGATCCCTGAGCTCCAGATTCGGTGAAAGGGATGGTTTCAAAGCTAAGGCCGGCGAGATGGCCGAGTGGGTAAAGGCACTGCCTGAGACTGATCCCCAGAATCGACCCACAAGTGGATGGAGAACACTAACTCCAAAAAGTTGTCCTTTGCCGCCACTCACAACATACCATGTATATGTACACATATAATATAACAACAATAATACACAAGGTTGGGCGATTGAAGAAAATACCCAAGGCAACCCCTGGTCCCCACACAGACACACAATTACTAAATTAACTAACTAAATAAAAATAAAAAAGCATGCCAAACTAAAGGTTGATGGAAGTCAGAGTGGTGGTTACCTGTGGAGGGTGCTGACTGGGGTAGGGCACAGGGACCTCGGAGTACCAGAAATGTCCTGGCTTGTGATGAGGGTTACATGACGTACTCATTTGTCAAAACTCATACGACATGTTTATAACGGATGTGCCGTCACCTGTGTGATTACTACTACATGGTTAGCACGTAAGCAGCAAGAAGAGCCAAGGGAAAAGCTCTGGCCTCCCATGGCAGTCTTCGGAGTCTCTTCTGTCAGGCCATACGCTAAGGCAAGCACTTTCACTTTCAAAAGCATTTGCTCAGTTTTCTCAATCAAAGAGACAATTACAGGGGCTGGAGAAATGGTTCAGCATGTTTTTGCTCTTACAAAAGACCTGAGTTTGGCTCCTGGCACCCACATGGCAGCTCTGAACCATCTGCAGCTCCAGTCCCTGGGGATATGATGCCCTCTTCTGACCTCTGAGGGCATGACATGCACGTGGCACACATACATACACACGTAAACAAATGCTCATATACATAAAATAAAAAGAAATACTTTGTTTTAATATTTTAGTAACTATATTTTAAAATAAGTATTTGTCATAAATATTTTAATGAGAAGGGAGGCTCCTAAATTTCTCTCAAATTGGTAAAATGACGATCCTGGCAGACTGCAGTGCTGTGTATATAAAATGTAGGACCATGTGTCACGTGGGTGCCCACCACGAGCTCTCCCCCTCCAGCACCATGACCATGATATAGCATACAGATGCAGAAATCAAGGCTCGGAGCTGTAATGGCATAGGTTCCAGTAAACAGTTGAAATAAGACTCAAAGTTAAGGTCAAAAGGCTATAAATCTTGATATTTTTCCCTAACTCATTAAAATCGGGTTTTTGAGTTCTTGGGATTCAAAACTTGGGGGTGGGGAGCTAACGACTCTGTTTACTAGAACTCACAGGCGGCCACTGGTTTAGACTAAGTTTCTACACTAAGCCTTACAGACAAAACCAACATGCCACTCACTCTGAAAATTACACCCCAAGCTGAAATTGACTTATTTGTCTGACCTCTCATGCAGTCGAGCGAGAACGATAGCCCAGTACCCGGAGCAA